>NC_064863.1:15697784-16011844 GCF_024139225.1 Suncus etruscus | reverse complement strand
AGAATGAGAAAACAGGAAGAAATCTTACAGATAATGTAAAAGTCAAGTCTTGTCAAAATTATTTAAAAAATAAGGCTAGTCAAAGTATTCAAAAGAATGAAAAATGTGGGGCCATAGAGATAGCAAAGCAGGTAGGGAGCTTGCCTTGTAGACATCTGACCTGGGTTTGGTCCCTCCAATCCCTGCTGTCCCCAATTCTACCAGGAACAGTCCCTGAACACTCCAATGTTGGGACAGGCCTCAATATAAAAATAAACAAACCAAAAAATAATTAAAAATGCATAGAATCAGAGCTGGAGTGATAGCAAAGTGGTAAGGTGTTTGCCTTGCACACTGCCGACCCAGGACTGACCTGAGTTAGATCCCCAGCATCCCATATGATCCCTTGAGCCTGCCAGAAGTGATTTCTGAGGGCAGAGTCAGGAGAATCCCTAGAGAGCTGTCAGGTGTGGCCCCCCAAAAACCCAAAACTCAAAAACAAATGCATAGAACCCCAATGGACAGGTGAGTTGAATTGTCCTCTATCATAAATTATCATTCTAGTATCAGGTATATTTAAAATAATGAGTATAAATATAAAAATATATAATTATTATACTAAATAGCCATATTATGTGGAGCATAGCATATAATATGCTCTCTTAAAATGATTTCAAAAAGTAAATAAATAATTTAGTAATTATCTGTTGAATTGAAAAATCATGTTTAGCAACACTGAATATTTGTTATGCTAAAATGGAATTTTTATCAGTGTTACACAATAAATATAAATACACTAAACTAAAAGTAATAAAATTCAATATCAGAGTGAGTTGGGACCTCCTTAACGGTGTTCAGGACTCACATCTAGCTTTGTGCACAGGAATCTTTCTCGGTGGTGCTCAGGTAACTGATTATATGTGTTGAGAGAGAAAGAGAGAACCAGGGTCAAGTGCCATACTTCCTATAAGAAGTCAACATTTTTTCACACTGAAAATCCTGAGAACACAAGCCTATTAGAATACTTTTTCCATCATAAATCTAGACTGCATCATCAAAAGAGTTTTGGCAAATAAAAATAACAAGTTTTATTCAATTCATATTTAAAGTGTAAATAAAATGGACTTCAACAAGGGCAGTACAACTTTATTGCTTCTTGAAATTATCTTCTAAAACTTAGGTGTTTATTTACACATCTGCTATTAGATGCTGCTGGCTTTGATTTCTTCAGTATGAATTTAAGGTTAGGAACTTTAAGGATTAAGAAGAGGCCTTGATTTTTGTTTAAAAGTTGCTAATAGCCCTGCAATAAAACCTTAATCTAAACGGATGAAAAAATTAAGTGCCAGTGAATTGATGACAAGTTTATTACTAAAATAACTGTAAATTCCTGGTAGGTAAAAGGCTTATGAATAAATCTTTGTTTCCACCTCTTGACTTAGGAAGCCATAAACCTAGGGATAACTAAGTAAATGCATCAAGTTCATTATGGATTTCCCAGTTCACAACTGTACAGAAAGGTGAAGTCAAAGAGAACTATCTTTTGTTTTGTTTTGGGGATATACTTGGTGTCGCTCAAGGGTTGTTACTCCTGGCTATGCACTCAGAAATTGCTCCTGGCTTGAGGGACCATATGGGAGGCCGGAGGATCGAACCTAAATCGATCCTGGGTCAGTCACGTGCAAGGCAAACGCCCTACCACTGCATTATTGCTCCAGCCCCAAAGGGAACTATCTTTATTACAGCCTCTGTCAATCTTTATTCTCTCAGTCTTACTATCAAGAAAATGAAATTCAACTTAAACAGGACTCAAATATATAGTCAAAATCATCCTATTGTACCTCACAATATTTTAATATCAGATGTTTTGAGCATTTTGTACAGTTCATAGTTACTAAATAAGTATTAATGTTATATAATTTGACATCTCAATTGCACATAAATGCTTAGATCTTATAGACACATGTTAAAAAGTTCTTTGATAAAAAAGTCTCAATATATTTCAATTTGGAAATGACTAAACTATATGCTGAAAATCTATGATAGCATAAAATACGACAGTATCTCTTATAGTCTTCATAGTATCCACATGGAGAAGTTACATATATTTTCTATATATAAAGTTTTAGTCTCTTGGGGCCAGAATGGTGGTGCAGGGGGTAAGGCATCTGCCTTGCCTGCACTAGCCTAGGACGGACCACGGTTTGATCCTCTGGCATCCCATATGGTCCCTCAAGCCAGGAGCAATTTCTGAGCACATTGCCAGGAGTAACTCCTGAGCTTCACCGACTGTGGTTCAAAAACCAAACTAAAACAAAAAATAGTCTCTCTATTTTTCTGTAATATTATAATAGAAATGACCAAAATCAGAAAAAGATCAAGACTGTTGGTTCCCCTTATCCCATCAGAGGCCTAAACCTAATAAGCAAGTGGATTTTCTGTACATTTGTGTCTGTTTATGTTTATAAAATATTTACAAATTAGATTTAGATTTTTAGACAGATAAAACAAAAATGCCTTTATGATAATTCATCACAAGCCTATGTATTTGCTTTCAAAGTACCATTCTTAAAAATGCATCATGGGTGTCTACCGAGACCAATAATGGGCGTTCGCATTGACCATTGCTTTAATATCTACATAGACTGCACAATGTACTTGTTGGATTACTCTGAAGACAAAAAAAAGTGATGTTTTAGTTTTATTTTCTCTCAAAGAATTGATAAATAACCCTAAAAATGTATTTCATGTGCTAGTGTGTTTGTTTTAAAATAAACCTTACTGGAGAGATTCTTACTATATGCCTGTGTTTTTCTACCATAGCATATTGTCAACACCTGAAGCAACATACCAGTGTTGAAGTGTGTAATATATAGCTTTACTTAAAAGCACCTTTAGTTCTACAGGATAGGGTATAAAGAATGAAATAGCTAAATCAGCAGTATTATTATACTTTTTTCATTTTAGTTATTTTGTGTGTGTGTGTGTGTGTGTGTGCGCGCGCGTGCGTGTGTGTTTTGTTTTGTTGTTTTATTTTGTTTGTTTTTGATCCATACCTGGAGTTGTTCTGGCTCAGCACACAGAGACCAACCTGTTGACTTCCAGGAGATCACCTAGGGTGCCAGGGACTGAATCCAGGTCAGCCATGTGCAAGAGAAATGACCTACCTATTTTGTCTCCAACCCTCATAGGTTTCTTTTTTGAAAAGTTACCCTTCACAGCTCAATGTGCTTCATGTTCCCCATACTTCCATCCTCTATGAACAATACCAACATTTTTCTTTTCCCAATTTTGTGAGCAAAATGCCATCTATTCTTGCATTTGTATTTTCTATGTTGCTGGTTAGTTACTGGACAACTTTCAAAGAATTTGTCAGCCATCTGCAAATTCCTTTGATGAATTACCTGTTTCTATTTATTTATGCAGTGTCTTTTATATTATTTTTAAATAAATTTACATGAGAAACAACACCCCATTTTACTTTGTTTTAACTTTTGTGGAATCTGGGGAATGGCATAATAATGCAAACTAGGAAAACAGCTAAGAATTGTTGAAATACTTTAATCTCAACATGGTGGTGTTTAAAAGTAGCTTGTAAATTTGTTTTCTAGAATATTAAACTAAATATGAAAAGAGTTTCAGGTTTGATCAACTATGATTCAAAAATCTAGAACAGAGCTTAGAAATTAATAGATATGAATACTTTTTTTGGTGGGGGGTAGGGCTACACCTGATGGCACTCCGGGGTTACCCTGGCTACGCGCTCAGAAATCTCCCCTGACTCAGGGAACCATATAGGATGTTGGGAATGGAACCCAAGTTTGTCCTAAGTCAGCCGCATGCAAGACAAAGTCTTTACTGTTGTGCTACCATTCCAGTCCCAGATACAAATACTGGACTTTTAAAATAAAGCTTTTGAACAAGTGTATGCATAAACATATATATGCAAATTTGCTTATCTTTAGCTATGAAATACTTTGTTTCTTCAGTGGGAAGAAGCATAATCGCCTTGTTATCACTCAGTATCATTACATCTCAGTATCTTTTAATTCTGAAAGGCAGAAACTGTTATTTCTATTGTACAGATGATAGTCTCAAGACTCAGAAGTTGTCAAAGATAATAGAGCTGACAATGAGAGGGTGGGGAAATAAATCTAAGTTCTTCCAACAGAGACAGATATCCCTATATTTCCCACTATGTCATCCTCTCTGTTTATTAGTTTTATCTGATCTGGGTTTACGTAAATATGCTTATCATCTATTTTCCAACCATAATCGCCCTGGGACTGAGGAAACAATCTGAGGTCTATAAACTAAGAATAGTATTTTATTTGCCATTATAAAACATAAATTATTAATTACATGACCCTAAAAATAGCTGTAAGAATGTTGACTCTCAGACACTAAAGCAGTGAAATATGTAACTTTTAAAAATATAGTTGCAGGACCAGAGCGATAACACAGTGGGTAGGGCATTTTCCTTGCAAGAAATGGACCTAAGTTTTATCCCCAGCATCCATGAGGTTTCCTGAGACTATCAGGAATGACCCCTGAGTACCACAGGGTACTCAGCATGGGTGACCCATAAACAACAACAACAAAAAAGGCAGAAATTTCCTATAAAAAGTCCAAAACTGTGCTGAAAATTACAGGAGATTGTAACTAATAAAAATCGTATCTCTATCTATCTATCTATCATCTATCTATCTATCTATCTATCTATCTATCTATCTATCTATCTATCTATCTATCTATCTATCATCTATCTATCTAACTATCTCTCTATATTTTACTTTGGAGAAAGGCACACACAGCAGTGCTCAGGGATTACTCCACGTTCTAAATTGAGGCATCACTTTCGTAGATTGGGCTCAAGGGACTTAAGTAGTTTTGAGATCATACCCAAGTCAGCTGCATGCAAATTTAATGCCTGTCCTTCTATAAAATTTGACCTCTTCAATATAGTATGAACAAAATCCTGCAAATAGTTTAGAAACAACATTACAAACATAGAGCTAAAAAGAAATGATCATTCCGTCAAATTCTAACAAAAAAATAGACAAAGATACATGCTAAATAACAAAAGGCACAAATAACAGGCACAAATTTCATAATAATTCAAAGTAGTAAGTAAAAGTATTATTTTACTTAAGTCTGGTGAATGTGAGTACGTTTCTGTATTTAAATCTTAGTTCCTTGCAATCATGATCATTCCACCCTCCAAACTCCAAATGGTTAAGTGAAATAATTTTAAGTGATCTTACTGAATAAACTTTGATTATCACTGATTAGAATATTTTTCTATAATTCCAAAATGATCTTATTAAGCAGAGGTATCATTGAAGTTTTCTTATTAAATACTTAAACAACAAATCCAAAGCCAACGACAACAGAATCGATACCCAATCTACAACAAGCTAAACAGAGCAGATGACCTATACTGGCAGCTCGGGGGACAATGGAAGGGGATATGGGATGCATGCTGGAAACAGGGATGGAGAGAAGACAACATTGGTGGTGGGAATGCACCTGATTCAATGTCACTATGTACCTAAAATATTACTGTGAAAGATTTGCAATTCACTTTGGTCAAAATAAAAATTATTTAAAAAATTTAAAATGTCTTTTCTCATGATTGTCAAGGATAACTAGAGATCAGCAATTAGAAGTTTACCTATATGCTCATGAACCTAAATGGCAAACTCTATCTACAAGTTAAAATTTTTGTTTATGGTCATTTATTTTAAAACTAAATTCAACTCAGTGTGCTTCCTCTGGAAAGTTAGAACAGAATAAAATTCTCTCAAAGAATTTGACAAAGATCATCATAGGAATACAAGAACACTAAAATGCAACACGCCTGGGAGTAATCTATCACCATTTAATGGGAATATCCTCTACCTAAAAGTGATATAATTTGTCATAACAATTCAAACAGTTTATAGCATTCTTTAATTAGCCATAAACAATTTTTTCTTATTTTTTGATCTTTATGTGAGAGAAAACAGTCCTTGAAGAAAAAAAAACTTGAATTCATGAAGGATTAGTGGTGACCAAATTCATCTAAGATAGTTTAATAAATTTGAAAGTTTAATATAAAATTATAATCAGTTTCCTATAGGTAGTACTATATTAACAAAATATTTAATGAAATAAAATATGAATTGTTTAAGAGAACTTCAATAAGATTCTAAAATAGTAAAGTAATATTGGGGGTTTTATTCTTTAATATTTACTTTTATCTAAATAGAACATATTTCAAAATAACCTTGAGGCAACAACAATGTCACATGTTATAGTGTTAAATATTGAAGCACTATTATCGTCTTAAATAATTTATATATATGAGATATAAACATTTGCATTTTCAAAGGATCCAGCATAAGCCCACAACACCTTTATAGCTATCAATATAAAGTTATATATCAAAGTTATATATCACAAATAAATATTTCTTACCTTTTTGATCTGAAACTCATGATTTGATCATTAAAATACTTATTTGGTAATATAAAAATAATTTCATATGAATTTATTAAATATTTTACCCCATGGCATTCAGTTAATTTTTATAGACTTGTGTCCTGAAATGACCAAAGCAACATTCCTTTCCAGAAGATGTTTTTAGGAATTTTTGTGCTTGCTTTTTATGCAAATATTCAGCTTTCTCCTTTGTACTTTTAGTACTAAAGCAACAAAGTCATATTTATTTTTAGATTTCAAGAATTTCAAGAGAGTCAAGCTTGTCCTTTCTCAAATCCAATTATGATAGAAAACATCAAAATTTGTTCCTCTGGGCCTTTGTTTTCTTTTTACACTCTTCTAAACTAATTTACAATAAATGCTAATAAAAAATGAAAAAGAAACAAAATACTCCAAAACATGTTGCAGAAGGTGAAATAAAATTCCTTTTGACTGTACCGATGAAATAAACTTAATGTATGTGGGACAGGTGTTGCTCGCAATTACTACACTGTTCTTGGTTAGTTCATATTAAGAAGCTGAAAGAAGTGAGTAACCTAAATTTTCCATACTGTAACTTAACCCCAGATATTTAACACAGTTAGGGGAAATCCAATACATGATCCTATAAGAAAGAGTTTCATTTTCTTTAAAATAACATGCTGAAAAATGGTCCTAAAAATAAAAACTTCTCAAATTGCACACCTAAACTGTCATCGTCATAAAATGAGACTAAATTCTTTCGCTAATCTTATTTGCAAAATATTTCATGTGCTTTTAGAAAATACTATATTGTGGTTAAACACATTATCCCATTATGCCTGAAAATAACCAGTGGCTTCCAGCAGTAAACAATTTAAACTGCATTCTGTGTATTGAAAACTAATGGATTTACAGGAATAGAACTAATAGTAAAAGCTTAGACAAAATATGTATTCATCAGAAGACTAATGCAAATAACTCACTGCATACTCATTTATAGCAATTTAATAGAGTATATTTCAAACAAAAATTGCATTAATTTGGAAGCAATTAAGCCTCAATAGTCCACGTAATTTACTAAATATTCTATAAAGAGCAGTCCATTTTTAATTATGACAGTCAAATAAAAATGAAACTTTCCAAACAACAGCTATTTGTTCCCATTAAGTGTGTATCATAGATTCTAAAAATATCTGCATTTTTAAAAATTGTATACATTTCCACTGATTTGTACTTAAGATGCGTTCAGAGGGCTTCTCTGTAATGCCCTAAGTTCTATATGGCTGTTACTATTCATTGTTATTTTGTAGCAATGACATCCAAAAATAACTTAAGATATTAAAAATTGTACCGAAGTTCAAAAAACTACATTTAGGAATAATTACCCAATGCATTTAAAGTTTTGGAATCATTTTGTTACAAAAGTATAATTTTTAACTGTGAAAGTATAAATTCAAAACTGTTTCTAATATTCCATTTCTTTGCATAATTCATTTTTATCAAATTATTTTAATATATGATTAAATATATATGTTCAGCCCACAAGAATTTATGAAACAGCTAAACTTCAACAGATCTGAGAATATGTATAAATAAAAGCAGATGCATTTGCTACTTTGAAGACATAGCAGAAAGTAACTTTAAAATTAAGGTAAAAGAATGAAGAGAAGTAACACAAAGGGGATTTCCTGATAATTGCTAAAGATTTGGTACCAAAAATCAACTGCAACTGGAGCAATGTTTCATGTTCTTGCCAGCAAGACCACTTTGAATCAAGGAACTTATCTAGAATCTACTTTAAGGGCCTGAGGGATAGATAGCACAACGGTAGAGTCTTGCATACAGCCAATTTAGGACAGACAGTGGTTCAAATCTGGGCATCTCATATGGTCCCCCGTGCCTGCCAGAAAATATTTCTGAGCACAGAAAATGGCTTTAATAAAAACATTTTAAAAATTGCACATGGCCAACCAGGGAGGGACCCAGGTTCATTACCTGACATCCCGTTGTCCCCAGAGCCTGCCAGGAGCACTTTCTGAGCACAGAGCAAAGAATAAAAACCCTGAGCGCTGCTAAGTGTGACCCAAAAACCAAAACCAAAAACAAAAACAAACAAATAAAAAAAATTCAAAATGACAAGAATGACACAAATTTAGAATTTTCCTCAAAACTCTAAAAGATGACTCAACAAAGTCTTATTTAGGCAAATATGAGGCAAAAATCACTTCAGTTTAACACTAGTAAATAATAGAAAATAAAATGTAATTGGATTCTCATGTCACAAAGCACCAGAATATTTAAATTATGTTTATAATACATCTGTAATCTAATAATTAAAAGCATGATATCACTTCATAAGTCTATATAAAATACTGTCTTAGAAGCTGAGCTATTCTTTAATATCACCTTGAGAAGTACAATGAAATGGAGAAATGTGAAAACATAAACTTTGTTTTCTAAACATTCCATTCATTAGAAACAAGCACCCTTCTAAAATCTCAGTCATGATCTTTAAAAGAACGAATATCTCATTTTCAGAGGTAGAACTGAAACAGTTCAATTATTGTTCAAGTTAAGGTGATTAAATAAAAGGTGTGAGGGCTGGGATTCAAAGATTTCTCTTTCTGACTTCAAATACCTCCATTCCTCCATCCCTCCCTCCTTCTCTCTGTCTTCCCTCCATTCCTTCCTTCCTTACATTTCTTGTTTTTGGTTTAGTTTGGTTTGGTTTGCATTTTTTTGTTGGGACCACAATCGACAGTGCTTAAAAGCACATCATAAATGTTGATTTCCCATCCTTCCTGTCTCCTTCTTGAGGACTTCTATGCAAACTAGAGCATTTAATGGTTAAAATAAAATATTGCCTGGATATGCAAGGACAAGTGAATATAGAATGTTTGATGAGACTGATGGATTCTCCAACCAATGAGATGGCAATGCCTTAAGGAAAATATGAATGTTATTCAAATATCTTAAAAAGGTTAATAAATGAGTGCATAGGAAGAGGAGACTGCTGTAAAAGTGTAGTCATTTGGGGCCAGAGAGATAGCATGGAGGTAAGGCATTTGCTTTTCATGCAGGAGGTCATCGGTTCGAATCCCGGCGCCCCATATGGTCCCCTGTGCCTGCCAGGAGCAATTTCTGAGCCTGGAGCCAGAAATAACCCCTGAGCACTGCTGGGTGTGACCCAAAAACCACACACACACACACACACAAAAGTGTAGTCATTTTAATTATGGGAGATGCTGAAGGTGACCTCCAAGAATCTAGAATCACAAATAAGGTTAAAGAACCGAGTGTAGCGGCCAGAGAGATAGCACAGAAGTAGAGTGTTTGCCTTGCACACAGCTGATCCATTACTGAGGGTGGTTTGAATCCTGGCATCCCATAAGATCCCCTGAACCTGGCAGGGACAATTTCTCAGCACAGAGCCAGAAGTAACCCCAGAGCACCACCGGGTGTGACCCAAAAACCAATAACCAACCAACCAAACAAACAAACAGAAAAAGAAGAATTGAGTATAGGTTGATTTTAGAGGCATAAAGGAAAGGGAATAGAAGATTTATAAAACAACAACAACAACAACAACAACAACTTTAGGATGAGCAAAAGCAAAGAAGAAAACAAGCAAACCATTGCCCCAGGAATAAAGCCTGCCATTATTTGCTGTGGTGGCACAGCAGTAGGGCGTTTGTCTTGCTAGCGCTGACCTAGGATGGACTGTGGTTCGATTCCCCAGGGTACCATATGGTCCCCCAAGCCAGGAGTGATTTCTGAGTGCATAGCCAGGAGTAACCCCTGAGCGTCACCGGGTGTGGCCCAAGAGCCCAAAAGCCCCCCCCCCCCAAAAAAAAGCAACTACTAGCTCAATGCTCATGGATTAAGGGATCATTCTTGGTGGTACTTGGAGAACAGCATAGTGCAAGGGATCGAATTTGGACCTCCAGCATACAAAGCAAAAGCTCTGTCCCTTTAAGCAATCTAGCCTCAAAGCTTAAATTCTTCTTACCATTTGCATTCCCCTCATAAAATTTCTTCCAGGTCTTAAAAGAAAAAAAAAATCAATGTAAAGACCATTTTGGACTCTAATCACCAAATTCGAATATTCTTAAATTGTGACTGAACATTTTGTGGCCTCTTTGCACCTGGGATAGGTCCAGAGATCTCAAGATGAGGGAAGAAATCTTCCACTCTGAATTATCCATAAACTCTAAAATCCACCCACTTTCTCCCATTGAACTGACATATTTGGAACCTTGCAGTTCCTAATCTTCAAACTCCTTTCTACCTTTTTTACCACCAGGCAAACTATCAGTTCTCCCATGAACCTTTGGAATCTGATCTACATCTTACCAAGTGAAGCATCTCTCACCAGGCAGAACTAATGGCCCCCTCGCCTTCTGTCCAGGGAGACCTTTAAAGCACTAATCACTAAGAATCTTAATGATTACTCTAATCTCTTCTCCGGTAAAAAGTGTTCTTCCCAAAGATGGGTAGCATTTTATTTAGTAGAATCAATAGTTCATAATGCAGTGTGTGGCACACAGCTGAAAATAAATCACTATTTGCAGTAAAGTGGAATGCAGATGTTGGAGGTACAACAGGGAAAGGCCAGAGGATCTCATGCTCCAATTCTATCTCATACCACATCCTTGGAGCATTGCGTTCTTCTCTGTGTGGATGTAATACTTGTCTCTTAAGAGCAACGCTGAGAGAATTTTAAGAGGACAGACACAAAACATTAAGTCCTTGGCACACAATTAAGCACATCATAAATGTTGATTTCCAATCCTTCCTGTCTCCTTCTCGAGAACTTCTATGCAAACTAGAGCAATTATTGGTTAAAAAATATTGCCTGGATATGAAAGAATAAGTGAGTATCGAATGTTAGGTGAGACTGATGAATTTCTCCAACCAAAGAGATCACAATGCCTTAAGAAAAATATGAATGTTATTCAAATAATCTTAAAAAGGCTAATAAAGGAGTGCACGGGAAGAGGAGACTGCTGTAAAAGTGTAGCCATTTTAGTTATGGGAGATGCTGGAGGTGGCCATCAGGAATCTAGAATCACAAATAAGGTTAAAGAACTGAGAATGGGAGCTAAAGAGATAGCACAGAAGTAGGGTGTTTCCCTTGCACGCAGCTGATCCAGGACTAGGGGTGGTTCAAATCGCCTGGCAGGGGCGATTTCTGAGCACAGAGCCAGGAGTAACCCCTAAGCACTGCTGGATGTGACCCCCCCCCCAAAAAAAAACCAAACAAACAAACAAAAAAAGAAGTAGGTTGATTTCAGAGGCTTAAAGGAAATGGAATAGAAGATTAAAAAAAAAAAACTTCAGGATGAGCAAAAGCAAAGAAGAAAAAAGCAAACCACTGCCCCAGGAATAAAGCCTGCCATTATTTGGTGGTTAGAAACTTAAGGAAATGTTGTCAGAAACTACAGTCACAGTGACAAGGCGTATATATTGGAAAGTCACACACAAAATTCTTGATCTAGTTTGTAGCTGTGAAGCTTCCTAACCTGACTGTCTTCACTTAGTAGACAAATGGGAAAGGAAGTTAAAAGGCAAGTGGGTATTTTCGATTGTGGGTGGAAGCAAATGCAATTTCCTGATGTGGTTGAGAAAGTAGCAAAAACAGCTATTCAAAGGGAGCAAGTGGGTTTCTTGTCCTAAGAATGTTGACTCTGTGTAACTATTCAACTGATGCCTGGGAAGAAGGGAGACATGAGTAAAGCTCAGTCTTGTTAATCAAAAATAAAAAAAAGGAAGGAAAAGAAGAGAAAGAAGGAAAGAAAAGACAGGAGAGAAAGAAGAGAAGCCCTTCTTTGAGAGAAACTACAATTCTGCACTGACCCATCATCCTCCTCCTCAAGTCCACTCTCTCTCAGAATGTTCTACTGCCCCCTGCTGCTTTAGCAACTGACACCTTGACAAAAAAAATTTTCCCCTGATTTAATTAACTCAGGATTCGACCTTTTCACTCCTTTTTCTTCCAAACAACCAAGGCCCAGAGAGCAATTATGCAGAACTTGGTGGGAAGAAATTATAAGCCTAAAAAATTACATAAATAAGTAAACTATAGAGATGCTGTAACTTATTTCACATTTTCAGTTGTGGATTTTCATCAGAAGGTAACCAAACACTTCCTTTCTGCGCAAATCTGTGTGTAAGTGACAAGATGTGTGTATTTATACCACCTGTTCTGATTCAGAATGGCAGAAAATGATAGACCTATCTGACTACCAATGAGAACCGAAAGGAAAATAAAAAGGATACACATAGGAAGTTTAACATCTAACAGCAAATAAGGAGCACTTTATTGGTTTTTTGCTTTGTTTTGTTTTGGGGTTACACCCTGCAGTGCTCAGAGGTGACTTTTGGATCTGTACTCAGGAATGACCCCTGTGGTGTTCAGGGGATCATGTGTGATATTGCTGACTGAATACAGGTCACTGTATGAAACACAAATGCCTTACCTGCTGCAGTATTTCTCCAGCTCATTTTTGCTGTTTTAAAGGTGATTTTCTCTCATTACTTGCACTTTCAAAAAAGTTCTGAAGGCCTATTAGGGGTTGAACTGAACTGAAGTCATTTAATCTTCATTTTGGGAGTGAGTTTAATATACTAGAACTGAAGGTCACCGAGAGCATGTCTAAGGCTGGAGAAATGAAGGTAAGTGAATCTACAGACTCATTCAGCCCAGACACATCCTTATTTTCTCTAATCTAGAGATATTCTTTATTCCAGCTTATGTGTGCATATGCCAAAGTATGTCTGTCTCAAAATGCACTCCCTAAAATACAGTGGTTTCGAATGACAAGTAATCACTGACTCTTGAAATCGATGTTTTCCACGGGCAATTCTTAATGCTTCCTATCAAATATCTTGAGGGAAAGGAAAGAGCAAATATGAATGGCCAGAATCTAACTGGGACCTCTTTTTTCTAAGCACAATCCTATATCACTTCTTGTGCTTCTCCATAGTAAAGCAGCAATCCCAAGATACTGTTCACTGTCCCAATGAGCATATTTCCCAAGACTGACAACATTTGCTTCTCGACATCAAATGTTTCTTCCCTTTCTCCCTTCTCTGCCTGCCAACAACACATTGTTTTCTTCAAATATCAGGTGGGCTATAAACTAAAGGTAGAGAGAAGAACAGTGTGGTGTACTTATCAGGCAATTAAATGGAATAACATGCATGAAATGTGATTGCATATAGGAAGTATTGGGTGGAAGAGTAAACTGAAAAAGAAAACTTCCTCAGGCCTCAGCACAAAGACCCTACAGAGAAAGGAACCAGACATAGAACTGCAGTTCAACTAGGTACAAATCCCAGTGAAAAATTGGTCCAGGAGTATCGCTGGATGTCTTGGAGACCCTGACAAGATGCCTTGGAGCATCTCAGTGACCTTGGAGCATCTGACCCCAGAGTCAGAGCTACACCATTGTCCCTTTGTGTTGAGCCACACACAGGTCGAGTTGTGGAGAATGGCTAATACCCACTTATCGTGGGTTTTCAGAGCACTACTTGGGTGCCCTTCCCTATTTGAAAAAAAATTGCAGAAGTAAATAATGTGCCCCAATCTCAAAACTTTTCTTTTCATAACTTTATAGTTTGAATGGAATGTGTTCCAAGGATGCTTAAATATTTGTCACTGATTAGATTTCTCCAACAATAAGATGGGATGCTAACTCTGAGATGTCTTTTGACATTCTGAAAAATCGGTCTTTGCAGGTTGATGTCTATCATCATTCTTCATTCCCTTTCTTCTCCTGCATTTTTGGAGTGGTGTGCTTTATTTATTAGTTCCATTTAATCTAGAATTAATGCTCACCAGTGACCCTTATGCCTGGAAGAGGAAAGGCTGTCAGTAGAGTCATACGTAAAGGCCAGAGAGATGTGAGTACAAAAGTAAAAAAAAAAATCACAAAGCTTTAATCCATTTTAGGCAAAATGACTAACTTGGAGAGATCTCATAAACTTAGTATGTTCTCACCATGGAGAAATAGCTCTGCAATGAATATTGGAATGCAGATGCCTTTCTGCATTATATTATTGGGTCCCAAGGGCATATACCCTGGAGTGGTATTACTGAGTCTTATGGGAGCTCAATTTCTAGGTTTTTGAAGAATGCCCTATATTAGTTTCTAAAAAGGCTGCTGGAAAAAATATGTGTTAGAAATTGTAGGATTATACTCAACCATGAACAACTTTCTAACTTTACCTCACAGTAATTCAATTAAAAAATATTAAAAAAAGATGAAAATGAGTATGTTCTCTATAGTCAACTACTAAATTTCTCTAAAATAAATCCAACACTTTTTCAAATAAAATCTATACAGTAAAACTGCACTAAGTCATATAATATCCAATGAAAGTATGTCACATATTATTTTCATTTGAAGAATGAAATTCTTCAATATCCATTTATCAATATTCATTTATGAATATTTAATATTTATCACAGGAAATATTGATTAAATGTTTTCCAAAGTATATTTAAATTAATCATATAATTTTTAAGTTTAATAATTTATAAGGGTGATGGCAGAATGTGAATTTATAGGCAAGTTTCATATTCTATAAATCAGATTAAAATAATAGTATAATTCAGGGGCCAGAGAGATAGCATAGAGGTAGAGCATTTGCCTTGCACACAGCTGACCCATGATGAATAATGGTTTGAATCCCAGCATCCCATATAACTGTTGAGTCTGCCAGGAGAAAATTCTGAGCATAATACCAGGTGTAACCCCTGAGTGCCGCTGGGTGTGACCCTCCAGAAAAGTATAATTCAATAAGCCTTTGAATTAAAAGTGGCAGACCATACTAGAGCATGGCCTATTTGAAAAACAAACCTCTTTTGCTTTTAAAAAAAAATCAAGGTGTGGGGCCCAAGTGGTAGCATAGCAGTGATGCTTTTGCCTTGCACTCAGCCAACCTGGGTTCAATTCCTGGCATCCCATATGGTCCCCCAAGCCTGCCAGGGGTGACTTCTGAGCACAGAACCAGGAGTAGCCCCTGAGCACTGCTGGGTGTGGCCCTATAGCCCCCCCCCCCCAAAGAAAAACCCAAAAGCCAAGAGTCTGAAGATATAGTACAACAGATCAGAGAGAATATAGCAGTTTCATGAAGCTGATCTAAGTTCATTTTGATTCTGAAACAACATTTCATGCTCTATTCCACAAGAAGTGATTGTTGAGTGCAGGACAAGCCCCAATCAGTAAGATGTGGCCTCACACCAAATATAAATAAACGAATAAATAAAACTAAAGTCTTCTAGAGTTAGACTCCATCTTCCAGTCACTTGTCCCCTCTCTTGCTATTTACCCACATTGTACTGTTCATACTTTTCCTCACGCAGATGGAATTCTCTGAACTCAGCCTCCCTCATAAACAAAACAACATCTCCTCCTGCATGTGATCCTCACACATGTTCCTGTGGAAGCTGATGCTCCATCTTCCTTTTGTAGAGATCTGCATTTCAACACTCAACAATATCACTGCTTTTTAAAGTGACCTCCCAATCCTTTTCCAGAAGTATGTTTCATTTACCTGCAGCAGTCCATTTTGCTTCACACTCAAGAGTTACCAGATACAGTGGATCGGTTGATAAAAGAAATCATTACAAAAAATGTAGTTTGAATCTTGAAATTAATTCAAATAGCCATTTGCCAAAATCCCAAATAGAAAGACAAATATGTGTTGGATAAATTCCTTTTAACTCAGTTGTCATTCATATACTATAGAATTAAAATCTAATAAATCGAAAAGATATTAGAAGCATTAAAACTTAAAAATATAAAAGTACTGTGATGTGAAAAAATAAATGACTGGAATGAAGGGCACAATTCTAAAATGTGACATATATTTCTGCACTCTTTGGCAAAATAATGGCAAGAATAGAAATAAATTAACATTTCTCTAGCTCTTTAGTTGCCACTTATTAGAAATATACTCATCCTGCAAAAAAAGTTAATAATAATTTTTATTGCTTCATGCAATACTAAAATGAATGAAGTCTTCAAAAATTTATTTCTTAAAATAAAATGTAAAGCCTTATAATTAGTGAGCACGAACGTTGTTAGCCGATGTATTTTTGATCTCGAAATGATTGAGTCTGTCGAATGCTTAGCACAATAGCTATCTAACATACTTAGGGTGAATTTTCCTTTGAGAAATAAAATATTCATCACTTCTAATTATACATGGCACTGTTGTCAAGACAACTTTTCTCCCATGAGATAGGATTATTCTAAAATAGTCTTCTTTAACAATTTTGGAAAACCATTTTTTATTTACAAATAAGAACCCATCATCCCTACTAATATATATTATTAGCCATGAGACTCTCATCCATTTAGCAGAAATACTCTTTGGAAAGGTCTCAATAGATTTTGCTTTCTTAATTCTACAGTGAATTAGAATTCACGGCATGAGAATTTAACTATGTAGCACTTCAATTAAAAGCAGGAAGTCTGGAACTAATGTTACATAAGTAGCAGGCACAATAGCGTTAGCATGCTCCATTAATGCTTAGCCACAGGGGTAAAATGACATTCTGAAGCATGAAGAACAAAAAGGGTAATTGGATATAACAGGGATCTCATTTTAGCAAGCAGGAATCTAGTTGGTCATTACTATAAACATGATTCACTGCAACATTATAAAAAGGAGACAATCTCCCTGGAATTTTCAAATATGCAACAGTAACCATATTTCCTATTTAATATTACAATAAAGATCATACAGCTCAATAATCTGTATTATAAATGTATGCTATATTATTCCTAAGCTCAAAATTGTAAAGTATGTATGATTAAAAACAATCCCATACACCATATATACGATCCTCTCAAGACACATCCTCTCAAGAGCAGAACAGGATAGCGGTATATAATTTCATATATGAGAGAACAAGTATAGAAACCATTCAATATCCTATTCACCAACCCATTCTTCCTTCCTCCTTTCTTTAGCACTACTTTTTCTTACTCCACTTTTTGTCTTTCTCTTTCTCATTTTTCTTTCTTTCATAGTTCTTCTCTTTTCTTCTTTCTTTATTCCTTTTTTTAAATGAAGTATCTACTATCAGATATATTATATATGTGTGAAGAGTATGTGCCCTATACCCTGTGTTGAGAGGACAAAAAGGCTGCTGCAATTAACCTTTAATAAAAAATTTTATATAATAAGAGCCACTTTTGATAGTGTATGTAACAGTTATAGCACTTTAGACTGATAATGACATAATGATATTCCAGTGACATTCTTAGCAATACAGAACCTACATTTGAAGAATAAAAGTTACAAAAAACTTTATATAGAGAAAAATTGTATGAAAAAAATTTTTTTCTAAAATCAGACAAGTTGGAGATTTGTTCTTGAAATATAAAATAAGGAATAGCTAATTAGATATTTAACATATAATGCGGGGCTGGAGAGGTAGCACAGCAGTAGGGCATTTGCTTTGCATGTGGCTGACCTAGGACAGATTGCAGTTCGATTCCCCGGCGATCCATATGGTTCCCCAAGCCAGGAGCAGAGCACATAGCCAAGAGTAACCCCTGAGCATCACCGGGTATGGCCAAAAAACAAACAAACAAAAATAAAAAAACAAACATATAATGCAGACACATCACTATTGGCCCTTGAGTACACTGCAAACAATTTACAACCTTTTCTTGCAAATGTGTTGTGTGTATTTTTTCGTATGTGTGTGTGTATATATATATATATATATATAAAGAAAAACTTATTTATTAAATAGTTTAATATGGGACAGTTATATACTTATATAGCAATTAATGTGTCTTATAAATAATAATTATGTAGAACATTATAAAATTATCTATTTTGAAACTATGAAAACAAATAATGCCCCCATGCAATATAACCTTTCCTTCTATATATATAATACATATATCAGATTGAACACTTTCATAATCTCTGAGAATATCTCATGATAAAATATACCCAACCATAATTCAAATAAGTAAAACCATTCCACTTTCTTCTCTGAGAATAAAACACAGAATCAAACAATTATGGAAATCCAATACCACCCTAATGATTCATTGTGGCAGACCTTGAAACTTAACTGAAAATCTTTATTTAAAAAGCAGAAGGTATGAAATTATTTAAAATCCATAATAGTGTCAGGTGATATTAATTATTCTATAAATTTGATTAGTCTAAAAGCAGAAATATATTTTCCTTCTTTATGAACCAAATCATTATGTCTAAAAGAATGTTGACATTAAAATAGTCCATATTGTCTACACGGACTTTTAAGATGAAAAGATTAGATTACTTTTAAGAGCAATATCATACATTTGAAAATAGTGACCTCTATTTTAGATTTTCACAGTAATGGGTATAATGCACTAATAAATTTAATTTTACAGACCAAAGAGTGGTGGCAGAAAATACTGCATCATTTTTAATGAACAGCATATGTTATGGAGCCAGGATCAAGAAAGTTTTTTAGCTATGAATAATGAACAACAGCAATAATGGCAAATGACCTTCCTAAAATTTGGAATTACTTCACATCCATCTCCTATTGGACACAAAAAAACCATTTATTGAAGATCATGTCACTTAGAATTGACATAAAATATAAAGCATGCAATAAAGAGAAAATTATAAAGAAAAACAATATAAAGAAAATTAAATGATCTCTGGGCACATTGGAAATCTGACCATGTATTATTTCTCCAATATAAAAAAACTATGACATAAAGATAATTTGTAATGAATATACCAATTAATTTTCAATTTGTGAAATGTATAAAATGTCCAAGTGAATTCTATCTTCTTTTATTATCTAAAAAATCTATAATTCCTTGATAGATTTGTTACAAGAACAAGAAAATATAGTTTGAGATCATGTTCTGTTTATGCAGATATATTATATACATATAAACATATAATTAACACATATTCACATAAGGCATATATAAAGAACATGTTTAAATTTATTAAAAATTAATATAAATATGTAGGAAATAACTTGGTTCAAGTATATTCATTCTCAGATCAATTCAGAGGTTTAAATCTACAAACTATAAAAAAATGTGCTATGTAAGGTATTTTTAAGAGGAAAAATTTATAAAAGAATTTAAAAAGCACCATCGGACCTTAATTTCTAGCAACATATTAAGAACTAAAAAAACATGGTTTGGGGATCACATCTGTAGATCTCAGGGCTTATTTCTGGCTCTGAGCTCAGGGATCCCTCCTGGTGGTGTTTGGGGGTACATAGATTTACCACGTGCAAGACAAGTGAACTGGCCATTGTACTATTGGCTCCAGCCCCTCAAGATATTTTATACCTGAATTTTCTTTGTGTGTAGGTGTATGTGTGTTTAATAAATGTATCTTTAACTTTAAGCTGTTACTTTATTTTTGTTTGGGGGGGGCACACCCATCAGTGCTCATGGGTTACTCTTGTCACTGCATTCAGGATTTACTTCTCATGGTACTGAGGATCATGTGGGATTCCAGGATTAGGTGACTAGTGTAAATAAACCCTCGCACTGTACTAACTCTCTGTTCTCATTAAGCTACTATTCATCTTAATTACTGGTCATTTTCAAAGACAAAGTTGAGGCCAGAGATATAGTATAGCAGATAAGACACTTGCCTTGCATGTAGCATTTCAGGTTAGATGCTCAGCATCCCAAAAAATTCCTTGTACAATGCCAAGAGTGATTCCTGAGCACAGTACCCCGAATACTGCTAGTTGTGGCCCAAATACAAAACAAAGCAACCACAAAGACATCTTTAGATCAATAATACAACATTAATATAATATCATCACATCTTATAATAAAGACTAGATAAGTCAAAATATCTTTTTGAGGGGCTGGAGCGGTGGCGTGGAGCAGTAAGGCATTTGCCTTGCCAGTGCTAGCTTAGGATGGACTACGGTTCGATCCCCCCCCCCCCGAATCCCATATGGTCCCCCAAGCCAGGAGCGATTTCTGAGTGCATAACCAAGAGAAACCCCTGAGCGTCACGGGGTGTGGCCCAAAAAACAAAATATATATCTTTTTGTTGAACATTGTTGAAGTTCATATCTTTCCTTTTGAAGAGCAGGTGAGGACACTGAGTCTAGAAGTAAAAATGGAAAGGAATAAAAATTGCAAATCAATCTGTCACCCTAGAACTTTCCATGGAATCATTTTCTTGACAAAACATTGAAGCAACCCATTCTTGATCTTTCCCTGCACATATACCCTTAGGAACCTAAACTGACATGAAAATAGGTATTGAGTCTCCAAAACATATGGATTAAATAGGCAAAGAGCACAGCCCTGGGAAGCAAACCAATATTTACAACATTGTTTCTATGGGAAAACATGTTCCAAGTTCTAGATAACTTATAAACATTTGGAAAATACTGATACAAAAAATAACTGCTTTGATCTGCATTATGAAGACAGGATGTACCTTATAACTTGACTTGAAGTTAATTCACGTTGGCCATTTTTTCACTTTGTAATTTTCTTTTTACAATCCGCAAAGGAATAAAAATTATATTTATATATAGGTATATAATTATGGTCTGCAAAACTTCTGCAATGTTTTTATTCTCAAGTAAAGTAAGGAATAAGTAGCAAGCAACTTTAACCCAATTCCAGCATACTCACCCTCTCCTATTTCAGTAAGCCTATTGACATTCATTGGATGGACATTCTGCCTGGGGAATCTAAAAAATGTGATTTTCCAGATTTTGCTGGTTAGCAAACACAGATTTTACTGTACTTGGTTTCTCTTTTATCTGCACTGAATCGTCATCTTCTGGCAATAGCTCATTTAAAGCGTACACATTTTAGCATTCAAGTGGAAAGAAAACAAGAAATTTTGCCTAGAATCTCTAAAGCAATCATTAGGACATTTTCAAAACATAAAATGGTGAGAGAAAAAAAATTTTTCCAAATGTTAAAAACCAGAAAGCAACAATTTCGATTACTATTTCCTTTTAATGTTGCATGTGAGCCATTATTTTTCAGTTTTCATTAAAACTCATGAAAGTTCTCATCTAATTTTATAATTTCCAATTTTTTAATCAAAGAAAGCTATAATAAAGATTCAAAAATGAGATCTAAGAAGCAAAATAAGAACAACAAATGCATTTAGAGACTGTCGAAAAATAAGAGATGAAATCCTTGATCCAAGAGAGGAAAAATAAAATGACACCCCCTAACTTCAAGAGAGAATAGCTGTGAATCACATTCAAGGACAATTATAAGAGTTCCTAATGGTACAAAGGACATTGTTGTATGGATATGCTGAGTTGTCAACTTTGCATGAACAAAGAAAGGACATTTTCACATTGGTCCTGATAAGCTAGAAACAGAAAATTTCAAGTTAGAAATGCTATCATTTTGATTCACTTTGTTTGAGTTAGCTTCAATCTAATCAAGCAACTGTGCCCTTTGTCTTCCTTTTCAGGAGGGTCAGTAAAACACAGTAAAAGGAAGTTCCCATTTCTTAATTGCAAAGATATTCCCTTCCAGTGAATAAGAATGGTTGTGGCAGAACAACAACAAAAGAAGGGATGCATTTAGACGCTAATGTCTGATGATGTTTATGGCCACAAATGCCAGCATTTAATGAAAACTGGATAGTGGTTCCCTGGGGCTTACAGGGAATCTTAAGACCTAGCATCACCAAGTGGAATATAAGGGCATAGTGGGGTTGTTTACCTGTCAATCACTTGTCACTACCACCAGTTCTCCACAAATACCCCTTGTACTGGAAACTTTTTACCAACTGCTATAATTAGAATTTTTAAACACAGCAATAGGCAGTTTTTCTAAAACTTCTAAATTAAATCACCAGAAGAAACAAAAGGAAAGGTAACGCCATAGTAACTTTTGTGCAACTGAAAAGTTCTGCTTTTTAACTTGTTTCCAGTTCAGGTCACTGGTCTATTTTGGGTTTCGTTCTATTTTTAATATTATAGTCTATACCATGTTTTAAGCATGTGATAGAAGTATGAGTTATAAACTAACCAGTAAAATATCTATAACTTGTATTCAAAGTAAGAGAGTTTGAACTGTATTCTTTTCCTAAACATATCAAGACACAATTAATGGGCATCTGTTTGCTAGTATTTCTGAAATTTATACTATGCATACAAAATCAAAGGACAATAATCAGTGAAAAAACACTGAATTAATTCCTGTATCCTTGACATTCCTTGAATTAAAGAGTTTCCATGTATAATTCAGACCGTCAAAGTCAGTGAAAATGCACTCTCCTCCTCCAAAGTATTGTGTTAAAGAATGTGGTAATTTGAGCCTGCAACTCTGCTAATACTGATGAATAATATCTGTTCATTCATATTTTCTCTTCATATTTTCTTTGCAAAGACTTATCTGGGAAGAAAAATCAAACTTGTGAATTTAAGGGAATTTCTGTATAATTAGGCCTTCTATAAGCGGAGTTAAGATTAAAAAAAAAACTATGAACAGAAATTATAACTGAAATCACCTCTTTAAGATATTGAAAATAATATGAGCCAATGCTTTATTCTGTATCATTTTACTGGGTTGAATAGTGCTTTTTGGAGGTTCAACATTTGGGCAGAGAGGTTTGTGTTTTCATGGCTTTGGCCATGTCTGCTTTGCTCATAGTTACCCCAACTCTCAGTTCTCAAGGATAATTCATTCTTGGTGGTGGTCAAGAAATCATCGGCAGTGCAGGAACTGAACAACTGAATCCCTGCATTAACTTTCTGACCTAGAGAAAGCTTATTAGAGTGTGAAAAGGGGAGTGGATGGAATTGGTAATACATAGATTGAGGTGAGTTAACTACTTATTGAGATAGCTGATGGGATAAATGCCCAAATACAAAACTCAAGATTTTACCCAAAGTGAAAAACAAATCAATAGTTGATGGCACAAGAGATAATTTCATAGACTGTTTTACTGGAGATGCCTCCAAAAACTCTCCAGAGAATTCCTCATCATTCTTACTTCAAAGTATTTTTGCTTTGGTAAATCAAAGATACTGTTATTTTTTTTCAGATAAAATAAATTTATTGTTTTTAAACTAATTTCCTTTAACATGAGTAAAATTTTTAGTTGTTCTCATTTATTTTCATTTCTGTTACTTTATTTTTTAATTTACATTATTTATTTAAAGAAAATGTATCACATTGTTGATATAACTGATACTATTATTCAGATAGTATTAAAATACTTAGGAAATGGTGCTAGAGCTAAAGAGCAAACTCAGCAGGGACAAGTGCATGGCTGGGTTTACCTGGTCCTCCCAAACCACCATGAATCATCCCAAACACTGACCCAGAGGTCTCCCTTGAGTAATGCTGGGGGCACTGCCTCCCAAAGAGAAGATATAGTTTTAATAAACTTCTTCAAATAATGTTGGAAATTACCCAAGCCCTCTGCAAAGACCTTCTTTGACAAATAACCTCCAATGGGTGCTTCTTAGTTATCTGGTTTATGAGTATTCTCTAAGAGAATTAAACACCAGATGGATTAATTTTTTTTGTATGTTTGGGTTTTTTGGCCACATCCAGCAGTATTCAGGGGGCTACTCCTGACTGCAGTCAGGAATCACTCCTGGCAGAGCTCAGGACCATATGGAATGCCAGATCAGTTATGTACAAAGCAAGAGCCTTACCTGCTGAACTATCACTGCAACCCCAGTATCTGACTTTTCTTAATAAAAATAATTTCAATGAGGGACCTGAGCAGGGCACAGTAGTAGGGCATTTGCCTTGCACGTGGCTGACCTAGGATGGACCAAAGTTTGATCCCCAGGTGTCCCCAGGCCAGGAGCAATTTCTGAGCACATACCAGGAATAATCCCTGAGTGTCACCAGGTGTGATCCCCCTCCGAAAAATAATAATAATTTCAATTATTCTTTTTTTTTTTGTGGTTTTTGGGTCACACCCGGCAGTGCTCAGGGGTTATTCCTGGCTCCGTGCTCAGAAATTGCTCTTGGCAGGCATGGGGGACCATCTGGGACGCCGAGATTCGAACCGATGACCTCCTGCATGAAAGGCAAATGCCTTACCTCCATGCTATCTCTCCGGCATTCTTTTTTTTTTTTTAACCCTCTTGACTTACTTTAAGCTGGTAAGTCATTCAGACCATTGCAAACCCTGGATATCTTTCTGTTTGCCAATGACAATAGTAGGGCATCATTTCTCAGTAAGAGATTTACCAATTTTATGCACTCAAAAAGCTACAATCAAACATGAATTTCCTTTTTTAGAAACCCAGTTAACCAATGACCTGGTTGTTCATCTATAAGCAAAGGGTCGATAACCTCTCCACATGAAATAACATTACATGCCCAAATTAAAAATCCACATATGGCTTCTTAAAAGTGGCAGGTAAACACCAGACCAATTCCCTCCATGAGAATCAAAGCTATTAGCTAGAATTAAAATCCCCAAATTATCTAAGTGAGACTGGGAAATTTGGGGAAGATAAAGGTTGCTTGAACAGTGGCCTTGGAATATAAACTCAATGTCATAAACAATGAAAGTCTTTGTAGATCTGGATCCTTACCTGGCATCAAACAGAGCCAAGCACCAACTATCTAATAGCAGTGAGAATGATAACAAAAGGAGGAAGAAGAGGAAACAGATATGGGATAAGGAGGAGAAAGAAGAGCTTAAAGAAAGTTAAGGTATTATAGGAGAACCTTAATGAAGAAGCTTCCCCCAGGTTACATAACATGTCTGACACCTAATTTATTCCCCCAAATTTCTAAGGTCCTTTCCAGCAAGGAAATTATATTGTCCTGTTATTTTGATATGAAAATTTTTAGAATGGAGGCTGTTAATTCTTCAAACAACAGAATACAATATTGCTCCTATGAAGTGATTCAAGATACTGACCTAACAATGCAGTTTTCTGCCCTCATTCTCCTTCACACAACTGTTCCCTAAGAATTTCATAAGATAAACTAGGGGAGGTCTTGGGTTCAATTTCTGTTGCCATAGCAACAATAATAATGACGAATGATAAAGTTAATACAAAGAAATTCAGATGAGAGCTCTCAGCACCTCAATGAACAAGAATGCCTAGGGATTGCATTTCTGTATTGTTTCTAGCAAGTATGTTTAAGCCTTCTAATTGATTCCAAATCAATCCCATGAGGAATTGGAGGTGATTCTAGAAGTTCTTGTCCTTGATGCTTTCTGGCAAAGGAGGTTACAAGTGGAAAATCTTTAAGATGCTCTACAAATTGGTAGATACACCAATTTTTCAACATATCATTTAGCCAATTCAACCACCTGTGTCATTCATGTAGATCCTCTCTCTCATACCCGCATGTATGCATGCATCTAGTCAATGAGTCCTGTCAAGGAATCAACCCTAGTCCCTAAAATTCTGCAGCCTCAATGTGACTAAACATTATGGAAACAAATTCATTGTATTATTAGTTAATCACACACATTATGAGGATCTATCCAGCAAATTATTTTTTGAAGGAAGATGTCATTTCCTCAGCAACCATATGATTGCATTAATCCAACAGTTACATTTTTATCTTCCATTATATGAAGAAAAAAAATCTCTGAAGAACTATATCATATCAGATCTCATATAAACAAGAATAGTTGTATTATTAATGATGATGAAAAGGGACCCTGAGGTTCACATGTTAAAAACTCAAAACTTTTAGGACTGAAGAAAGCTCAATGGGCTGGACAACATGCCTTGTATTTAGGGGTTTTGCATATTTTGTTTAGTCTGTTCTAAGGTCACAGCTTGAGAGCTTACTTCAGGATCTGAATTTAGGGGTTACTCCTGGCAGGGTTCAGCCTAATCCTGAGTACTATAAGGAGTGACTATGAAATATTGAGCAGGGGTAGGCCCTGAGTGGTCCAAACCCTCTACACCAAAATTTTCCAAAATTCTGTAATTACTGTCTTTGTCATTCACTTGTACATATATACATGACATTTTAATAATATCTTTATTTAAGCACCATAATTACCCTAATGATTGCAGTTGGGTTTTAGTCATAAAAAGAAAACCCCTCTTCACCAGTGCAACCTTCCCACCACCAATGCCTGGTACAAGATATTTAAAATTAATCTTTGAATTGCTTTATTTTCACCTTTAAAGAGGAATATACTCCACTGCAAATGATAATTTATTTTGACAAATTTACAAATGTAGAAAACAGCTTCATGATTTCAATAAATATATTGTTTCTTATCTTCATGATTAGAAAGCCACTATTCATACATTATTGATCTATCCCAGAGCAAGGAGGAAAACCAAAATGCAAGAGCTCTATGCCTGAAGACTTAGAGTAGGTCAATAAAAAGAAAGCACATCAAGAGACTCATCTGAAAGGAGAATTGACAAATGAATCTTAAATTTGTTCCCCCAAAGGAAGGCTCCAGGTAGGAAAGATTTGAACCATGTCTGAAGACAAATTTTCTTTACTTCAGCACCAGTCAGCACAATCAAAAACTGCGAAACAACTAGGAAACTACCATAGCATTGAACTTGTAGGCTAAATCCGAGTTCACTATAGTTTTTAATCACATCTAAATATCAGTATCATTTTTCATCTGATGGCCTCCATCACTGATAACCTATTCATGTATTAGTCATACTCTACCAATATTCTATGTATATATATTTTGGGGGTATTTTTGTTGTTTTTTTGTTTTTGTTTTTGGGTTACACCTGGCAGCGCTCAGAGGTTACTCCTAGCCCTACACTAGAAATCATCCCTGGAAGGCTCAGGGGAACATATCGGATGCCAGAATTCAAACAACCATCCTAATACATGAAAGGCAAATGCACACCTCCATGCTATCTTTCTGGCCCCCTATGTGTATATTTTAATAGCCAATACTATGGAGTTTATAAAGTTGGGAAAAACATTGAAAAAAATTCTACTGATCCTGTCTTATATCTAGGGTCATGCTTTAAAATATATACATCAAAAAAACTTGGAGGGGGGCACACCCGGTGATGCTCAGGGGTTACTCCTGGCTATGCACTCAGAAATTGTTCCTGGCTTGGGGAACTATATGGGACTCCAGGGTTGGAAGCGAGGTCCATCCTGGATCAGCAGCATGCAAGGCAAATGCCCTACTATTGTGCTATCGCTCCAGCCTCCCAAATTTTTTAAGCTGAACAAAACTTGAATCTATCTACTAACACCCCCAAACTGGCTAGCTAGGTTCATCTGTAGAAGGAGATGAACTCCACCAAAAGTCATGAATGGGTATAATAAAGGGAAAGAATATAGGGAGGTTCTAGATTTTTGATGATCTTTAAAATGATTGGCTATTGTCTAGGGGTACCCTCCTACTGACACTTGTTCTTCCCTGTAAGGTTACCTGGTATGACCAGGTAGTTTGGGGGCAGTGTTAATGAAAATAGACTTGTGGAGAGCTAGCATGTGGCTTTCACCATGAAACCTCTACAAAATGGCATTCCTCCTTATTCAGAACCCAGGACCCAAGTAAAATCTTTGACTCTCCAGGTTCCTCGCCCTTATCCCTACTTATGGGCACATAATGGGACCTTAGCACAAGCATCTTAACTGCACCTCTGTGTGCCTTACCAAAAAAAAGTTTTAAAGGGCTCTCAGGGATTATATAGAGAGTAATGAGCAGAAAGCAATGTGTGCATTAGTCACAGCATATAATATATATCCTAATTACAAGATGAATAACAAATTGTTAACTTTGAGCTATTTCTAAAAGTGAAGACCCTAAATTTAGTAGGGCCCGTCAACTGAAAAATTTTCCTGGAATTGATTTCTAGAAGAGTATATAGCTTTGCCTTTCAGTGCAGGGACAAGTAAAAACAGACACACAAGTCATGAAAATATTGGTGGTGAGGTGGGAAAGAGGGTACTTATTTGAAGCAGAAGAACAAACAATAAAGCTAGCTTAACACACATAGGATTTCCAGTATTCAGGCTCTATTTTAAATAGGCACAAAGTAACATAGGGTATTATGAAATAAAAGCACCCTTCTATAAAATTCAGGCATATTTTAGTTAAAAAATTAAAACAACTAAATATTTCATGGTACTCATTCAAAATATATAATTAGTAACCTAGGATATGCTAGGTATTTTTCAGATATTATTTTCAAGATACTTCAGTAGAGAAAGAACTTTCGTTAAACAACTGTACAAATTGTATATATATATGTCAAAACAGATGAGGGAGTTATCCTCATACTTGTTTGTTGGAGCATAAAATGTGATTTACCTTGAAAAATTAGGCAAGTTTTTCCAGAAATGATGCTGGATGTGGGATATGAGAGACCTAAACAGAGTAAACCAAGAATATAAGAATATGAAAGGATTGGGCCAGAGAGATAATACAGCATAGGACATTTGCCTTGCAAGCAGCCGACCCAGGACAAATGGTGGTTCAAATCCTGGCATTCCATGTGGAATGATTTCTGAGTGCAGCACCAGGGTAACTCCTGAGTGCCACCAGATATGAACCAAAAACCATACACACATACACACATACACACACACACACACACACACACACACACACACACACACAAGAATATGGAGGGCAATGGCCATCAAGAATAAGCAGAAGAAAAACTATGGAGCTATGAGTTGTGGACACAAAGGCCCCCCATGTCCAAAGTGTGGAAATTGCAAATGCAAATGTACTACATACTGGTGACACAATCTCACATCCCTTCCAAAAAGATGACACCTACTACATCAAGTTGCAACCCACCCTTTCCCACCTTTCTCTGTACCCTGCACCGTAGCATGTGGTTTCCATTGATGGTGTTCTTTGGGCTTTGTTGACTTCTATGATTTGCTTCTCTATATACTATATGTGGCTGAGATCACCTGGTAATTTTCTGACTCCTTTTTACTAAATTAGGTTAGTATCACCCAAGTCTGTTCCACCATTTGCCAAAGGCAAGATTTCATTTTTTCTTAGCTCTGAATATATGTTATTTCTTTCTCCACTTAGGTATAATGTCAGGAACAAAGTCCTTTACTGTCTTGCTATATTTGATTCTTCCCTTCTTTCTCTCTTGCGTTTCCTCCAACAAACATTGTTTGCATGTCTATCTTAAGAGATACACTACTTTGGATGCTGAGGATGCAGTAATTAGAAAAGTAGAATAATGTTTTCAGAAAGTCTATATTTTAGAAGAAGGGTAGTGAAGAAAATCAGTGAAAATGACAGAAATCATATCTATAGCACATTTCTATGAGTATTATATGAAATGACATGATCATACTATTTGTAAAATGTAAATTACTATGCTAATAAAAAGGTATTCATGAGCTTTTCCCCTGGTGTATTAACCTAGATATGGCAACTCATCTGATTTCATTATGTAAGAATTAGACAATGAAAAAGTGAAATATAGTTGAAACAAAGAAGAAATAACGAAACTCTAACCAAGAAATACAAAAACAGTGGCAACTACTCCGTGTAATTTTTTTATTATGTGCTTGACACTGAGCTTTACATATATTTTATATTTAATAATTAAAAAATGTGGGTATGTTATTCCTTCATGTGAAAATAAAATACCAAAATAATCAACAGTTCCAAAAGGTTCCATTCATTCTATGCCATAATATGAAACCTGTTATAATAACAACTTTTCAAATTCCTAGAATAAAATCTAATGAAAAAGTAAAAGTCAAGTCTTTCACTGTAGTAGTTAGTTGTGCACATCCATCAGTGTACCCTTCTGTCTGAAATACAATTCAGAACTAAACCATTAATCCCAATGTATGGAAAAATGGCTTAACTTGGTTAAGTCAATCAATACATAACACTTCCTTGACAACTCTGATTAACTCAAGTGCTTCCCCCAAGTCAGTGCAACCAAGTCTTCGAAGGAGGCTACACAGAATGCATTCAGACAGAAGCTATCTCATCCTTCAATTTCTTCTGCCATCTTTTCATCCTTGCTTGCCCTTCTTTCTTCCTCATTCTCTGAATATAAACCAGGAAACATCAAGCCTTTAGCTCTGGGAGCCTCACTGGTCATTTTGAGACAAGGGAACAAAGGCTTAGGACAAGCAGAACCTGGGAAGAGAGAAATGGAGGCAGGGAAATAAGTTGAACACTAGGACTAAACCTGCCTCTGCACTTCTTGCTACATGAGAAACTAGTTTTCTTTCTCACTAAGACTCTATTCAGACAGGTATTATTTGCAACTGAAAGTACACAACTTTACATCTTACTGATAATATAGGGAAAATAACAACTAAAACTTCTTCAAAACCCTTCCCCCATAGGCAACCAAAATAAGCTGGTTGGCATGAAATCGTAGCCTGGGTAAAGAAGTCATCAATTTGGCATTTAAGAATAGAAGTAATAGGTCCTCTCTTTTTAGTGGGTCATGGGGAAGCAGGCACTTGAAGTTCACACCTGTTGATGCTCACTCTTTGCTCGGTTCTTGGAGATCACATGGAGTTCTCAGGGGATCATGCAAATGTGGGGAATGAATAACCCCAAATTTCTCATATGCAAAGCCTGTGTTCAACTACCTAGCCATTTCTCTAGTCCAATGTTCTCATTTTCAAACAGAAGTATAAAGAACATAGACTCAGGGTCCAGAACAATAGTACAGTGGTTAGGACATATGCAGACTTAGGTTTGATCCTCAACATCCCTGAGCACTGCCCAAAATGGCCCCTGAGAGTAGTGCCAGGAGAAAACCCAGAGCACTGCTGTGTGTAGCTCCCCAAAAAGACCATACATTCAGTAAAATGTCTATATTTCCAATAACGCACTTTCAATATTTACTGAGAATTAACTACATCCAAACACTTTATTGATAAAAATAAGTGCAATGATCAGAAGAAAACAGAAGAAATATGCACATCATATATTCACTGATCAGTTTAGGACACTGTTGTCAGGCCAGTATTCCCCACTTACAACACTGTGGAAACTAGACACAGATGACTTGCCATGTTTTCAATCCAAACTAAATTTGTATGGCATTTCCTTCTCATGAGGCATGATAACTCGAAGTCCAAGCACTGTGTAAACTGATCAGGCTGCATACAAATCAAGAATGGGCATTTAGAAGTAGGAACTGTTTAAAAAACAGTGCAGCATAACTGAAGTTTATTTGTCCAGAAGCAAGATAGGGTTCAAGCAGTGTTTCTGTACCTGATAAACAAATCTGACATGAAGACAAAAAGAAGGAAGAGTCGTAATAAAGTCTCTCTAGGAAACCGAGCCTTAATCAAGTGTTTCATGTGCTGTGAGCTCTAAGGTCAGTACTTCTGGGAAACAAACATGCAGCAGATTTACCTGCCAAGATGTTTAAATTTTACGAGAAGACAGAAAGGAACAACTTAAGAATAAATTTAGTGACAATAAGAAAGTTGAGACCTGACTTTAGAGTCATTTCATCAGACTTAGATGAAGCCCAATAATAAATGCCTTATTAAAAAATGTATCTGAGATTATTTTATACAATAGTCAAAGCAAGTTGGTTTATCAGTGTGGGGCCCATTTCTGAGCTGGAATCAACAGTGACAGTGATATAAATAGAACATGTTCTTGAGATACACATTGTAATACTATATGCAAAGCAGGCAGAAGGTGTTCAGTCAGGTAGAAAAGAAGAAGGCAGAAACATCTGAGGGAAGAGGGACCATCTGAGCTCCTTTGGGAACTCTCTCAATGGAGATTATGGTTTGTGGGGAACAATGAGTAAGTGCCATTATATGGGGGGTGCAAGTAACATCAAGTAGGCCTTCATAATGGAAGGACAACTGGTTTTAAGGCGTGGATGGAAGACAAAATATCAGGGAAAAACACACAGGGAGAGGCTCACGAGTAGCTAATTTTTTATAAATCGAATCATGAAGAAAGTACAATGAGCAAATATTGCAAAAAGAAAAAGTTAAGACCACTGAGGTAACTTCAAATCATACACATTAATAATGAAAAGATAGAGAGAGAGGGACCAGAGTTCAGCGAGTAAGTTTGTCTTGTAGGCGGCCAACCTGGGCTTGATCTCCGCCATCCTAGATGGTCCCTCCTGTACCACCAGGAAATACCTCTGAGTAGAGACAGGAGTAACTTCAGAACATTGCTAGGTTTGGCCCCAAATAAAATTTAAGAGGGGGGCTAGAACAATAGCACAATAGTGAGGTGTTTGCCTTGCAGACAGCTCGATCCCATTAACTCATATGGTCCCCAGAGTCTGCCAGGAGCAATTTCTGAGTGCAGAGCCAGAAGTAAACCCTGAATGCCTCTGGGTGTAGCCCCCAACCCAATAAATACAAAAACAAATAAATAAATCCTTTAAAAAGTTAAGAGGAAAATTTATTCTTCTCTTATTTACTAGGCATTTCTAGACATACCTGTGGGCTAGAATTCAGCTGGTCACTATAGGCTGCTATTATTTCATCCATAAAATGGACACCATTTGTATTTTTTAAAGTTCCTTTAAATAGAAAATAAATCTAAATGTCACCTAAAAATCTTTTGACTTGTACACAAAATTATTTTTACTAGACAAATAGGATGTTAAGTTATTTCTGTGGTCCTAGAGATAGCACAGTAATAATAAGGTGCTTGCATGCTGCCTGTATGAACCAGGTTTGATTGGCATCACATATAGTATCCTTAGCAATGACAGGTGTGACCCCCAAAAAGGCAAATACAAAGGAAAGAGGAGAGAGGAAAGAAAGGAGAAGGAATAGAATGGGCAAAAGAAAAGGAGGGAGGGATAAAGGAGCAAGGAGGATGAAGGAAGACAAGTGGGGGAAGCAGTAGAGAGGGAGAGAAGAAAATGAAGAGGAAGGAAGAAGAGGAAGAGGAAGGGGAATGGATAGGAAGAAGGAAGAGGAGGAAAAATTTGTGGAAGAAAAAGAGGGGGAAAAAGAAAAATAGATAATATCTAATAATAGAGATAAGGACCAAAATGACTAATCCATGGTAGAAACCTTGCCACAAATAGTGGAGCATTGCAGTTAGTTCGTGTAGAGAAGTGACTGCTATGACAATAATATTTGGAGCCGATCATTCTGGACAAAAACAGGGTGGTAAAAGGGGGATCTTTAAAGTGATATGCATGAAACATACTCATTAATAATAGTGTAAACCACAGTATCAAGAAGGGAAATAATGAGAGAGAGAGAGACAGAGAGAGACAGAGACAGAGACAGACAGAGACAGAGAATAAAATATCTGCCAAGAGGCAGGGAGGAGGATAGGGGAGAGTGGGAGGAAAACGAGGGACATTGTTGGTGAGAAATGTGCAATGGTGAAGGGATAGTGTACATTCTGACCGAAATGCAATCATGAACAATTTTGTAAACACGATGCTTAAATAATTATAAAAAGAAAGAAATAACAACATCTGAAAAAGGACGAAACTGTACTCCTAAAACTAGACTAGTAAACCAATCAATGAAAAACTCAGTTAAATCAGGAACTAAAATACAAGGAACATGCTTCTGACATTTGGGTAGAGGACTCTTTGCATGAAGATGCTGGAATAAGGGGCCATGAGACACCCAAGCAGAGAGTGTGTTTGCCTTGAACATGGCAAATCCTACTTCAAGTCCTGGAATCAGAGACCTGCCAGGAATGATCCCTGAGCACAGTGCCAGAAGTAAACCCTGAGACTGCTGGGTGTGGCTAAAACCCCCAAAAAATAATAATAAAATATATAAATAAAATAATACTGGAACAGGAGAGCCTGTTTGGGAGCGAGCTTAAGAGAAAAGTAGATAAATCAGCATTGCTCCTCTGAAGGTGGGGTGAGTGAAGTGAACCCCCAAGAGTAAGGAACTAAGTCATGCAACAGGAATTTTCCAGTTTGTTTCAGACTGGGGGGGCAGGCTGGGGCTCAAGGTACCTAACATATTTTTCATACCATAAGACACACTTTTTTCCCCCAAAGTGCATTTTATGGAGCGAATGCAGCCTGAAACTGAAGCCTGAGTGCAGGGGAGAAAAGCACCTAAAAACTATGTGCATCTTATGGTCAGGTGCATCTTATAGAGTGAAAAATATGGTACATGTATAGTTAACAGTGTCTAAAATATGAAGACTTAAAGTAGATTACAGAATTAGGTAGTTTATACTGCCTCTCACCTAATTAACAAGAGCTATTGTGCCTGCTTTAATTAAAATATGCATTTATAGGATTGTTCTTGGGCCAGGATGATTGTACAGTGAGTAATGTACATACCTTGCATGTAGCCAACATGTAGATCTCATGATTTACATGTGGTCCCCAGAGTAACACAGGGAGTGATCCCTGAATACAGAGCCAAGAGTAATGCCTGAATATAGCCAGACACTTTTTACCTCTTCCTTCTACCTCTTCCAATAAAGTAGTGGAATGTGACAATTGTCACTTCTGCAAATAAAATTCTCCGTGAGTCTTAGTTTTTCTCATCTGCAATTTAGTTGGCTTTGACAGTAGAGAAGATCAAATGGGTACTGGAGAAAGAGTTCATTGGGTTGGGCACTTGCTTTGCATGCCACCAATCCAGATTAAATCCCCAGTGCCTCCAAAACTTTTTAAAAAAGAATGTCAAATAAATAGAAATACAATAGAGTTATCTGCTCATTGCAGAAAATTTTAGAGCTGACTTAAAACCTTCTCACCACCACTGGCCTCCCACCAGAAAACACTTCTGGGAAAAAGAAAGGCTCTATTAGAGTTAAGCACCAGCATTTCTGCATATTTGTTTTACAGCCTGCCTCCAGCAATATGCGTGAAATGTCAGTGTTTATCCCACTAAAGAAAAATAAAATAAAATAAAACAGCGCTTTGATTTTAGGCAAGAAAAATAACAAAGAGTAATTGTGGTCTCCTGAGTCATTTCTTCGAGTTACAACTAAATCAAGATTATAGGCCTATCACACTCTCAGAATGCAAACTTCATTCTGCCTGCTAAACTGATCTACCAGCCAGGAACAGCAGAGATGCAGAGATGCAGAGATGCAGGAGAGCAGAGATGTTCGCCTTTGCTAGGTGAGTGCACCTTTCTCGCTATCATGCTAGTCCCTGAGTGTCACCACAGACACACAATATTGCCCATCAGGACACAGTTGTCTACTTCTCAGCTTCTCTGCTCAGCTGCCACGATTCACTGTGTTCGTAGGGCTAGATTTACTAAAAGAAGATGATTGTCTTTTAGGTGCAAGTGCTGTGCATTTTCCTCTAACCCCTGTGCCAGGAAGACAATTTAAGTAGAAAGAAATAAATTGCTGGATTTAGTACAGTGGCCCAACACAAGAGCCTAATGAAAATGTGCTCCCGAATGGTTAAAGGCTTGTGAAAGTGCACAAAATAATGTCAGCTGCATTTGCAGGCTGGAATGAACACAAAAGGATGAAATGAAACCAGCTGCCTCACTTATCATGTTAACAACTGCAATTCTGTAGTGATTGGGTAGCAGTGCTCTCATATTTGCAGATGAAATGAAGTCACAGGCAAAAAATTGCCTAAGATGTTCGAGAAGAATTGATTAAAACTATCAACGATATTGAAGACTAGTCTTCCCCCAGGCTTTCATAAATAGAATAGACAATATCTCAGCTAGAAAATTGGTACACAAAATCCACCTGTGCTTAAGTATTTATATTGATGCAGGACAACTCAACTGAAAAAAATGTATTGATCTTTTCTTTAAGCCTTAAATATTGTCAGGAAAAACAAATGTAAAGATACTTAAAAACACAGGAGCACATAGTACAAAAGGTGGGATTCTTTTCTCCTATGCAGTTCAACAGGGTTCAATCCTCAGCAACTCAAACCCTGAGCTCTCCAAGAGAGTTCCCTGAGCACTCAGGAATACTGAGCATCTCTGGGTGTAGCCCCCAAACCAAAAAGTAGAGCAAGTTTCAAATGTTTTCTAGAGTCCATCTTCATGAAAAATGCCTCTAGACACTGTCTATGGTTTCTTTCCATCCTATCTCCATGTTAGGTCAAACTTCTTCAAACAATAGACAGACTTCAAACAATAGACAGACAGACAAGAAAATGGCATCCAGAAAAGGGATTTTAGTAAATAACTACTAAACATAGCATAAATATTCAGTAGGCTCTGTCACACACTAGACTGTAAGTACTATTAAGTTTTAATGTCCTAGACTATAATTATATTCATTAATCATGTTCAAAAGTGAGTAAACATGGATACTGTAAAGTATTGAAGTATTAGGTACAAAATGAGCAGCACAAGATGGGTCTCATTCCCCAGGTGGGGTGGAGGGAGCCACAATGCAGCAGCCTCTGATAAGCTAAAATCAAGCAGCGTTGAGTTAGTAGCAAAATCATATAGAATTTCAACCATCTAGAAGCATGGCCAGGAAGAGAGAGACTTATATGAAATCAGAAAACTCCTGAAACATGTAGAAAGCAAGAAGGATGAAGAACAAACTTAGCAGTGTGTCTGCAAAATGGTTCTTTCCATTCAAATGTGAAAGGTGACTCCAATGACCCCAATGCAGAAAATCACTACACATAATTATAAGAGCTAATGGCCAAAATACAAATTGCTATTTCTTGACTTACAAAGCTTCTATTTTAATTGGGAGGAACAACCAGATCAATAGATAGAAACACCCAAATTATAACAAGATGGATGATGAAAAAGGAAAAACTAAGGAGAAATATAAACCAGCCAAATAGGGTGAAAGGATCAAGTACACAGTCTCAAGTTGAGGGTCCTGAAACACATTACTTGACCATTCTACTTCAATATCTTCTTCAAGTTGCAGAGAATTAGAGCATCAGTGTCACACTGGCATTGGGCAGCAATGAAAGAATGGCAAGTTCACTGCACAGATGACAAAACAAATATAAAAAATATATAATATGTATCAAACAAATGAAGTGTGAAAAGTGAGTACAATGCCATTTGTGGCTATCTAACCACAAATCCACATGAACAATAATTTTCAAGTAGTTTAAAACAGCTTAAGTTTCAAAATAAGAGTGACAGTAGGTCATTTTAGGAGTGGCTCAAATCTTCTCTGACTTTTGGATTAAGTGACATAAGTAGGGGAAGAGGAGACAAGAAGTTCTGTACAGATGAGTAACTTTCAGAGGCAAGTTATAAAATTCTGAACTAGTAGGTGGAGATAGTACAGTAGGTAGAGTACGTGCCTTGCATGCAACCCACCCAACTTTGATCCCCAGCACCCCATATGGTCCGCCTAAGCCCATCAGAAGTTACTCCTGAGTTCAGAGCAAGGAATAACCCCTGAACACTGCCAGGTATGGCCCCCTTCAAAACAAACAGACAAAATTTAAAAATTTGAACAGATTCTTTATTAAATGGTGACTGAGAAATTAAAACACAAACATATCTGCCAATCAGCATAGAGAGCACACATTTTTTTCCAATACATCTGACCACAAATTCCTTTACCCCCAAAAGTGTCTAAAAGATCATATGCTAGGACTTACTGCCATGAAATAAACCCACACAACCATCAGTGATCAACAAATACAAGACAAGAGTTAGTAAGAAGTGTACTTCAGAAATTCTAAAAATGAATCAATTTCTAAAAGTATAACAAAAACCTCGATATGTATAGCATGATACACATTATTAGAATATAGCATATATTATACAATAATAAAATTCAATAAAATCTTCATAAACATATTTACTATAGGGAAATGTTGTTAACGTTAGCAAGTCTCTTAATTGCAAAAATTAAGCAACCTTTGCTCCTTAATTGTTATGAATTACTCTTCTCTTTTAATTTTTTTAATATAATTTTTATTTTGATCATAGTGGCTTACATATTGTTGACAATAATATTTTAGGTACATATTTACATAAAGTCAGGGGGGATTCCAATCACCAAATTGTCCTTTCTCTTTTAATTTTTTAAAAATTTTTTGTTTGGGGACCACATCTAGCAATATTTAGGGTTACTCCAGGCTCTGCACTCAGGAACCATTCGTGGTGGTGCTCTGAGTACCCTATAAGATGCTTAGTTTGAACTTGGGCAACCAGGTGCTTACAAACCCTTTCCCAGATCACTCCAGATCCACAACTCTGTTTTTATATTAAGATATGTTTGCTAACTGGGAAGAGATTAAAGAATAGCATTCATCCTTTCATATTTTTCAGTAATATTTACATGTCTTTTTCCCACACATTTGATTCAAGTTCTAGACCTAATTGTAATCCACTATTCTACCTGAGCACAAGGGACATTATCTAATAAATCAGAAAAGAACAACAAATAGGTGACTAGCACAGTTTACTACTGTTCATTTTATGTAACACGTTGCTATACCATTGACAAGAAAAAAGAAATATTTCCAGATCCCTTAAGGTTTAAAACCTCTTGCCTTGAAATAGGATGTTTGATATACTTTGTGATTTTAACACAATCATATAGCTCTGAATGTTCTGGCTCCCAGAACTTCGCTTTTTATCAGGCATACTAGTCACTGTAGTAATTTCTCTCAACGAAATTCCAAGGGATTACAGAGTGGGTGGGGAGAGGAAAGAAGGTATTTCCTTTTATCAAATGTAACCGTGTTGCTTTCTCATTCCATCACGTTTCTGTGTAATAAAAGAAGAATCCAGGGTGGTCACTTGGAGTACCTGATTAACAACTATTTTTGAAACTATTCATTAAGTGTGGAATTCATTCCTCTTAAAGACAAGCAGAAAGAAAGAAAGAAAGAAAGAAAGAAAGAAAGAAAGAAAGAAAGGAAGGAAGGAAGGAAGGAAGGAAGGAAGGAAGGAAGGAAGGACGGAAGGAAGGAAGGAAGGAAGGAAGGACGGAAGGAAGGAAGGAAGGAAGGAAGGAAGGAAGGAAGGAAGGAAGGAAGGAAGGAAGAGAGAGAGAGAGAAAGAAAGAAAGAAAGAAAGAAAGAAAGAAAGAAAGAAAGAGAAAGAAAGAGAGAGAAAGAAAGAGAAAAAGAATGAAAGAGAGAGAAAGAAAGAAAGAAAGAGAGAGAAAGAGAAAAAGAATGAAAGAGAGAGAAAGAAAGAAAGAGAAAAAGAATGAAAGAAAGAGAAAAAGAAAGAAAGAAAGAAAGAAAGAAAGAAAGAAAGAAAGAAAGAAAGAAAGAAAGAAAGAAAGAAAGAAAGAAAGAAAGAAAGAAAGAAAGAGAGAGAGAGAAAGAGAAAGAGAGAGAAAGAGAAAAAGAAAAAAGAAATCTCAAACCAACTCAAAAATAAGCTTGCCTTTGAGAAACAGAGTCCAGAATTCAGCTGGCTATTTGGGTTCTATTCTCAAAAGATGAAGAAAATTAACCATGCAAAATGCACCAGGAATTTCCTAAGGAGAAATGCCGAAAAGGACTATCCTTGTAATCAAGGTTGTTAGAATCAAAAGGAGTAAACACAGATCAGACAAACAACAGAAAACCTGCCAAGATGCACTCCAGTCTTCTCCAAGATTGTTGGATTTGGAATTCATTTCTTTCTGCTACATTATTGATGCCTCAGAGGCAGGTGGTTATTGAAACTGCTTCAATTGCACACCACTTATCTCATATTAGACTTATCAAGTATCAGGATAACCACTTAATAATGCAATAATGTACAAGCATTAAATCTCTTTTAATCATTTGTAACCAAGCCTTCCAACAATTTGCATTTAATAGCAAAGTCATGCAGACTGTAAGTGGGTTCTATTTATCCAGACAAGTAACTTTTTTTTTTGTGAGTTGCTAATAGAACTGAGAATAATCTCCAAATCCTGATCTAGGATTAAATTATATAACTCCAAGCTTATTATCATGAGTAATTCCATCATTATAATTCTTAAAAAATCCTGGGATAAATTTGCAATAAGTGTTTCAAAGGAAGCTAGGAGAAGCCTGACATATTTTCATCTCTGCTGTGTAAAATAAACCTTCACTATGTTTGACTATTTCTTACAGACTCGGTTCTTCACTCCAATGTTATTAGTAGATGCAGTTTCTCTTTTACCTGATTTACTATGTACTTGCTTAAGCAAGAAACTCTTCTACAAAAGAGATCGAGGTCCCAGAAATAGTAGAGGTATTAATGGACTTGTATGGAATGCTGACAATCCCAATTTGATGCGGTCCCCCAAATGCTTCATGCGGTCACTTCTGAGCACAGATCACTGCTGGGTGTGGGGTAACTCACCTCCTAAATCAAGCCCCCTCTGTTGAACTCTATGATCAGAAAAATTAGAAATCTAACAAAAATGTCAAATAGAACGTGTCGTTGCAGTGTTTATAGAAACATTGTAATTAGAAATTATATTGATACAGGGGTTGGAGTGATAGCATAGTGGTAGGATGTTTACCCTGCACGTGGCTGACCCAGGACAGTCCTGGGTTCGATCCCACCATCCCATATCCAGATCCAGAAGCGATTTCTGAGCACAGAGCCAGGAGTAACCCCTGAGCACCACCAGGTGTGGCCCCAAAACAAAACAAAACAAAATGTTGATGCAAGAGCATATGAACAAATTAATAAAAACAAACTAGGCTATGCAGAACTTAAAAAGCAGTAAGCATCATGCATAGTAAGCCTTGCTCACATAGTTAAAAGTTTACTCCATATAATGGTAGCATAACTCAGTGATGTACATTCCACAACATCATTTTATAGTAGGTGGAACTGAGGAATGTGGTGGTAGGTAACTGGGTGACTTTCCAAATATTCAATGACTGAAACCTTAGTGGTCTGAATTAAATCTACAATTGAGGCCTTGCATGAGGGAGACAACCAGGTTAAAATGGGGGCCAAAGAGATAGCTCAGTGGCAGGGCATTTGCTTGGTACACAGCCGATTCAGGACTGAAGGTGGTCCAAATTCCAGCATCTCATATAGTCCCTCATGCCTACCAGGAGCGATTTCTGAGCACAGAGCCAGGTGTAACCCCCGAGTGCCACTGGGTATGACCCAAAAACAAACAGAAGAAAGAAAGGAAGGAAGGAAGGAAGGAAGGAAGGAAGGAAGGAAGGAAGGAAGGAAGGAAGGAAGGAAGGAAGGAAGGAAGGAAGGAAGGAAGGAAGGAAGGAAGGAAGGAAGGAAGGAAGGAAGGAAGGAAGGAAGGAGAGAGAGAGAAGAAAGAAAGAAAGAAAGAAAGAAAGAAAGAAAGAAAGAAAGAAAGAAAGAAAGAAAGAAAGAAAGAAAGAAAGAAAGAAAGAAGAAAGAAAGAAAGAAAGAAAGAAAGAAAGAAAGAAAGAAAGAAAGAAAGAAAGAAAGAAAGAAAGAAAGAAAGAAAGAAAGAAAGAAAGAAAGAAAGAAAGAAAGAAGAAGAAAGAAAGAAAGAAGAAAGAAAGAAAGAAAGAAAGAAAGAAAGAAAGAAAGAAAAGAAAAGATAAGAAAAGAAAGAAAAGGGTGTCAACAGTCATGTACAGCAAATTTTCAAGCCATGCTTTCCTGGGATGCATAGATGAGACAATGAAAATTCGCAAAACGAGGCAATGAAAAATTGCAAGAAGTTAAGAAGGAACTAAATTCCAGTGGGTCTTTCTCTCTAGGCAAAAGAGTTCATGTTAAGGAATGAAAGCCAACAATGCAGAGCAGGATCAATTCTTTCCAGATATCCTAGCCTCCACTCCCTCCATATAAAGCAGATTAGAAGAATAACTTTCAGGGCTGAAGAGATAGTATGGTGTTTGCCTTCATGCAAAAGGACGATGGTTTGAATCCCAGCATCCCATATGGTCCCTTGAGCCTGCCAGGAGTGAGCCTAGAGCTAGGAGTAACTCCTGAGAGCTGCCAGGTGTAACCCTAAAACCAAAAACCAAATGAAATAAAATAAGAATAACTTTTACTTATATTGGTTACAGCATAATTATTTTTGTCTTTGTTTTTTCTTGGGTCTTACTCATGGCTCTGTAATCCGAGGTCACTCCCGGCAGATATTGGGGTACCATATTCAATGCCAGATACATTTATGGCACTTGTATCTCTCTAGCCTCTCTTTTTCTTTCTTTCCTTCCTTTCTTCCTTTCTTTCTTTCTTTCTTTCTTTCTTTCTTTCTTTCTTTCTTTCTTTCTTTCTTTCTTTCTTTCTTTCTTTCTTTCTTTCTTTCTTTCTTTCTTTCTTTCTTTCTTTCTTTCTTTCTTTCTTCTATCCTTCCTTTCTTTTTTCCCTCTCTATATATGTATTTAAAAGACAAATAAGTATATTTAATGTAAAAATATCTTGCAAATTGTTTTTTAGTTTTTAATCAAAGAAATAATGTATGATACCTTTACATTGACTTGATCAGTATAAAAGTCCAGCAATGGATTCTATATTCCACAGTATGAAAAGAAGACATTTATCTATATTAAATTAAATTGCCTATAACCTTTCTGAACATTTACCAAGTATCCTGAGCAACTCTACCTGGAGCTAGGTTCCAGAGAACCCACAAATCTCCCATGTTTAGCTAATCCCCGGTATCCACAAACTTCCATGCTCCCATATAATACATATGTGGTTATCTTAAAATAGTCATTGACTTTCTGAATGATATCATTTGGAATACACTCGCTAGTATATTCTAGTGCATTGGATAACGAGTTTTGTTACTGTATTATTTTGCTCACGCACTTTTTAGCTTTTGAATAGTTTATGTCTTGGAGTTCCATTAAAACTGGGTATTAAGAGATACAATTAAAAAGAATTAATTCTACTGTGAAGTTTTCTTATTACATGTGTCTGATTTGGAGAAGCAGCTTTCAGGGAGAAAAGGTCAATGCAAGGTTTTAAAAAATCTGAGGAAAGCCTTGAAAAAAATGCTGAAACTTGATAGAAGGAAGGAGAGCATATAACATTCATCAAATGCACACAAAATGTTCAGTAGTATTTTGTAATTGAGAATATAAATCTTAGTTCAAAGCCTGGTTTTCTATTAAGAGATCTAAATAGCATTAAATCCTTCTTGCCCTCTTTTACCATGTATAACACAGAAAGAAGTTTTTATCCTGAGGCATTTAAATTTACTTTAAAAAGGAAACATTTTTTTGTTTCCATATAAATTAAAAGTGTTTTTAGAAAACATGTGCATTTCTTCAAAAAGAACTTTTAACAGCAGGAAATTTAGTAAACATTTCAGTTCCATATATTCAAACATAAAGTTGCATATGAAAAGCAAATAAAAATGTTTCAATACTTTTAGAAAAGCACTACTGAGAATGTAACTGCTCTTGTCAGTACACATTATATTTTCCAAAGATATCAACTTTCCTAAAGGCTATTAGTTTTAAAGTAGTTGTTTTTATGAAAGACTAGAAAAATAGAGGCATACCATCTAATCCTGCTATGGGTAATGAAGTGAATTTTCATCTTATATCAGACTTATTACTTATAATCAAATTACCACAGTCCCATTAATTAATGATGGCAATAATGTAATAATAATGATATGCTTTTTTCATAGGATTTTTCACATGCTTTTGACTATCTATTATGACCTTCTTTTTAAAATAATATAAAGATATCAGAAATTTAAAAGATATAAAAGTTACATATTTAGCCATTAAAAATGTGAACATCTGAATGGAAATTACTTGGCAAGTTCAAATATTTTAAAACACAAGCTTTAGAATGTAGAGTAATAGCAGTCCAATGTTGTCTGAAAAAATAACAGGTTAAATCAAGACATATTTTAATATATTAGTCTAGAAACCTTTCAAAGACGGACCCGATTTAAAATGTCCTTCCAATCAATATTTTAGGGGCAGAAAGGTCAAAGTTGAGCTGTTTGTCTTCCTTAAAAAGTTGATCGTGTCTTTTGTGTGTCTACACACAAAAAGAAATCTCAATGAAACTTGGATATTAAAACTTCCCAGGAAACCAACAATAAAAGCTGCGAAGAATTTCACAAGTTTTTTTTTCTCCTTAGGTGTTAATTAAATGATCATTTAACACTGAAAGGTAAACAGGACATTTTCATTTCCTGACAGCATAGCCTATTATAAATCCAGGGTAATAAAAGTCTTGGTGTTAAGGCTCTGAACCAAGTTCCCACCACTCTCTCAGATGCCTGCTCCGTGTCTAAGGTTAAGTATCTAGACACAAAACAAAGCTCGCACCCACTCGACTTCCAGTCCAATTTTCCCATCGCTCTGTGACCTAGGTAACACTTGGAGCAATAAAGAATAAATTTAATTTCTCCAGCATTTTGTGAGGATTAGGAACAATTGTTGGCTTGCAATGACTTTTTATCCTGGGATTCTTTTTCCTCCAGAGCATTCCTCCCGTCCGAAAAAAGAATCTTGATGGTTTAAGACATAGAACAAACAGAACTTTAAATTAGGCTTTTTTTCAATCAATTGGAACTGTTGGAGGGGAAGCAATCAACCTTTCTCTGTGCTGTTCTCAGCTATTCACATCCTGCAAGCTTTAATCTTTCACTAGTAGAAGAAACCTATCTTGACAGGGCAAAGCTATCTTTTCCCATTTTGTTTCCAGACTTATTCATTTCTCTTTTCTTTAAGTTCTTCTTTAAAACACACACACACACACACACACACACACACACACACACACACACACACACAAATCAAGTTGCCATACTTAGCTGTACACTTTCATTTGGGACATTTTATGAGGCATAGCAGATGTTCTCTTAATAACATTTAGTAACATTTCACATGACTGTGCCATACCCCAAATCATGGGCCTTGCTATTAACTTATCTTTTGACTTTTCATTGATTCTTTTTCTAAAATTGACTTTATTTTAACACTAAAGTCCCAGGCTTCTTTTACCTCAGTTTATCAAATATTTTAAGGTTAATCCTCTGGAAAGAAGTCAGTAATGGGAGCTGGAGCGATAGAACAGGTAGTGTGTTTGCCCTGCACACATCTGACCTGGGTTCTATACCTGGCATCCCAAATGGTCCTCCGAGACTACCAGGAGTGACTTCTGAGTGCAGAGCCAGGAGTAACCCCTGAGCACTGCCAGATGTGCCCCCCCCCCAAAAAAAAAAAACCCTCAAAAAATCCAATAGTGGGCAATAGAAAATCAAAGGTTGTATCTCACATGTATGTGACTTAAAATGATCTGAATTTATGATAAGTATTGTGACTGGAATAAAAACAAAATAAAAAAATTCCATCTGGATCAAATCTACTTCACTATCAAATACTGTTTCGATCCAAAGTGTAAAGTGCCTGCATTCTGATGAATTTTTAGCCAAAAAAATGCACAAAATCACAGATGCAGTTGATTTTAAAATGATAAAATGTTCCTTAGGACAAATGATATTGGTATGTTAGATCAATAATCCTTAATTATCTTAAAATCTTAATTAGTGATAAAAATGGGGCATTTATAGTTTCGGCAAACATTCTAAATAATGTTAAAACATTTCACCTATAATGTGAACAATATTTCACCTATGGTACATGGAGTTGGCTTACCATTTCCAACTTAATACATATTTGCCTGCTGCCATTCAGAAAACCATGTCATTTGAAGAATAATTTTTTTTTTTTTTTTTTTTTTGGTTTTTGGGCCACACCCGGTGACGCTCAGGGGTTACTCCTGGCTATGCGCTCAGAAGTCGCTCCTGGCTTGGGGGACCATATGGGACGCCGGGGATCGAACCGCGGTCCGTCTCCTAGGCTAGCGCAGGTAAGGCAGGCACCTTACCTCGAGCGCCACCGCCCGGCCCCAATCATTTGAAGAATAATTTTAAATACAAGACTAGCATGGAAAATTTAGGAATCATCTCTTTGGATTCTTGTGGTTTGTATTAGAAATCTTTTTTTCAGACTGCATGACTCATCAACTGTAAGGCTAATACCATGAAGATGTTTTAACTTTAATGTAACTTTTCTGGCCTATAATAAGTAAATGATGCAAATACACTTTTATGTCTCTTGGCTGTGGCAGAAAACAACTTGTAGCAGGCTGGGGATGTGGCTTGGTGGAAGATCATTTACCATACATGTGAGATGCTCTGGGATACCTCAGCACACACCACATGCACACACAAACACACGTGTATGTCAGTGTGCATGCATGCAGTCAAGCCTTATATATACACTATTATTCTGATATTAATGCAATAGGGAAATGGAGCCAGGAGATTTGCTGACCTTGGTTGGCATCTATAGAACTTTTTATTAGTTTCATATTATTTTTTCAAGAATGCATGGTAACACAAATATAATTGCTCTCATACTTGAAAATTAACGCTCACCTTTTGAATATTACTTGAAATATACCCAGGAACTAAGTCTTAGTATTATTGTCATCCTAGGGAATTAGAAACTTGCCTCTGGAGGAACAAAATGACCAGGAGAACAAGTTGCTCCCTTCTAAACAGGCCTTGAAGCACTAGCATTTTATGTCATCTCTCTTAGGATATAACTGATTTTAGAGTCTTAAAAGGAAAAAAAAAAAAAATATATATATATATATTCAAGTTAGTTAACTATAACCATATCCCTATAGACAGATGATTACTCCTAGAATCATTATGTATATAGATGAATAATAAAGTTATAATATGGGAACTGCTGTGGCTCCTTTGGTTTACTTTTGCACCACACTTCAGGTGTTTAGATGATACTCCAAGCTCAGTGCTTATTTTGACCCCTCTGGCTCAGCACTAAGGAGTGACCATATGGTTTTGAGTCTCCAGCATTCTAATAGGTGCTCTGCCTCTGAACTTTTTCCCTGTGGTGGCCTTTTGAAGATTTATGGCCAAGTTTTAAAATAACCCTTGATGATGTATAGCTACTATATTTTTGACATGAAAACCACAACTTTGAGTCTTCTTTGAAGAAAAACAATCACTTTTGAGGAGTTCTCTAGCTGTTCATCTTTCAGGTCAAATGCTAGCAATGACTAAGGTCTACAAAAACCACATATTCTACAAAATCCTCTATTTTTCTTACCACCTACTCTTTCCTGGTATTCTTCAGATCTTACCTGGCATATTCTGAGGACTAGTTAGTGACCAGAGACAGAGTTATATTTGGGAACGAACTAATTCAGCACACTTTGGTAAACAAGATATTGTCCCATTTGACTTCCTAGGGCTTGCATACTACTCTTGGTTTCCCTCTCAGCAGACCTGCCCATTGGCAATAGCAGAAATCAGCCCGTTTTGAACTCTCTACAACCATACGTCTACTGGTGATTGATCCATTTGAAGCCAAGATCTGGCAAAAAATAAAAATCTTCATCACCACTGACTCTATATCTTCCTAACCATAGCACTGCATATTGTCAGAAAAAAAAAAAACAAAATCTCAAGCAGGTCCTACCTATTTAATGCTTTGCTTTCTTTTTCTTCCCCCATGGGCAAGTGGTCCTAACTATTTTCAAGTGAATTCAGAAACCTAGTGATCAAGTTTTTTTCTGCCTACTCAAAACAAGACCTTTGGTTAGGTAATAATTACCTATATAAGCCAGGGATCTATTAAACAACACATTCTATGCCCCGTGGGTCTAATCATAAAAAATGACAAACAAGTTCATCAACATCCTCAAAGATTTTGGTGACATGATGGTTGAAAAGTAACACTCTTTAAAGCCTGTGCTTGGTCCTTGGCTCTTTGTTGTCAAACATCAACAGTCAAGAATGCTCCCTCGAGGACAGTGGCAGGATCAAAATGTCAGTGGTGGATCGTTCCACCGAAGGGCAGTGCAGACACACTGCTTGAAATAACTCCATGCTGTGTGCATGGGAGCCTGTGGTGGGCTGTATGTTCATCAGAGATCAGCCAGTTCCCCGCAGCAGGCTCCAGGAGTGGCAGCATCCATCTGGCTGGACAACGGTAACCCTAGCAACTACAACCTGCAATTCCAGCACAACCACTGGCGGATTTAGTGGGTCCGGGGCCAAACAGGCCAAGAATGAAATGAAACAGCAAACTAGAGCACCTGCCCAACTAGGACATTTCCACTTTCATCAAAACTAGCAGAAATTAATTCAGGAGGCATTTTTACAGAGGCCCTGTGGCTGAATTTTTCTTTTATCTCCAAAAAAGAAAAAAAAAATTCTAAGACTAAAGTGATATCAGAGTGTTTCAATTTTACAGTCTTATCATATGATATGAAGTATTTGGTGAAAATGCAGCATTTTTTTTAAAATGTGCCTACTGAAAAGAAAAAATCTTTTATGTGGAAAAAAAAAAGTCCAAAGGTACTAAACATTCCAATTAGCCAATTATCCTTTAAATTTAATTTGATTCTCTATTATTCATTATGCCTTCTCAGTGCTATTATTTTCTCATCCTGGTTACAAACTCTAAGCCCACAGAGATTTCACTCATTACATCAAACACTTACTGAAAGCTTTCAAAAGGTCAGGCTTTATATCAGAACATAGAGATACAAAAAAAAAAATGTTTTCTATACACATCTATCAGAATTTAGATGCATAAAAATAGAAAACTGTAACTAAGATAATTTTTACAAGTACATTAGAGGTGGTGAGATAATAAATAAATTATAATTTCTTGGTTCTGATTTCTGGATAGCCTAAATCATTTTAGTAGGAGCATGTATTCTTAGAACTGTTCAACAAGCAAAACAAAAAATATGGGTCCTCTTATAGTAGTGAATTAGCAAACAAAAATATTAACCAGAAGACAGCTTAAATAAGTGTTAAAGTTAATAAATATTTTTCCACAAATAGATAAAAATTTAAGTTTCCTTCTTAGCAGAATTCTAATGATGAAAATCAGTTAGAGAATTTGAGATCGTGTTTCAAAGTGAATGAATCTCAGGTATAAAATAAAGAGTTCTTGGTTTGTAAAAATTTTCTTCATTGTGTTAAATAATTTAGTAACTCCAAAGCCCTCTGTGAACCAGAAAGGAAAAGTTTTGATGCAAACATGCCAAACAAAGGAATCACTGCAACCTATATATTTATTTCTAAGTCAGTTGCATCTTCTTTCTATAGATACAAGTGAAAAATGACCATTTGCAATGTGCTGTGGAGACTTAAGCTTCTGTTAGAAGTTTGGGTAAATATAATAATACTCAAGGAAATAAACTGAAAACCACAAAACAAATATTTAGAGCCAAGTGTCCAAACCACAGGCCTACCACTGACATTCCTTCTTAATGATTGTGGATTAGTAGTGGCAAATCCGAGTTGAGAAGTGAGACCCAGTTCCTGATGGTCACTTTTAAGACCCCCAGCTCTGTCTTAAGGAACTTTAGATATGCCCCCAATGCATATGATTGCTACTCGTAAGTGTCAAACAGCTATAATAGATGATTTCAAGCATCATCAAAAATTCTACCAGTTAACCAATTCCAGATTGCTCTGAGAATAATTTCTCTCCGATCTAAAAGTGGTGATTAAAACACAGCCTGCTTGTTGAAGAGAAGCTATAGGGGTGGTTGGAGCATAGATATGTATACATATTATACATACGCACGTATGTATATATATTAAGAAAACTATGTGCTGTCTATTTTAACTTCCAAAACATCACCCTTTCCTTTTTTTCCCTTTACTTACACTTTCCATCTGTCAACAAGTGCCTGTAATTTTATTACACTGTCCTGTAGTTTATGCAGAGTTAGTATTATTTTACAGAGTTCTGTTAATGGACTGGATAAATGGGAATGCTATTGAAACTGGGCTCCTGCTCCAACAAACACAGCTGCAACTGTACTACTATTTCTAGGCAAACATCTTGACCTGAACACGCAGTGCTCTCTCAACCCATCCAAAGAGAAATTGGAGCAGACAGCAAAGGAAAAACATATTTGGCCGCTAGTAGCAATCAACCGTGTCAAATCATAATTCATATGCAGTGTACCCCCTTTTCTTTTATATTGCATTTACAATTAAAAAAAAAGAGCCTATATCCTTCTTCACCTGGCATCTCTGTTTCAGTCCAGAGTCAAATGAGCATTATTCATTACAAAACTGCAAAGAATTCTTTGTCGTATCCAGTACATACAACTAACTTTAGGCAAAATAACAGTTATACATTTCAAACATGTGTGTGAATAATAAAACAAATGAAAAAACTTTATCTCTAGTAATATATTAGGAGAAACAGCAGAACATAAGGGTACAGATACATTTAAGTGGAAAGAAGATGTAGAAATACTAGATAGAAGTTAGAAATACTAATGAGTTTTTTACAAGTATATTCTGAATTTATTTCAAAAAGTTCTGAATGGACAAAGTTCTGCAACTATATCTACACGGCAGTTCGGAGTTGTTTCATCTTTGTCTACAACAAGCAGCCAAAGGTTTTCACTGCCCCAACATATTCCATTCCTGGAGGCAAATCCTACAACCTTATTTCTGTTGCTTCCTCTAAGAAGGTTTCATATTTGAGCTGTAGAGAATACAGGGGTTATAGTGCATGACTTGCAAGTGATCCCCGATTTAGATCCCAGTACCTAAAACGGTCCTGGAGCCGTTCCAGGAATGATGTCTGAGCACAGAGCTACAAGGAAGCCCCAAACACGAACACAGGTATGGCCCCAAAACAAGCCAAAAGTTTTCTTTCTAAGTTACCACTGATTGCAAAAGACTTCTTCAGATGTCACTTTGTATAGACACATTTGCCCTACTGTTGGAGTATTTGTTTCATGGCATCTGTATCACATACAAAAAAATTGACATTGTCACCTATCTCTTGGAAATGACACATGTCAAGCAATTTTACCAACTTGTGTTCCATTATTTATTAAAGACTCTTAATGGTGATGGAGTAATTTAATTAGAGATTGCCCATATCAGAAGTGCTTACATAAGCTTATCGCTCATCCTTTTTGGAGAAGCATCATTGCCAGCAATCCACTAAATAAAATCCAGTTGAGCTGATTAAAAGGAAAAGTTCTTGATGTGAGGATGCAGATGGCAGGTATTAAATCCCAATTAATGCTAAACAGTTATCCAGCCAGCTCTTGTTTTCAGGCTTATCTGAAACATTCAAGTCCTACTTGCAAAGAGTCCCCTCTAAGAAATACAACTTTATCTTCCACCACTCCTCAAGGGAATCCTTTGAGTCAAATAGTCTCATCCTATCTCCAAACTCATTTTTCTACCTCTATCTTGCCCTGATTTAAGCAGCTTTTAATTCCCTAGAAAAAAGGTGATCTTCGAGTATAACAGGTCATCTTCCATTTATTATTCAAACATTTCATGTTTTCTTTTTTCATACAGCAGCTTTATAAAGTCACAGAAGTCATAATAAAGCAGAAGAAAAAATTTGTACAATTCACAATGCAATATTTTTCAAAGAAAATGTAATCTGTTGATGATTGGTTTGGGTGAGGGGGTCTTTACCAAGTAACCCCAATAGAAATTGTCTAAAAATGGATCAAGCCAAATACTTCTAGACTAAAAATCAAACACTGTGTTTCACAAAATAATAATGACACTCTCTGTATCCTCCTTCACCTTCATCCTAATAAGTTAATTCTAAAGAACAGCAATTTCTTGTGATATATTTTCATAGTTACATAAAAAAAGATCAATTTTGCTAGGAATGCTATTGATTTTCTTTTGTGGGACTATATCTGACTGTGTTCAGGACTTAAACCTAACTCTATTTTCAGGGATCACTCTTAGTTGGGTCAAGGGAACTCTATGAAATTTTGTGTAGAATCCAGGTCAACTGTGTGCCATGGAAGTACCTTACACATTGAACTATATATCTGGCTCTAAAAACTGTACTGCTTTTATATGTGCAGACTCTTTTATAGCAATAATAAAATAGCATTCACTATTTACTAATCTTAAAGTAGATACTTAAAAAAACTTCAATTAACCAAAAATTAAAACATTATACAAAATACTATCAAAACCAATTCAGCCCTTAAAAACTATGTAAAAACATTAAGAATGCATCTTCCTCTAGATACATACAATTACTATACATATATATTACAATAGTCAATATCATAAGTCCTTAATAAAAACAATCTCTCTAGGGCCTAGAGAATTCCTACTTTAGAAGTAGTCTTAAGTTTTCTTTACTTGATTTGTTAAAAAATGCCCTTAAGAGATTGAATGAATCAGAAGATATATATTGCCAGGTGACTTTGCAGTGAAGCACTATAAGCAGCAAAGTCAAAATCTAGCCACAAGATCTAATGAGTCAGCTGGTCACATCTTTGCTTACTCACGAAGTTATCACTAATGTGCTAAGGTGTCAGGACAATCTTACAGAGATCCTGCCTACAGGATCAATCTGCAATTGAGAGAACTGTTTGCGATTTCTAGGATTGTCCACCATATTGAAACTAATGCAGACTTGTAGTTGAGACCATGAGGCTGCAAAGCTAAATTACTTTTCTCTACAAGCACAACCATATGGGATTCTCCAAATCAGGCGAAACCCCACTAAACAGTTCATTCTCTTGGATTTCCTTTGTTATTTCACAATGACTCTGGATATCAGAAACTCAGAAACCATTGCTTTTCACTTTCCTAACACTTAATAGTGCATTTCTCATCCGTACCATATCTGTCATGGGCTGAAAAAAATATAAATTTTACAAGTTTCCTAAAATGTGTTTTCTCTATTACGCATGAGCTCAGTGCATAAGCATCCCAGAGAGGGGGAAAGAAATGAATCTGCCTAAAAACCTCATTATATTTTCCCCCAAAGAAGTACTTCCGATAACCTGCTCTGATGCATTTGATATGAAATCTTTGCCTATAGTCATTCTTAGTATTGCAGAGTTTAGGGTTTTGGCTCTAAAAGGAACATGTAAGAGTAAAATTTATAGCTCTCTCTAAATTCCTTATAATAATGTTTCCAGACTAATAAACACTACTTGAGTACAGAAACAATATATATATAAAAAAGAAAGAAACTGATATGAAGGTTTCCAACTTTGCAAGAAAACACTGCCAACTTCCTCCAAAGAGGAAGTCCAGTGCAATATTCCCTCCAAAACTTAATCAAAAATTCCCATAAAGAAGTAAGGTAAGTCTCTCCATCATCGCATGACCAAAAAAGAAAAATATAATTACAACAGACTAGGCATAAATCAAGAAATGCAAACTAAATCAAACAGCATGAACCACTAGAAAACAAATCATAAATTTCCCTAGGAATAAAAGAGAAAAAGGCAAACTTTTAATCCATTAATCTATCAGGGAATCGATTCCAGGAAAGCACAAGGAAACAGATCCAAAATCCATGTAATAAAACATGAAGTACTACCCAAAGCAATAATAACTAGTTCTGTCTACTTACAGCCGGTATAGCTTCGCAGTCCCCAGAAACAGCAACTCAGGAAACAAGTGAAGGTGATTTCTGTTTAAACGCCTTTTGAGAAAAACAAAAACAAAGTGTCTATTACACAGAAAATACCCAATCTTTGAGACTGTGACTGCTTAGTGTCATGCCTCATCCTGGACTTCTGCAATGAATGAAATGACATTCAAGGGAATTCAAGCATTTCAAATCAAATATTCGTTACACCTTTTGTTCCTGACCCTTGAAAGCAATTTTCCATCACGCTCACTCAGATGCTTGGGACCCAAGCCTTTACTCATACCCTTTACCACATCAGTCAAACAGAAATTTCAAACAAAGAAAAAAGAAAAACTTCTAAACTCACATTCTGGTATCTACGTGTGGCCAGTCTAACACAGGACAGAAAATATCACATTAAATTGAACCCTAAAATAGTTTATACACTGTCCCACAGGATGTGAATTTTCAGCCATGTCATTGTGGAGAGAAAGAGAATTCAATTTAATTAACTTTTCATTTTGGTGCATTTTGGGGAGAAAAGGAACACACACACACACACACACACACATACACACAAACACACACACATGAGAAATTGTCAATGTGATCTGTCACAACTGGAAAAATAGGAGAAAACTAGCAAAATTCAAATTTCAGTCCATATTCACAATCTTGCATAAAATTTAAGGATGAAGTGTAACTAACAGTAGGGGTGATCGATGGTTTAAAGGAGGATCTTTAAAGTTTAATAAATTGGAATATCCAAATTTTAGGGAAAAATATTAAATGTAACATTAACTCCATTGGAGCCCACATACTAAGTAAGTATTATCTTTTTTCTTTTGGTTTCTTGGGCCACACCCATTTGATGCTCAGGAGTTACTCCTGGCTAAGCGCTCAGAAATCGCCCCTGGCTTGGGGGGACAATTATGGGACACCGGGGGATCGAACCGTGGTCCTTCCTTGGCTAGCGCTTGCAAGGCAGACACCTTACCTCTAGCGCTACCTCTCCGGCCCCAATAACTATTATCTTTCTTAGTAGACACTGCATCCTTTCTAATGAACAGGCTAATTCTGGCCCTGATCTAGTAAGACTCTACCCCCTCCTTTTTTGTGTGTGTGTGGTTTTTGGGTCACACCCGGCAACGCTCAGGGGTTACTCCTGGCTCCATGTTCAGAAATTGCTCCTGGCAGGCACGGGGACCATATGGGACACCGGGATTCGAACCAATGACCTTCTGCATGAAAGGCTAACCCCTTACCTCCATGCTATCTCTCTGGCCCCACCCCCTCCTTCTTTTACATGTTCTACTTACCATTTCAGTTCTAATTAAATGTCTATCTTCTGCTTTTGCCAAATTTAAATATAATGACAATGAGCTAATACAAAAATGCACTTAATGATTTACAAGTTACCACAATTCTAGATATTAAGGAAGTCCAAAGACTAAAGTCAAACTTCACACACACACACACACACACACACACAAATGATGATTGTGAAGTCTTACTCATATTTAGGGGGACAGCAGATTAGGATACATTAATCTTGACCTCACTGAACAATCATTCACTGAGAATACAATCATACATATATAGACACCAGAACAGAAATGTCACAGGTGATTCTAATTTAAGAAGAGCATAAGGAAAACTTTTCCTTAGAAAGGTCTTAATTAGAGACATTAAAAATGAATTGATTTGTATTGAGAAACTTCCTCACCTACACCTGGTAGTTATTTGATATGTAGATTCTAAGGTCCCTTACCATTGTGTTGTCCCTCCTAAAGATTCTCTGCCCTTTGTTTCCCTGAAAATACCTTGCATCCCAGAGTTGTGCTTAAAATGTCATCAGCTGAAAAGTAAAGTTTGTCTCTCGTCTCATAGACTTGGGTCCCCATACAATGTCTGCGCAACCCACTCTCCCTAAAGTGGATTCACCGAAATCTCATTGATGGCTGTAGGACAGAAGCTGCCTACAGCATAAGTCCTTGTTCTGCATACATTAAAACACACTGCATTAAATCTTTTCCTGCAAAGAATGTAATAAAAGGGAAACCCACGTTGGGAAGTAGGACTAAGTGAGCTTTAGAACTTGTTTTAAACTCTGAAATGTAAATAGATGAAGACCATTCATTTTTTTTTTAAGATCAAGTCCCATTATTAAGTAGCAGATCATGTACAGAGTCATTCTCAGCTCATAATAATAAAATGTATGCTCAATCAAGAAAAGCACACGGTGACAATTAGCAGGAAAACAGTGAAGTCAGTGGGCAAACTCTCATTCCACTTGCACTCAACTTGATGAATAAAGGTTATTTTTAAAGTAAAATCCAAAGCTTTTCTTGATTTAGAGGAGACAGACAAGGAACTGGGAAGGGGCTACTTCTCTAATTATGACCCTGCTATATTTTGTCCTCGGGAAAAATAAAAACATATGTCTGTGCAAAAATAGTAATGACATTTTTTTCCTAGAGAAGCAGTCATTATTGGAAAACAAGTCCAGAGAGGTAGTGCTGATTTAAAAAAAATCGCACAAGGGGTTGGAGCAATAGCACAACAAAGAAAGCGTTCACCTTGCACAAGGCCAACCCAGGTTTGAGCCCTGGCATCCCATATGCTCCCATACAAGCCTGCTAGGAGTGATTCCTAAGCACAGAGACAGAAAGTAGCCTCTGGGTATGGCCCCCAAACAAATAAACAAGCAAACAAAAATACCACAACTTATTTTGTGACTTATTTTGTCAAAAATTACTAGAGCAACAAATACTGTGTGTGGCAAAAGTCAAAACCAAGCATGGTTTTTCATTTCCAAGTTTTTGCAGAGGCCATGCTCTGAGCAGAATTTCTCTTTACACCCTTGGTGAAACTATTCTGATTCCTTTATATACTATTAGGTCTTCTCTGGTCTGTAACCCTATATACTCACGTCATATAAGAAACACAGACTACAATACTTCATTATATTTATTCATGTGAAGATTTGCTTCCTACCAACCTGTCAGCTCCAGTATAAGGCCATATATTTTCATATCCCTTCCCTTGTTCCTTGATTTTTAGTGAGTTCTTGGGCAAAATGGTGTCTGGGTAAAAACTACACTCTCTAAATTTTGAGATATATACATATAGTAGATACACATACATATAATATCTATATATCTGAAAATGATTATATCCAGCCACTTTTCATCTACCATACTACACAGAATACTTCCTACGGGTCTTATGCCACTGTCCAATTAAAAGAGTACACTCTTATGCCCACTTTAACAGCTTGCTTACATCTCTCTCCCTCCCATTGTCAACTTTCAACATCACCTCAAAGTTAAAAGGAATTCTGTCTGATTATACAAGCTCAGAATAAGTGACCCAACTATGCTATGGCCTTCGTGTTAAATAGCCCAAAGCAGTTCAACAGCAGATTACAGTGAGTAAAGGTGGATTTCTGATTGAATACAGACACTTTCTTTCTTAATAGGTTCACATTCCAGTAAATCTGAATTTATTCAAAAAGGAACAGTCGAGCTTTCAAACTCTTTGAAAATATCACATGAACTATCTCATTCATTCTTCTCCATCCATCACTCTAGGAGTAGGTACTTTTGCTAGTGCTTTTCTGAGGAGCACATGCAGTTAACAAAAGACAGAGCTAGAACGTGCATTTAAAGGGATTGACTCTAAGACCTACTCTCTAGACCACTCATTTCAAAATGACAGTCTAAATAAAGGGTCCCAATCAAAAATTCAAAGGATGCAAGGCTGAAATTGTCCTTTCCCTCAATATATCCTTTGAAAAAGGTTGTACACGATCCATGTCTTAAGTAATAATAAATGAAATATTGAAAATGACATGCTAAATTCAAATTAACGAGCTCTTTGACCAGCTCACTGTTTTAAATAAATATCTAATTAAAATGCCCAAGGTCAAGAAGGAAATAAATACATGTCTAAAATGTTTATTTGATCCCCAGAAAAACATATGGTGTCCCAAACCCTGTAAAGAAAGATCCTTGATCATAAAGTCTAGGAGAAAGCCCTGAGTACTCTCTGGTTTGGTCCCAAACATAACAAAACAAAACAAAACAAAAATCCTTCTATAAATTCAAGTACTTTATCACTGCTCTGCGAACTGTTGACAATCCCATATGCTACACTTACCATGCATGCATAAGACACGGTAGTATCATAACCAAAATGCAGGTAACAAGTGATATATTAATATGAAGAGATAATGACCCACATTTTTGGTGGAATAGGTGAGTCGATGTAGCTCAGTTTTTACTCTTCACTCTGCTCAGGGAATTCTCCTGGATACACTCAGGGGTTCATGGCTTAAACTCAGATTGGTTGGATGCAAGGCAAGAGTCCAACTCAGCCTCAACATTTCATTTAGAAAATTATATGATTTTGTTTATATCCTCCTGTTATCTTTCCTATCAAGAGTGAGAAATAACCAAACTATAAATGTGGAGCTAAAAGTGAAATTCTACAAAAATAATCAATGAAAAACATAAAAGAGGATATCAGAAAACAAATATTCAAAACACAGAGACTTTTTAAAACAGCTTTTTTGGTTTGTTTGTTTTTGGCACACCTGGGTGTGCTCAGAACTTACTCATGGCTCTGTGTTTGGGGATCACTCATGGCAAGCTTGGGAGACCATATAAGATGTCAAGAATAGAACCGAAGGGAGCTGTGTGCAAGGCAGATGTCCTACCTATTGCACTAGCAATCACTAGGCACCCAAGGCCAGAATTTCATTCAATGACTATTAAGGTGAGAGCAATTTCTAAAGAGTTGGAAAAAATGTAACCCACCTGCATCTCATGGACAGAATGAGCATTTTAAAGATGAGAGTGTCATCACAATGAAAGTGACAAATAGTCAAAATAAAATTATAAAACGTTCAAATCTGATCGTCTCCACAGAGGAAAACAGCAAATAGCAAATTAAGATGATCACAGAGAAGAATTTCTGGAAGCCAACATTATTAGCTCCATTACAAAGACCAAATAGGTCTGTCACTATTACGAAAAAATAACCCAAGGACTGTTATCAACTATTTTGTGACATCCTGATCCTGGGTCTTCACCACTGAGGTAGAATTTGTCCAAGAAATCTGAAAGCTGATTGAAAATTCTCTGCATAGTAATAAATGACTTACAAACATGTGTGATATGTGTCTCTGAGGCATTTTTTTTTTATTGAACGAAGATGAATCTCAATAACTTTCCTCAATGCTCTGGGCTATTTTTCAGCTTGACCTTCAGTAGGTTGAATGATCTTTGTGTATCTCAAAAAAAACAGCACAGAGCCTATGAAATGTTGTGGGTGTTTTGTTTGTTTGTTTGTTTGTTTGTTTTAACAATTTCAATCTGAAGGGCAAAGCCTGAACATTGTTGACAAGCACAGATCATAGTCTGTCAGCTGCTCTAGTGAGCTCTCTATTGGGAGAGGTATAATCTATTGTTTCTCCACCCCTACTTGAATTCACATAATAATTTTATCCTAATCCAAAATACCTACAAAAATTGCCAAAGGAAATTAGCAATGTGTGTCTCATATTTGCCTCTCACTGTAATAAATATCCCATTAGGTATTTCGGAGTAGGTGTTTCATATGTTTTGTGAGTTATATTAGTAGTGTCCCTAAGCTGTAGGAAGCAAATGACAAATGCTGCCTTTAAAATGTATTATTAGAACTAGTAAGATAATTCCAGGATCAGGATACACAGCCAGGTTATTTTTATATCACTGAGATTGGTCCCAGGCTCCCTAAAAAATTCCAAAATATGGGGCCTGAGTGAAAGCACAGCAGTAGGGCATCTGACTTACATGTGGCTGCCCAGGACGGACCTGGGTTTCATCTCTAGTGAAACCATCCCATATGGTCCCCCAACCCAGGAGTGATTTCTGAGCGCATAGCTAGGAGTAACCCCTGTGTGCCACCGGGTCTGACCCAGAAAAGCAAAATAAAAATTCCAAAATATACATCATTTTCCATAGCCTAAGTGCCTTCTTCACAAATAAATTTACACTTTTCTCTGAAAAAAGTTTTCAAATATTTTAAACCAGAGATTTTAACTTTCAAATCATAGTAGATGAATTATTTTCAGCAGCAAAATAATTTTATCCTTTTCCCTGGCAGAGAGATCAAACATTTGTAAGAAAATGGTTGTTTCCTATATGCCTCCCTTACTTACTGGTATTTTTCTAGATCCTGAGAGAAAGTGATCCAAATACTGTGAAACTAACATGAAAGGAATTTCTATTTTCTTCCCATATCTATTGATCATCTGCTGAGGCAGGAAAAATGTCAGAATGAAAACAATCGTGTTTATATATATACATATATGTATATATACACATATAAAGAGAGTGAAAGAGAGAACAGGAAGGGTATAAATGCTAAAAGCATTTCATATACATTTAATTAATATTGAAATAATTCCTAAACTTGGCTTTTGAGAGCAAGAATAGAGATGCTGAAATGCATAAATAGTTCAAGTATGAACTATGTAAATTATTTATCTCCATGTATTTTAAGATGAAATAGAGTAATTATCTTGGAATCAGAAAACAATACAGTAGATTAGGTCCTTTTCTTGCACACAGTTGACCCAGATTATATCCTCAGCATCCCACGTAATCCCTGAAGCCCAGAAGTCATCTGAGTCGAGCCAGAAATCCTGACATAAGATAGGTTATGGTCCAAACCTACTCCCTATTTATCTCTGCTGTAAATATAAGGAAACTCATGTTTTGAAAGATAAAGCAATTCAATCAGGATGTGTCATGAGAACTGAAATCCAGAGCTTTCTGATGTATAAGTGGATGTTTCTGATTTTGAGAGGGAAGAACATTTCTGATCTTGAGAGTGAAAGAGAAGAGAAGCTTACATCTATAAAAACTAGTCAACGGTGCTATCATGTTTCATAGGACACCAAATAACACCATAGATAATTATGTGGAGCCCAAATAGAGAGAAATATAGAATATGCATGTCCTGTGTCTTCAATTAGAACCTACATAAGCAGCAGACAGCCTCTAACAATCTCTGTGGGCAGAGCCGAATAAATTATGACAATTTTTGTAAATGCTAAGTAAAAACTGTACTCCAGTGTCATACTATATATAAAGCAACCTTAGAATCGCCCAACTTTTCTACTGAAGGTGCTTTTCCCCACTATTCATTCCAGCCCAGCTGATCTAAGTTCCTTTCTTAGCAAAAGGTAAGGGCAAAACTCAAGTCCATGCAGACAAATTTCTCCTCCCATGTGAAGTTGTGAAATGCAGTCTGGAATGCACAATTCAAGCAGAAAGGTAACCAACAGAAATGAAAGACAGAATTCAATGGAAAATATTTGACATTCGCGGCTTCCACAAATACATGGCAGCAGTGCAAACTAAAGGACCCATTTCAGGGGAGGTAGAAAGGACAGAGCATCTAGCAAACACTGTTACAAAGGATGAGCCCAAAACAGATGTGGGAAAAATAAACAGCCTTGCTGCTCACAATGTATAAAACGGTCCACCAAGAGCAAACAGGACTCCTCACTACCCATCAACTTGAAGACCCATAAAAAACATTACATGAGAAACCTTCTCCAATGGAGTTCGGGCTCTGCTAATTAACAGTGCACATGCATTGATGCTTGAGAAAATATAAGAGGAAGCATCCTTTTTAAATGGCTTCAGAAAGCAGATACACAGGTAAGAATGGCATTGAATGTCCTTCACATATTCAAGTGATATGAACACTCAACCCTATAGAGTTTTGTTTTTATTTTCTCATGCACTGCACATCCTAAGTCTCTGTTACCAAGTTTGATGCTTTCTTTTAAAAGCCTTTCCCAAGAGGGGCCCTGGAAATAGTATAGGAGTAGGTAAGATACTTGCCTGTATGAGGCATATCCTGGTTCAATCCCCAGGAAGTGTGAATGATTCCCTGAGCAATGCCAGGGAAGACCTCTAAGCACAGAACCAATGATTGCCCCAAGCTATGCTGGCATAGTCCCCAAAACTCAAAAAAGAGTAGAAATAAAAACCTTTTCCAAGAAAATATCTCAGTGCTTTTCAGCTTGGGCAGAGACTAATTTTATTTAGCTATGTATTTATTTATTTGAGATGGGCCTACATTCTTTTCCAAGAATAAGTCCCATTTGTGTGTACTGAGTTTTAGAGAAGAATACATTGTATGGGGCCCTCAGAGCAATAAAATTAGTAAGATAAGAAAAACAAGGGATAAGGCCCTTTACTTCAGATCTATGCCACTGCATCTACTCAACTTGACCCTCCACTACTGAAAATCTTAATACCCCAAGGACTGAGAGAGTAAAAGAGAGAGAGAGAAAAAGGGAGTGAGAGAGAGAGAGAGAAAGAGAGAGAGAGAGAGAGAGAGAGAGAGAGAGAGAGAGAGAGAGAGAGAGAGAGAGAGGACCTAGGCTCAATATCTGAATATAAAACCCTGAAGTCCTACTAGGTCCCCTCAAAACAAAAAAGCACACAAAATATAATTCTATTCCCTAGCAAACCACAATCTCTCAGCCTTCCACTGCATTGGATGATGGCATCAATAATGAGTCACATCATAAATGGTGTGTGTAGACAGAGAAAGCAATTCAGCATCCCACCTCAGATAAAAGCAAACATACAAACCAAAACAAAAACCTATGTCCTTCAATGTCTTTTCATGAGACTAAGATTTAAATCCCATAATAATGATTTACAGGAAAATGCATGTGGTTGTATCAACTTGGAAAAAAAAAACCTATAAACTGTAAATGAGTCACAAAATTAACACCAGCCCCAAAACTTTCTAGCTCCTAAAATAATGTGCTTGATCCATGTAGGACAGCAGGAATAACAGCCTAAAAGTAAATAAATACCTAATTCTGCATAAAGACTTGATTTGGGGCACTTTTTGTGAAGAAAAAAAAAAGTGTATGTCTGAAGTACAATTAGTTATTTCTTAGCGTGCTTCAATTTTGGTTGGTTTGCCCTAATTTCCAGGGATTAATTACTCATTCCTTTACATTTGATGAGATTTAATAACTGTGATTAAAGACATGAGACCAGCCCAGTTATATGGTTTCTACGAGACACACATTCACAGGGTTTCATTTTCTTCCTGGAGAAGCAGGTAGTTTTGGCAACACACAGCCCCAATGGAACTCTGCCTCTGCACATGTTAGTCCTATCCTGTCAAAACAGGAAGTAACATGTGCACATGAAGTGTGGGCGGGACTAAAACAAATTCCCTTTTCCAGTGATTTATAGCCACAGCCCAATGCAGAGCATCTCATTTGATATTGTTTTCTACACAATAGAAAGAAGGGAGTGAGGTGATGAGGGAGGCACCCAGGCAGGAAGAAAGACAGAGAAGGAGGAAGAAAGGTCAAAGGGAGATAAGGAAGGAGGAAGCCTTTTAACCAGCCATCTACTTTTTGACTCAGAAGCTTATATTTCATCAAATCCCTTAAGTGGAAAAGATAGCTTTCTTTGTGTATGTAATGCAATGATTTGCAAAGAATTGCTTTCTCCTTCCATGTTTCATGTGAAGTTCAATGACTGCTGCAAGCAGTGAAGAGCTGGTGATCTACAATCCAACTGATCTGATCTGGAATTTTCAGAACTTGTCTTGTTTCTCTAGATCAAGTCATAATTCTACTGACATAAACATTATACATCACAATGATGAGGTTTTCACAAAACAGAACTGAAAACTGTTTAAAATGACAGAATATCTTGGCAGTGTGAATTGTATTATGCAAAAATATTAATATTAGTTTTTATTTTGTGCTCTTTTTAACACAAGAAGAATGAAAGTTACCATACCATACTGAATGAATGGAATTACCCAATTAATCTGCATTATATACCTATGAGTAACTTAGCTTGAATTTTTTTTAAATGACTAATAAAATAAAGTTCCCACAACATACAATTTAAGGTTGTTATAGATAATGCCTTCTCTCTTTCAGGAGAAAGAGGGGTATGATTTTAGGTTAATGACGGGATCATAAAACAGTCCATGTACAATAGCCCACAGTATTTGAAACTACCAGAGAGGTGTTCCTTCTGATTTTTAAAAACAATAAGTTGAACAAAATTTAAAATGGTCTGGCTCGCTATTACACAGACACATTCCCTAGCAAAAAATGTTATAATGCCCTTTAAAGTATTTAAAAAAAATATTTGAAAAGTGTATCCACAATGATCCTAAGAAACGGTTTTGAATTCCAGAGTCTGAAGGAGATGAATTGACTGTCAGATAACAATGTGTTTCCATTGGATGGACTTGGCAGTTGTAAACAAAAGGAATTTTCTCAGCTTTTCCTCACAAATATGAAATATTTGCCTTTACCCAACAGCTGGGCTGATTTAAAGAAGTCCTGAATATATATTAGTTTTCATTCAAAATTACAAATCGTCCACCCACTAGGAAACATCTGACTGCATCTTAGTTGAAGAGAAAAATGGCTGTGAGATGAACTGACTTTCCCCGGGGGAAGGGAAAGTTTAAAAGAAATAAATAAAAGCACCAACTTACAACTCTAATCAGATTTCAGAGTATAAACATCTGAATTAATAATTTTTCTGGAAAGCGAACTTATTCAAGACTACAGGGTCAAATGTGGTTCCAAATTCATTTAAAAATTTAATGAGACCTGTTGTTTTCTGGTGTTTTGAAAGTACTTAAAAGTATAATATAACTATATATGTGTATTATGAGCCTGCATGAAGTATTCTTCAATAATATGTAAGTTTGTAAGTTATGCATCAAAATATTTAGATTTCCATGCAATCACCAAGGTTTTCTGTTTTTTGTTTGCTTATTTTGGGATTATTTTTTTTTTTATCAAATTACGGGTGTATAGATGATTTTAACTTAAATATCTATCCATCTTGCCAGTCATTTAAATTCAATTGATAACTACTAAAACAAATGGTTTAAATATATCTCTGAAAATTACTTCCTAACAAGCATTCACAGATTAAATGAAGGAGATCAAAGAACAAATATGCTCTGAGTATTTCCAATATGTCAAGAGTTAGATTATAAACTCTTTGTTATGAGTTTAAGTGAATATTTACCTCAGTCTTAGTGCTCTTGGAAACTAATTTGAAGTCATGGTTTTAAATTTATTTTGAATTCCACAATTAGAGAACCTAGGTTGTCACATTTATCATGAACAAAAATTTCAGTCAATAAATAAAAGATTTTTGTTAGTTTATGTAAAATGATAAAAAATAGCTAATTAATTTACAAATTGTTTAGAAGTTTATAGATTACTTTTCTATTTACAAACACAGAGAATACAGAGAATTATGTCTGCCTGTTGGCCCAAGGTACCTAAATACTTGCAATGCTCAAAATAAAACCAGTTTTATTATTTTAAATAAAATAATTTTTGATGAAAGTAATTGAATAATTGTTGCTGATTTTATTATAACTGTTATTTGCTCTTAAAATGTAAACCTAGTTAGCCTGACTTACAAAATTATGATATGGAACTCATAGTTCAAAATACAAAATATGCAATGTATTCTAATGGTTTCAAATAGAATTTTGTTTCTGGTAAACATATATTGCCGACATAATTAATAACACATATAGATGACTTTAAGTTTGAAAAATAAAAATAGCTTTTAAGCTCTAAGGTAGTTAAATAAATGTCTTCTTAGAAAAAATAATAAATTTTAAAAATGAAAGAAATTTTCTTTCCATTTCAACTAATATTTAAATTATTTAAAAGCAAAATAAAAATTCCAAAATACTGAGAAAGCTCCAATATAAGTAATGAAATAGATCTGTAAATAGTTCTTAACAAATACCATCTAAAATTTGCAAACATAACAGAATAACTTTTATCTCAAAGAGTTTAGAATTTTTCTTCAAAGGTCACTAATGACAGCAAGCAACTACATGGACATTAAAATAACTATTACAGCAACACTTTCACTTTATAAGTTACCATAGCTAAAAAATAAAATTCCATGTTCTTCCTAGGTTTGCTTATTATAAAAACCAGTTGAAAAAATAAGGCAAATATCTCCATCTTTAATCATCACAGGAATGATTATCAAATGAGTCAATGACTTTCTTAGCCTCATTACAAATTAGTGTTATTTATGTAAAATCCTACAATTCTAACTGATAAAATAATCAAAAAAAGAAATCTCTCTCATCCCCCACCCCATATTCTATAGAAGACTGAGACAGGAAATTGAAGACATGATCCTTGAAAGGCAAGTTTTTTTTTTTTTTAAATACAGTTATGTCGTCATAAGTTTGGAATTAAAAAATACTTACAATCTCTCAAGTTCTTTAAGATCCTGGAATGCTCCTCTTTCAATGGTGTTAATCTTATTCTCCATAAGCTGACTGAAATGCAAAGTATAGCAAGATTCTTAATGTTAGCAACTCACCACATCTGAATAAGTTTTAATTCAACAACTGAAAAATTTGTAACCTACGTCCTTTGAGAAAGCAGAAAAGATTGCTCTGACTGGGGACTCAACATCAAGGAGAGAACAGGAGGGCAAGAAAACGTGTGTGTCCACACACTTTAAAAAGTGCTCAGGCACTGTTTTCCCGCCAACTTCACTAGTTACAACTCTGTGCTTTCATGAAGAAAGCATGAGAAACAGGGCATAACACCAAGCTCTGCAGGCTGGGTTTCTGTTCCTGTTTTTTGAATATACTGATTTTTTTCTACAATATTTAAAAACAGATTGCTATCGAGTCACTATATTGAGTCACACACAAACTTTAATTCATTTATGAGTATGTCAGAAGGTTGATGGCCAAAATGGGTCTTTTTAAAAGACAGAGGCATTAAGCACAAAGTGATCAAAAAACATATGCTCAATGTGATGTAAATATTTACAAATCTGTGAGTCTAAACCATTTTACATTACATTGGATCTCAAATAATGCTTTGCTTGCCACTGGTCTAGTCCTCTCATGGCTACAATTTTCTAAAAGTTCCAAAGTAAAATATGAGAAATGAACCAAAATATGAACATTGTGTTTTAGGGTGAAAATTTTTTCTCCAAGAATGGCAATGGACTACTTGATTTAAATGTTAGCATTTACACCTCACTGTTATTTGCTGGAAAAAGTATGAATTTCTTTACATTAATAATAACAAAAGTACAGACCACTTAAATTCTTCCTAGTTCATTTCAAATCCTAAAAGTCATCAAGTAGCTCACACATTCCTTATTCACAGCATAAAAACAACTATCGTATATTTTTATATGCATAAGGCACTTAGGCCATCTTCTAGCAAACATTTGAGGACATTTTTGTTCATATGGTTTCTATGGCATCCATCCAACCTCAAAATAAAAGCCTACATTTTAATGAATAGTCCTAGTACAATGATTAGAGAAAAAAAAAAAGGAGACGAAAACTTGGACATTTTCTAGGCATCTGTCATCGAGATTGTTTTAAAAACTGAACCAGCAATGATTCAAAAATACACAACTATAAAAACAAGAATTCAGAACACCAAACAATATACTTACAGAACTCTTAAGTGTCGAAGGCCAACAAAATCTGTCTTGGTAATCCGTGTGATGTTATTCCCATTCAAATCCCTAAGAGAAAGTGAGAAAATGAAAGTTCCAGTTCCTTTCTATCAAAATGGGGTTCAACAAAGAAAAACTGCCAACGAAAAACGTTAAGATTAAACCTCAGCTCCAATTACTAGAAGAGTTTACACAGTCAACGTCAGAAGGGTAAAACTTCTGAGAGGAAAAAAAAAACTTTTTAAAAAGATTCTAAACAAGTTTACAGAACCGGTCCTTGCTGGCATATTATAACAGGGAGGAAAGAGAAAGAGAGACAGACAGACAAACAGACACAGAGACATTGTTAACAGGGAAACTGTATTCCTATGGAAATGCTTTCCAATTGTTTCCTTTTTTTCTTTTTGTTGTGTAGTAATTTTCCAGGTATTCCGCTGCTTAAATATTAGAGTCAGGCACTCCCACCTCCGCTAACGCTCCTTTTTAGGGAGTTCCATGCACGATTTTTCTAATTATACACAGGAATATATTTTTAAAAATTCAGAGCCATTGCTTGGAGAATAGAAAAAAATTTCAGAGCCATATCGTTACGTGGCATGGTGACTAAACTTCGTAAGGAGAAGTTAAAAATCTTGAGAGGACGCTCTGAAGGAATCTACTTCAAAGCTTTGCATGTAGAGGCCTTTCCCTCCCAACAATTCTGTGTTTGTAGGAAAACTCAAGTCTTCACGTCTAGTTCTGGGACCCCCCGCAGGAATGGCAACGTGGAAAAAACTACCAGCCAGAACAGCCTTGGAAACTGTCTCAAGGCCCTTGACATTCTGGTTCAGATTTCAGCACCACTGTTTCCTTCGAGAGTCAGACACCCCACATTCTGGCTGGCATCTGAGGGGGCCCCGAGCTACTCTTGCCTGGCTTTCATTCCTTTCAAGTAAAACCAGTCCGTGTGGCCTTTTGAATAGAAGTTGCATTTTCCCTGGTCTGTGATTTGAAAACTTCATTTCGAAATCTGCATTCGTGGTGTTTTCAGTCCGTCAATGACAGACACTCATATGCTAGCTCTGAGCCAATTAATTTTTATTTAAATTGCGTAGGGATTCCTTTACAGGGGTGTCCTCCCCCAAGCCCAAGAACTAGTAATTGAATCTATCTCCCCCCACTCCGGGGGGGCGGGGCTGGCACTCTGGGGGCTGAACTCCAATGCCCAAACTCTTAAGAAGTTTTCTAGGAGCAAAAAAAAAAAAAAAAAAAAAAAAAAACAGACTAATGCCCGGCCTTGGACTGGACTAGACTGGACCAATTGCTCTCCTGCCCAGTGTACTTTCCACTGGCAGTAAAGTACCTGCAAGTGGTTCTATAGTGCTTGATTTTTTTTTTCCCCAGCACAGACTATTTACTGTAACTAGAATCTCAATAGATCTTCCACTCCAGACCAATGTTTGGGGATCCGTTTTGACCAGGGCCCTGAGAAGCGATTTGAGATTACAGAGAGGTGTTCTTAGGCAATGTTTGAGATGAAGAGTTCAACTCAGGCGGCGGCCCAGGCAGAAACTGTGGCGCTTTGGGGTTCTAAAGAGCAGCAATCTGCAGGCCCCCAAAGTCTAGGAAAAAGGGTGAAGGGCTCCCGACTCAACCCCCATCCCATCCCGCCCTGCTCTGTGCCCGCAGCGTCCACCCGGCCAGCGCGCCTAGAGCGCAGAGGTGGCAAGCGGCAGCAGCCTGGGTTTGCACAAAGAGAAATGAAATAAATCTTGGGGCTCCGGAGATTCCTTTAAACTAGGGGAGCCCCGGAGGGCGCCCCAGCAGGAGCGCGGGGACCAGCCAGCCAGGGTTCTGCGGTGACTTCTTCAGCGAATCTGGGAACACACTGGGAGGCACCGGGAGGCGGAGATGTCTGTGGGCAGTGGAGCATGAAGAGGGCAAGAGGGGTGGTAGTGAGGGGGTGCAACCGCCACGTGAACCGGCTCAGAAAGTGCCAGAATGGTGGGCAGAGAGGTGCGTGCGGGTGGCCAGAAATGCCATGAGTCGCTGAAGCCATCGGCGGCCCCCAAAGAGATAATTCCAACTTCTCCTGCACCAAGGGAGCGCTAGGAGGTCAGTGCGGCCAAGAGGGAACCTCCCAGGGAAAAAAGGGGATGCGAGGGGGGGCAAAAAGAGGGGGTCAGGTTCTGTACCCAACTCTTGCCTCTGTCCTGGGGCATTTCCCCCGCAGCCAGAGACCTTGGCGGGGGCACCCTGGGAGGATCCAGATGTTCCCCACGAACCCCTTCTCCCCCTTCTTAGTCACAGGCTAAGTAAGCTAGAGGTCCTGGTTTCCACACAACACCCCCAAAACAAACACAGCACACCCCCCAAAAGCAAACCCGCCAGAACCAGAACGGGGATCCCCACCCCGTAATCAGAGGCGAGTGTATGTTTTGTGTATGTGGGTGGGTGGGTGGGTACGAGCACAAGGTGACTGCTCTCACGGGACAAAGTCGTGTCTCCCTGGGCCGGGGCTCCCCCAAAGATTTCCATGCTCATCCACCCATCCCCTTAATCTTCCAGGTACCCCAGATCAGAACAAACTCGCCCGTCCGGGGCGGCTGCAGATGTGGGGGACCAGAGTGGCCATGCGACGGGGTGGACCATCCGTCCTTCCCGGGTGCGCACAAGTCTCCCCATCACTCGGATCCTCCTGGGGTTCAGAGACGGTTTGGAGCTCCGGATTAGGGTCCGGGGGCCCGGAGTCGCTGGGAAGAGGGGAGACATACTCACAGCCTCTCGGTGTTGCGGGGGATATTCCGCGGCACGCTGCGCAGCGCCAGCCCGTGACAGTCCACGGTGCTCCCAGAGCAGGAGCACTGCGCCGGGCACGCCTGCGACGCCCCGTTTTTCAGCATCGCCAGCACGAACCCCAGCAGCAGCAGCAAGGACCGCGTCGGCCAGTCCCCGCCGCGCATCTTCTCCCCGCGCCCGGGGGGCTCCTCCGGGGCTTGTGGCTGCGGCCCGATGGCCCGGCAAAGGTTCGGCCCAGAAGAAGAAGAAGAAGAAGTACGCAGGAACCAAAGCTTGGTCCAAAAGCGTCCTTGGGAGCAAGCGGTGCAGCAGGCAGGCAGGCAGGTCCACGCCTCCCACCTATCTTCTTTCCTTCCCAGCGCCCTCTTGCAGCTGGGCAGCTCCCTAAAGGGGCAACTTTAGGTCCTGGAAAGCCAACCGAACCGACGTGGTCAAGGCTGCAAGACAAGGCGCAACCCTTGCAATGCCAGGGAAATGAGTCCTAGGCCGTGGAGCTCACCAAAAAAAAAAAAAAAACAAGCTGCAACGCAAGAAGCACCCCCTTGCAATGCCAGGGGAATGGGTCCTGGGTCGTGGAGCTAACTTCACCCCAAATCAGCTGCAATGGAAGGAGCACCCTTTGCAATGCAGCGCAACGCAATGCCAGGGGGATAGGTCCCGGGTCCTGTAAGCTCTCCAAAAGACCAACTTGGGGAGGAACCAAAGAGCTTCTGGGGCTCACTCCCAGGGTGCAATGCCAAGGCGCAATGCTTGGTTTGGGTCAAAGGATGCTCCGGCTGCACCAGGGAGGCGCAGGCAGACTAAAACCAGGCGGGCGGCTTCGATCCGAGGGATTCCTCCGAAAGCTAGAAGGCTGGCACACCCCGAGCGCGCGGCGCCTGGAGACTGGGCATGGCGCGCGGGGGCGCACTGGGCGGGCGCGCTGCTGGCAGCCTGAGCAGGGGCGGGTTGGGTTGGGAAGGCTCGGGGGAGGATCGGGGGCACGGGGCGGTCCTGCGGGGACTCCTTACGTTAGGGGGGTCCCGGTGCTCCCCGCTGGGGTGTCAACCTTGGACGTTCCGGGAACCAGGCGCTGGGCAGACGCACATGCACTTAGCTTGGCGCGCAAGGCGCCTCCCTTCGCCCGCGTCCTAGGCGACGCGCTCTCCCGCACCGGGGCCTTTCCCGGGCGGGGGGTCACGCAGCGGAGACAAAAGGGCAGCCCGTCGGTCGGTCGGTCGGTCGGGCCCGTCGCAGTCAAGCAGCAGCAGCAGCAGCAGAGATATCCACGAATCACCACCACCCCATGGGCAGGCAACGTGCCCCCACCCAAAAAATCCAAGAGGCCAAGTGAAGGAGTTGCCAACCAAGGGTGCTTCTTTCTAGCTAAGAAGGCGTGCGTGCAAAAAGGCCCAGCTGGAGGTGTCCGCCTCCTAGGATTTGGAGTGTCCTGGGGTGTCCTGGGGGTTCTTGGAGTCCTGGGAAATTCTTGGGGGTCCGCAGCTCCGAAGAAGCCCAGTCGCAGAAGAGAGATTTCTAGACGCGGAGCCGCTTGCAAAGACACCTGATGGCCAAGGTGCCAAATTTAAAAAAAAAAAAAAAAAAAAAAGCAAAGCAAAAAAATTGGGGACCCCCTTTTTTTCGGGGCGCACCTTAGATTTCCCCCGTTGGGTGGATCGTCCTCCTCTGGCAAGTGCAGGAACTTTTCTTCTGGGGTCTCGCCTCCGTCCCCCGCAAAAGCCACCAAGATTTTGGGGGGTGTCTGTCTGTGTGTCGAGGGGGGGGGAACGTTCGCGTCGCCCGCGCGCGCGCTTGCACCTGACTCGGGGCGGCCGCAATGCACCCCCGCGCAGCCCGTGCACTCTTCCTTTCCTTCTCCCCGTTCCCGGGCTGTATGCACTCAGGGGGGGGGAGTACCCCCTTCTCCGGGCCGGGGAGGTCAGAGGTCAAGCGGCCCCCCGGAGAGCCCCCCGAGTGAGCGCTTGGAGCGGCTGGGTGGCAAAGTGTCAGAACAATAGGAACGGACGATGCAGCCGCCGCCGCCGCTGCACCCCGGGTTGCCGCAAGGTGGGTTGTTGTTGTTGTTGTTGTTGTTGTTGGAGTTGTTCTTGCAGAGCAGCCGGACCCCCCAAAAAAATAAAATCAGCCCGGGGGGAGCCCCGGACGGCCCCCCTTGGGGATCCTCAGCACGCCCGCGGTGTTTGGATAGCTGGGCGAGAGCTCCCGCCGGCTCCCGGGAGCCCCGGAGCTCCCATCACTCGGCGCCGCCTTTGCTGCTTCCGAGCCGGGCTGCGTCTCCACCGCCGCCGCCTCCCCGTCCGTCCGCGAGGGGTCCGAGCGCCCCGATGAGATGAGCCCGAAGCCGAAACGGAGCCGGCGCCGGCTTTATATACCCGGCCCGCGGAGGCCCCGCCCCCTCGCGGGCAGGCCACGCCTCCTGAGTAAGGACCACGCCCCCGGTGTAGGCCACGCCCCCGCCGGCTGCGCGCTGGGAGCCCGCACCTCGCCCCTGGGAGAGGTGAGGTCTGGGCTGGCGGCGGCGGCGGCGGTGGGAGGAGGGAGGAGGGAGGAGGGAGGAGGGAGGAGGGAGGAGGGAGGAGGGAGGAGGAAGGAGGGAGCAGTCCGGCTCCGTCGCCGGTTCGAGGCCCCGGAGGTGATCCAAGTGGGCGCGGGAGACGGAGGCTTGCTTTGTAGACGCGGATCCTAAATAAAAGTGTTTGGGGCCTGGAAGCGCCGCCGAGGAGGCTTGCTTTCTTTTCCCAAAGGGGGGAAAAAGTGGGGGGGGAGAGTAAAAAAGGGGGGGGGGGGTAATGGGGAAAGAGGGAAAAAAAACCAAAATGGGAAAATAGAGGGAAGGGAAAAAGGGGAAAACGAAAAGAGGGAAAGGGGGAAAGGGGGAAGGAAAAAATGGGGGAAAGGGGGAAAAGAGGGAGGAAAGGGAAAAGGAAAAACAGAAAAAAGGGGAAAGGAAAGAAAAAGGGGGGAAGGGGACAATGGAAAAAGTGGGAAAAGGGAAAAGGGGGGAAAAGAAAAAAGGAAAGACGGGAAAGGGAGAAGAGGAAAAAGGAAAGGAAAGAAAAAGGGGGAAGGGGACAATGGAAAAAGTGGGAAAAAAGGGAAAAGGGAAAAGGAGGGAAAAGAAAAAAGGAAAGACAGGGAAAAGGGAGAAGAGGAAAAGGGGAAAGGAATAAAAGATCAAAAGGAAAAGGGATAAAAGAAAATAAACGGAATAAAGGGAAAGGGGGAAAGGGAAGAAAAAGCAGGAAAGGGAAAAGGAAAAGGAAAAAGGGGGAAAAGGAGTAAAGGGGAAAGGGGGAAGGAAAAAGAGGGAAAAGAAAAAGGAGAAAAAAGGGAAAGGGGGAAAGGAAAGAAAAAAAAGGGGGCAAGGGAAAACAAGGGGGGAAAGCCCCGGCCTGGAATGAAGAGGATCTGAATACAGTATGTCAGAAACATTTAAAAAAAATTTTAAAAATCAAGACCCAAATCGGCGATGGAAGCGCACACACACATGACATGAGCTCGAGCACGCATGAACACACACACTCATATGCACACGCGTGCACGGTAGTGCATGGATGGGAGGGGGGCTTCAAAGTTTTGCAAATTGGGGAAAGCCTCCTTTTGCACATCTCTTCCCCAGCTTGGTCATCTCTGAGCCTCAACTTCCCCCCAGTCCCCGAATTGCATTTAACCCTTCAAGTTCACTCTCAGTCCGCACACACAGACCTCCTTCCACCCCGAACCCCTGCACCGGGCTGCCGTCGGCTCCTACAACTCTCCAAAGCTGATAGGTAGCAAGCAGTGTGATGTGTGTCTCCAAAGAAGGCAAGGAGGGAAAAAAATAAGAAATCCCTAGCAACACACGTTGCACCAGACGGTTCCCTTTATTTCGGGGGAAGTTATGCATAGCCCCCTCTTCGATATATATATATATATATATATATATATATATATATATATATATATATATATATATATATATATATATATATATATATTTGGGGGGGAGCAAATTTTGTGGTTTTCTTCTGGTCTTTTCAGAGTGATGTGTCTGGCAATTTCTACCACTACCCCGCCTCTCCCCTACCCCGCCTACCAGTCAATCTCCTGCTGTCCCTTTGGTTTGGAAATTGCAAGGAAAAGAATCAACTCAGTGCTGAACCTTGGAAAGTCCCCCACACCCTTCTTCCTCGACCCAGCTCCCCCATTAAAATTAGTAAAGGAAATGAGTGCAAGCTTCCTCCAGACCAATGCCAGACTCACCAAGTGATATCAAATTAGGGGTGCTTTACTTCTCACACTTTGAAAGCAAGAGCATATGCACAGTTCATATTAATATTTTGGGCGGCAAACATAATTCCTGAAGCCTGGTAGGTGTCCGAAAAATGGACTAGTTCCTATAACTCAAGAATACACTGAATCCAAAATCTTCATTTTTATTTTCCCTTAAAAAATGTCATTTTTAAAAGAATCTTTAACCCCTCCTTAGTTAGCTGCTCTGGAAAATTTAAATCCATTTCGGGGGACATCTGCAGAAAAAAAGTGTCATAATTGGATTCCCAACTCTTAGAAATCATTGATTTACTACAATAATCTCTATCTATGTCCTCTTAAAGACTTCGAACTATTAACAAATAGGAACTTATTCATCTTTTTGGTTTTTAGTCTTTTATACGAATCAATCCTTCCTCCCTTCTTCCCTCCCTCCCTTCCTTCTTCCTTCCGTACTTCCTTCCTCTTTTTTTCTTTCTCTCTCCCTTCCTTTTGATCTTTCTTCTTTTTGGGTGGGGGGCACCATCTGATTTTGCCCAAATCATGGCTCATGACACAGTGGTCACCATGTGAAATGTCAGGGACTTAATTTGGTTCAGCTGTTGTAGCCCATTAACTACCTATCTCTCCAGTCCCTTATACAATTTTCTTAAGAAGCAAGAAGATAAAATAATAATCAGATTTTCTTACCAGGAAAATGTGATAAATGATCACCTATCATTGATACAGGATTCTTCCTCCCTAAGCTCTTCCAATCCATTACATGTTCTTTAGCCTATACCAGTAAATGATTCAGTTGAAATATTTCCTACCACCATACCTTAATACCAAAAGAATGATAACCTGTCAACAACAAGCTTAGTGTTCAGTGTCCACCGCACACTACTATTATTCTGTATTTTAACTGCAAAACATTTCCTGCCTTCTGGATTTTCATAAATAATGATATGGCAAACATAAACATGAAGATAAGAATTCAAGTTTGAGCCTTTCTCTGCTTTACATTCAGAACTATATTTATACCAACTTACCTTTGAAAATATTTTTTTAAAAGTTTGATGCAAGAGCAATTAAGATCAGTCTACTGGATTCCATTCAGAATGAGAAAAGGAAGTCTTGGGCTGATTTCTGATATTCATGTTTGCATATCATCAACATTTTGGGTTAAGAAAGAAAAAGTTATGCTCGTATGGCCAGTTTTTTTATTTTTAGATAATTTTATAACTCCAGCATTATTGCTGCAGAATGATTTTGCAAGATTTGACATATTATCTACTGTAATTTCAAGATCCTGATTCCTTGTGGATTTTGTTGATTTCAACTGTGGTCTGCATTTCACTTGACTCTGTTACACCATCCTGAACGAGCCTTCTGTGTTGCTTCTACTCACCACATGAGGTCTCCATAAATCCTGACCTGGATTAAGGAAAAGTGAGATTCACTAGCTTCAACATCCCAACCTCCTGTTAAGGTGAGGGAAAACAAAATATAAAACAATAAAGCAATTCCTATAATAACTTAGCAAGCAAGTTAGATACTTAAAAACCCCTCTCAATCAAAAAAGAATTTATTTGGGAAAACAAGGTATGGAATTGTCATATACAGTGGGAAAGGAACAGGTAAAGAGAATTGATAAACTAGGTAAAATGAATGAAACTGTTGGTTTCTTTTTAAAAAAAATAGTCAGATAGCAGTTATAGCATTGATTAACACCTATGAAACTTAGAGAATAATGTGGCATTAATTGACTGCATGCTTTTAATTCCATTTATTGCAAAAGATATTTATGTGCATTTTATAATTTTTATCACATATCTTTCTGGTAGGATTACAGGTACGGAACTGGAACATCCTGGAGATTAAGACATCAATGTCTTAAGACATGGACATTAATATTTAATTAAACTGTGTTTTGTTTCCCATAAAGTGGGAAGCTATTGGATAGAGTTGAAACCACAACATAGGACCAGGCATGAGACACAGTGTTACATGTGCACGGAATTATGTCCACCTACACACACACTAAACATACATAAATACACATGTACATAGTATAAAACTGATGGACCCCAGACTGTCTCTAGTCTAGCAGGGCTGCTGGAAACGCTCTTCTTGCCCAAGTGACTTCAGATGCTTTGCTCCTAGATCAGCCACAGCCTGATCTCTGAGAATGTCATCATGTGGTCCCTGGGCTGCAAATCTATGTTCTCAGACCAGGTGTTGACAAACCCATCCCTCAAAGACGAGATCAACCAAGCCCTGGGCATCATGAATAGGGCAGTATCCCCACAAAGTGGGCTTCTACATATAACGAGGAAAATGTAGCTTGCCTCCCCCACAAAGAGCACGGGGAGGACTTCCAGTAGAAGATGTGCAAGGATAGTATGAGGCTGTGCCCTTGAATATCCAGGGTATTCTTGAGACCAACTTCTAGGAAAAACAAAAACAAAAACAAAAACATCTTCATGCATATTATCCCCAAGGATCAAGAAGGAAAGTAAGTCTACTTCTAGGAAAACAAAAAACAAAAACAAAACATCTTGCATATCATCCCCAAGGATCAGGAAGGGAAGTAAGTCTACACCTTTATTACTTGTATCATCATTTATGTCGCTCAGAACGTGGCCTTCATCAAGGGCCATACGATTTGCATACCCACCTCTCTGCAGAACCTCGAAAAGCATGGCCCAGAGAGCTGGACACTTCCCACAAACCCTATTTCACACAGTCCTGCTGAGGGCATCACCTGTGTCAGCCAGATGACCCAGGGAATATGTGAAATAAGAAAATACTACTTTGGGCAAAAAGCTTGTTCAATTCCTGTTTAAATGAAGATGTTTGTCTAGTTAAGTGGCAGAATTCAAACTGAAACCTAAGTCCACTCTGATCTGGAATCAGTTCCAACATCCAGTTGTATGTTTAAGTCCTCCAGAACTCTGGAATCAAGCAGTCGATTTTATTAGAATTGTATCTAATTTCCAGACTGATGCATCAACCTGTTTCTGTCTCTAGCTGTCCAAGGGCACCAAGTGGACACTAAGAACATCTATTCTGCATCCAGGGCATTGAAACCTGGTAAGTTTTACAGAAATATAGGATGACTTTATGTTTTTTCAGAATGTGTTCCAAGGATCAACAGGATTAAAGACATCAAGAATTGAGTTAGAAATGGGAAATTGCAGGCCCTTCCTCAGACTTAGAAGCTCTAGGAATGAAGGTCAGAAATTGAGGGTTCTAGTATTCCCCTACCCTGAGTGAAGACCAGTGAAGTCTGAAGATCACTGTGTTTGTGTCTGAGACACTTCAATATGGAAGGTTCAGATGATGAATAACAGATCAATGAGGCAAGAATGACAGGAACAGCATCTACTATTTTAACCTGGCTTCCCCACTGGTGTTTGATCATTGCACAACCCTCATAAACTCTAGGGGGCACCAAAATATTTTCCAGGACAGCACCAAAGAGGCAACAAGAGTTTAGGCTTATTCTCCCCCCGCCCCCCAAAAAAAATCTGTCCCAAGAAGTGAGAAGTTTCCATCTCTTAAAGTAAGCAACTTTAATTATTATATCTCAGCCAATTAAAACACCATTTCTTCTAGGTTTTCAGTAACCAAATTATGGGCATAGCAATATGTTACTTCTTAAAACTATTGTGAAGATTAGGATAGTATCTGTCTTTTTTTTTTTTTCGGTTTTTGGGCCACACCCGGTGGTGCTCAGGGGTTACTCCTGGCTGTCTGCTCAGAAATAGCTCCTGGCAGGCACGGGGGACCATATGGGACACCGGGATTCGAACCAACCACCTTAGGTCCTGGATTGGCTGCTTGCAAGACAAATACCGCTGTGCTATCTCTCTGGGCCCAGTTTCTGCCATTCTAACAGTAATCGTGACTGGACTCCAACCAAAAGTTCATTACATATAGGCAAATCTATTAAATTCATCATCACTAATACTATTCATAGCTGAACTGCTATAAGCTATTTTATTTGTTTTGGAAGAATAGATCAGATATTTCCATTAACTACTACAATGATCAATTGGTTTCTTTACTGAGCTTGGGATTATAAAAAAAAAATCAAATACTACCTAGGTCTGTGGTTTTCCAAGAACAGAATATTAGAATAGAATGCAATTAGTTGCATTATGGTTATGTCCCCACAATTCTTTTGAAAAGGTGAAGTCACTTTTATACTGGCCATAAAAAGATAGCTTGTTGGTGTGTGAGTTAAATGTAAATCAAGTCCCAAATCTGGATTACTACTAAGTGGGAATGTTTAGAAAGCTTTGACTATGCTACATAGATTTATGACCATGATATTTCTCATCTATGTAATACTGAGATTAAACCAGTTAAACCATAAATCCTTCCTAGTTCTTAGTAATAACTTTCTTTATTATGAAATGTCTGTATAGCTACCTCCTTTAATTGACATAGCTCTTCTAATTAACAATCTTCTGAATTAGCAACTATTTTGATGCCCCATTTTAATTTAAGAAAACTGGGGCTCAAAATCATTCTATTGGTCATGTTCTGTAATAAAGCTATTACACAGTGAAGCAAAAATTAAAATTAGAATGCCAGAACTTAATCCTATACAAAGTTCCTTTCCTCACTCCCATTCATAAGAGTTTCTTTTCGTTTTTCTCTACTTTCCAATAAATCTTTCTACTTTCTATATATAAATAAAAATAGAATTCCGGTCCAACACCAACCCCCATTTTACAACCATCACAATCCACTATTTCTCATATTCTAGGATATGAATACACACAGTGACGTTTTTTCTATATCGAATTAAGTAAAAACTGTGTCAGAGGAAGCTGAGTTGAGGAACTAATTTGACATTTGAGCATTAAACACATTAGTTACATGAGCAAGAACCAAACATAAAATCAGAAAAATAGTTATATTCCATGGGATAGGTTACAAGACTTTATCATTTTTTGAAAGACTATAGAAAATACACAAACAAATCCCATAGTTTTCTGAGGGTAAAATACATTCACCCTCATCTAATAATTAATTTTTTTAAAAAGAGGAGTATAGTTGTAGATAATTTACATTGTGTACACTTGGGCTCTGAGATATCAAATGATAGACATAGAACATGTCACACCATCATCCTGGTCATTTGTAAAAGGCTATTCAAGAGGTTGATGATGGCAGGTAAAAATTACAATTCTTTCTTATCTAGAAGAAGCTCAAAAGAAGTGCTTTGAAACCCAAAATAAAATATTACATAATTTTTAACCCAAGATTAGTCTGATGAACAGGCCTGTTACAAAAGCTATTGGAATAATAACTATTCAAAGTCAATGCCTATTTGATAGCTAACAGTTACGTTCTCAGAGACACAGCAGTGTCTTAGTCTAAATATTGGCAAACCTTTTCTGTAAAGTGCCTGTTTTAGTGTTTTGTAACTAACACACAAAATCTGCCTATTAGATTATATAAAGACACTAACATCATAAAGAGAAAACAAAATTCTACAAAAGTGTTACCATTAGAAATATAGACCTACTACTAAAAATGATGAGGTTGCTCTTTTGTAAAAGAAATTTTATTGTAACACTGTGAAGTTGTTGTGAAGTTGTTCATAAAACAGTTGTTTCAAGCATTAACTATTCAAACACAAATCCTACCATCATGTGACCTTCATCAGTGTCCCCAATCTCCCACTCCCACCATTGCCTGCCCCCTTGCAAATTTACTTCTTGTTGCTTGTTAGAACACAAAGGCAAATGGAACAATCAAAACTTAGATCAACAGGGGTCAAGTTGCAATGATTGTTATATCTCCCCAGGGTATTACTAATGACAGGATGACTGACCATTGTTCTGAAGGGGGGATCACATTTCATTTAATCTAGATTCAAAGTAACCCCTTTCTATCATCAAAGCAATGACCACATTTAGTATATAAAAACATTTTTATTTCACTGACATTAGAAAAGCCGGTGTCAGGTCCAATGTGGCCCACTTCCCAAGTAGAGATTAGAAGATCAAGGGGTCATAATCTACTAAAAAAATATCTATGTTCAAATACAATGGGATATTTTAAAGAGGAGGACCCTAAAATCTATAATGGCTGCTCAAACAAATGCAGTAAATGTCTTCCCCGGAACTATTTCCTGACTCTTTTTTTTTTTAGCTTGGAAATGCAATTCTTTCAAAGCATTAAAGAAAGATGTTAGTTCATTTTAATATAAAATCAAATAAATTAGTCCAAATATACTGCCTATACCTCTCTAGCCCAGGAGTTGTTCTTATCTGTTGAACCAGATGGTCCCATGTATAAAAGGAGACAGCAGAGAGTAGCATTTATTCAGAATTTACTATGTGCAGGCACTAACCAAGTTCTTCACTTTATTTCCTCAATTAATCCTGTTGAAAACCATAGTTATCTTAGAGACAAGGAACCTAAGGGACAGGTTCCATGTGTTAGCTTACATATATGGAAATCTGTACAATGGAGTAGTATTTATTAATATAAAGAAAAATATTGGTAAAATTGTATAACACTGGGCCGGAGTTGTAGCCAACCAACCCTTGTTCAATCCCTGGCAACCCATATTGTTCCCTGAGCCTGCCAGGAGTGATTATTGAGTGCAGAGCCAGGAGTAATCCTCAAGCACTATTGGGTGTGGCCCAAAGACCAAAAAACAAAGAAATTATATATATATATATATATATATATATATATATATATATATAAACACTAATAGACCAAGTTAAAAATAAACTAGTCTCCAAGTTTACAAATTATATTTTATACATACAGTAGAAAATCATATTTATACTGTATTTTTAAAATGTGGTAAGATATCTAAAAAATTAAAACATAAAAAAATTAATTTGGGGCTGGAGAGATAGAACAGTAGTTAAGTAAGGTGCTTTCCTCGCAAGCAGCTAGTTTAGCTTGATCCCTGGAAGAGCATATTGCCCCCCATATGGCAGTAGACACTTTATTACAGAAACAGGAGTATGTCTGAGCTCAGTCATGTAGAGCTTCAGTTCACCTCAAACTGTAAAAAATATAAAGTAGAAGCCTAATTATTCAGTAAAAAATATAACTGCTGACACAGCTGTGGCTGAAATCAGTCCCACACCAAGGATTATTTATTTTGTTCAGTATGGTCCTATATACAACTCTTCTCAAATGACAAAGTGATAGAGGTGGTGATAAAAGTGATTTAATAATAAAGGAATAGTTGAATAGATTTGTGATGGTGGAGCAGTTTGTTGATTGCAGCAGTGGTTACAAAAATCCACAGTATAGAATTTTATACACGGTGGTACCAAATATGTCCATATATTTTGACATGGTTCCATATTGATTTTGGTGCAGTAGCCTAGGTAATATGGAACTACTGGAGAAAACTGGATGAACAGGATCTCTGTATCATTGTTGTAAATAGCTGTGAATCTATATTTTAAAATAAAATTAAAAAGCAAGCTGTCCATGTCTGTAAGGTGGTTATGGGGGTAATGAATAAGGGCACTAGCTTTATACTTAGTTTGAATTTAAAGGTCGGTTAGATCGATTATGTATTTTAGAACTTTGATTTAACTATGCCTTAATTATTTTAATCTCTAAACCTAATATCTCAGAAGGAGATATTTCAAGGGATTTGTTGGACTGTTTGGATAAGTTAATAAATGGTATGTGAAATGTGTTCATATTCTGGGTGATTGCTATTTTAAAAATGTTCTCACTAGATATCACTTAGTATTACAGACCTATTGTTTTCTATATGCTTAGATTATCTTGTAATTATCATTATTTGTCTATTTGCTTTTATAATGAGAAAACTGAAAGGTGAATTTGGGCACATTCTCAGGGACTGTGTAATAATTTACATTTATATATGCTAATTATATTACTATATTATTTTTCTATTATCACAGTGGCTTCTTTGGTAGTTTATATATATATATATATATATTTAATAACTTATATAAGTACATGGTTAAAAACATGTTTGTAATTGGATATCAGCCAGAAAATACACACTCAACTTCACCAGTGCAACTTTCCAGCTACCAATAACCTCCCATTTCCTACCTCCCCCAATCCCCTGCCTGTCTTCAAAACAGGAATTGTATTTCACTCTATCATTGTCATGGTATCTCTTACTGTAGTTATTTCTCTAACTGCACTTACCACTCCTTGTGATAAGTTTGTTATCCTGGGCTGGTCCTTCCAGCCCTCATCTCTATTATCTGTGTGTTATTATTATACTGTCTTTTATTTTTCTTAAATCCCACATATGAGTGACACTAGTCTCTGTTTATCTCTATCCTTCTGACTTATTTCAGTAAACATAATTGTTTCCAAATCAATCCATGTATAAGCAAATTTCATAATTTCATTTTTTCTAACAGTTGTAAGTATTCCATTGTATAGATGTACCACCTTTTCTTTAGTCAGTCATCTGTTGTTGGACATCTGGGTTGTTTTCGGATTCTGGCTATTGTGAATAGTGCTGCTATGAACAAAGGAGTGCTGAGGGCATTAATATAATTGTGTTTTAGGAGTTTTAGGTTATATCTAGGAGTGTTATTGCTGAATCATATAGGAGCTCAATGTTTAGTTTTTTAAGGAATATCCATATTGTATTTTTATTTTGTTTTTTTTTTGGGGGGGGGGCCCACATCCAGTGACTCTCAGGGGTTACTCCTGGCTATGTGCTCAAAAATCGCTCCTGGCTTGGGAAATCATATGGGATGCAAGGGGATCGAACTGAGGCCCATCCTAGGCTATCATAGGCAAGGCAAACACCTTACCTCTTGTGCCACTGCTCTGGCCCCTCCATATTGTACTTTTGAGTTATCTCTAGATTCATTCTTTTCACTTACTGGTAGAAACTTGGTGGAAGAATTGGAAGAATTATTTCACCCATTGCACCTAATTTATTGTACACATATTGACATACCTTTATAAATTAGTCTTTTGGAAAAGATGAAATCTTTATTTTTATTTATTTATTTATTTTATTTTATTTAGCTTACTCCTGGCTCTATGCTCAGAAGACACTCCTGGCAGGGCCAGGGGACCATATGGGATGCCTGGGATTAAACTGGGTTTAGCAGTGTACAAGACAAACATTCTACCTGCTCTGCTATTGCTCTGGCCCCAGATATTTTTTGTAAGGAAAGAATAGTTCAAAATATTAAGAAAAATTTAGTAAAAATATAATTGTATAGGAATCTGTGACTAGCACACAAAACTTATCACTTCTATATAAAGAAAATGTATTGCAAGCGTTTGACAATGATGGTTATAGAGATTGGCATTACCCAAGTTACACAGTTGGCCTGCTCAACACCCAAGGGAGCTGATGGTACAAATTCCAATCTGAAAACCAGAAGACTGAAGACTTAGAGAAGGCATTTCCATGCAGGTCTGAAGGCAGGAAGAAAAACAACAGTGTTCCTCGCTCAAAACCATCAAGCAGAAGGAATCCCCACTGTTCAGGGGAGGATGAGGAAGCTCTGTGCAGAATAAGCTTTTTGTTCAATTGAGGCCTTCAAATGATGGGATGAAGATCCCTGGCATTAGCAAGGCCAAACTGTATTACTCAGTCTATTCCTTTAAATGCTAAGCCCTCACAAAATCATCCTCACAACACCAGCCAGAGGAATTTTTTGATCACCTCTCTAGATACTTAGGTTCTGGTCAAGTTGCCTCATAAAAGTAGTGATCATACTGTCAAAGTATTTATACTTTATTGTATTTTATTAAATAAATACTGTGTAATTGAACATCATAATTTTCAAGGCATAAGGTAATAAATATGGAGTCAGGAATCAGAACAACTTACAAGAAGGTGGTGTCCCTTATAGGAGGTTGTGGGAACATGGTAGTGATATTAGGATTTGAATTATTTTAAGTAAACAGGGTCTCTCAACGTTTTGTCCATCTTAATTAAAGAGAGAGGAAGAGAGAGAGGGAGAGAGAGCAAGAGAGAGTGTGGACTTACTGAAAGGGGACAAAAAAAAAACCCCTAAATCCATAAACTCTAATATGAATTTATTTTTGAATATTATTTTGAAGACAGAGAGTTGGTAGATACCATAGAGTGTGTATCTTACATGTGTCTTACCTAGGTTTGATTTCCTGCACGGTATCTGTCCCTGGCACACACCAGGACTGATTTATATCTGATCAAAAAGCTGGTAGTAAGCCCTGTGCACAGCCGAGTATGGCCTAAAAACAAACAGAAAATATTTTCAGTTCAAACATGTATAATCTTTTTTCTCATCACCAAAAATGGCCATTTAAGGATTTCATGTTTATATTTTATCTCATTGATATACTGGTATTTATCTTTATTTAAATATAGATATATTTTCTCACTTATGCATATGATACTGCTACATATATCTGTTTTGCTTATTCCAGTGATTTTATTAATTTGCAATATCAATTATCTGATTTATATTCCTATAGAATTAACTAACATTATTAAGCTTTGCACATATATGAGGTATGTCAACATAATTTCTTTCAACCTAAGGGCATTTAGTTGTTTATGACTGTAGATTAAATTTCATTAATCCTGAATATGCAGGTAAAGATAATAAAGTACTACTCATAGTATTTAAAGAACTTAAAGAAATAAACTTTCACTTTAATCACATACAAGAAATATTCATAAATTGAAACCTGCTTAAAAAGCAATTAAAAGCTATAACATGGTGTTAATTCTCTGTATTTTCAGAATTAAATACCAGCTGCTTTGAGAAAGTAATCAGAAAATTGAGAGATACTGCAAGGTATCCTGGGGAGATATTGGAACTAAAAAGTCACATTAGCTCCCATTATTCTAAAATCATCATGCCATTAAAAGTAAATCTAAATACTGCAAGTGGAGTGAAATAGCTTCTATTTGAAAGTTGGTCTTTTTGTTTTTCACAGAGCAAAGTATCACACATCTGGTCCTGAACTTTACCCATTTGATATAATATTTGTGATTCCTTTATGTCATCCCCATATAACTATGAACATATTTAAACATTTAAGTTGAGAGCTTCCTTTACATTTAAGAAGCCCAATTCTTTCATGGAACAACCACAGGAAAGTTTACAATGTGTGTTCATAAGTAATCTTTTTTTAATGATGTTTGAAAACAATTTATGGCTCCTTTATTTACAGGTAGTTGGCTCAAAATGTCTCTCCATAGATGTTTTCCTACTTTAATATTGCAAGTTATTATGGATTTTAATGGGCAATATACACTCCACACTAAACATGACATCCTAACACTCCATCCTAACCCTCTACCAGATCCCATGATCCAACAGCAAGTAAGTCTAGGCTGGATAATTCCTCTACAGGCCTAGGAGAGCAGAAAACATTTTGCAAAGGGATGGGCAGATGATCACTTCCAGCAAATATTCAGTTTATTTCCAGTTTACAAAGGCAAAATACACTCGATTCCTCCTTCATCTCAGAACAACAACTCAGCACTCCCTTTTTGCCTTTGTGACATCAAGTCAAAGGCTGGTATATAATACACATCAAAATGATCAGTTCTCTTACTTTTAATCTTTTTGATTCAGTTGGCAACACATGGTGGTGACGAGTTTTATATATTTATTTTCTAGACTTTTGATTTTCTGTACTTTTTTCTCCCAACCCTCATTTTTGTTTCTGCTTCCTCACATCAATGCCTATGTTTAAGCATAATTTGGTGGTTAAATTAGATTTTTCTAGGGTTCGTAGAGAGATAGTATTAGCCTCCTTTTGCTGATTTATTTCCTACCATTGTGAAATGTACAACAATGTGATACATTCACAAGATTGCTTGTTTGGGGTCCACATCTGGGGGTACTCAGGGGTTATTCCTGACTCAACACTACATTTCTAGGGGACCATATGGGATATCAGGGATTGATCCAGGATATACCATGTACAAGGCAAATTTTTATCCTCTGTACTACTGCTCTAGCACCCCATTCACAAAATTTTAAAGTAGTTATAATCAATAATGCTTAAGACAGGAAAACTTACATGTTTTCTACTTGTATAATGAATAGATTTATAAAAGTCTGAAGTAAATAGTATATTGAACAGAAATATACAATAATCTCATAATTTGATCAAGACATCAATAGAGCAAAACCGTAAAATATACATAAAGATTTTTCACTACATTACAAGATGGTAAATTATCAAAGATCAGCTGCATTTATTATAGACCATGGTTGAGTGTTTTATTGATTTACTAGAGATATCTCTATTAGTAATAAAAATGCATGTAATTTGTAAGCATATTTTTTTTGATGCTCAGGGGTTACTCCTGGCTGTCTGCTCAGAAATAGCTCCTGGCAGGCACAGGGGACCATATGGGACACCGGGATTCGAACCAACCACCTTAGGTTCTGGATCGGCTGCTTGCAAGGCAAGCACTGCTGTGCTATCTCTCCGGGCCCTGAGCATATTATTTTTATGACACCATCCATTCTTCTTTAATATATTCTAGATTTTTGACATTTATCACACTAAAAATATAGGGATAGATTGATGATGCTATAAATAAATAATCTGTACAGAAAACTCAATTGACAGAATTATTTTTAGGGACAAATAATATTGCAACCATTTTTTCATATGATTTGCTGTTTGCTGATTTAATAAAAACTTGTATCCTTGTTTTTTAACTTTTTCTTCTTTTGTATAAATTTCAGTATGAATTTTTTGTACATGTAGTAGTAACTGAAAATTTCAACGAATTTTATAGGCAATACTTAAATTTAGAAAATTATCGTGGGTTTTACATATACTCAAACAGTACAAAGGAATGCTATAGGTAGATGGTTGAATCATAGAAAGCATTTAAACTAATTGGCATATTGAATTGCTGTCATTCCAATTTTATCTTCATTTTAACATGATAAGTACACCCAACTGTTTTACAATATGATGAATTATTTTCAATTCTGTAAGTTGCATAATTATAATTATGTCCTATAAATAACTAACAATATGCAAAATAAGTTCAACTTTATCAAATTTCTGCCTCATGGGGCTCTGTTTTAAATATTAAAATGATGAGACATAGAAGTCAGTAATAAAAATAGATTACAATACTCCAGTCATAAAGGTTACTAGGATGTGAATAGACATTTGTTTCTATGAGGTTATATGAATTGTTAATAACACATGAAAATACACTCAGCATCATTAGTCACAAGGGAAATGCAAATTCAAGCCATAATGACACATATCACTTCACACACTAAGATAATTATCACCCAAAAGACAGGCAAAAATCAACTACTATTAGCTAGTAGAGGGAACAACCAACATACTAAGACATAATCGTGATTATTTCTAAGAGATATCACATGTAAGTTATAGACAACCTCCTCCTAAAAAAATCCAACTTTATGGTAGATACTCGGGGTTTAAGCCAGATTCTAAGTTGTATACACTTCTAATTATTAAGGATTTTACTATAATTATGAGAGTCATAGAATAGTTTTCAATCAATTCAGAAACTATCATCTCCCTTAAGTCAGAAGGAAAGTTTTTTACAGCAGGTATAAAATCAATTAACTTTGCTACTTTCTTTTGGTTGTTCAACAATAATTATAAAGAATAATAGTTATATAACATAACTTTTCTCCCTTGTGTACTCAAATAGTAATATATTTTATTTACTATGGTTTCTTATTTTAATGTATTATCAATAAGCTAGCAATCTGATTTTTATTTCTCCTTTCTAGTTAGTATTACTAATTTTTAAAAAATTCTTTACATGATGAGCTATGTATCTAGAACATTTGGGAATAATTTTTAATAAACGAATTTTTAAATTTCACTTCTATAAATCTCCTTGGTGCCATAAAAACATTGTTATAGTCAGCTAATATTGAACATACAATATTCTACTGCTCTGTCTTGATCTTTTGATTTTTAATTATTTTGGTGCCTATTACTTAATGATTGATATTTAGTCAATACCAAGAGTTAGCAATTACATTGATAAATAAGCCTAATTTTGTTTTGTTGTTTTTATTTTTTCTGCTTCTTCAGCCAAAAAGTTAAATTCTATCCATGACTACTTTTATTAGCAAAGCTTAACTTGAAGATTAGTTGGAAACATTAGAGTAGTAATTTTCTTTGCTCCTGATTTTGTATATAAATGACATTGTCTATAAAATTTCTTCTTAAAACTACTTTAAATATAAATTAAGGTACTACATTTTCTTACCGTATCTAGTGAAAAATCATAATCATTTATTTCAGTAAATTTTATTTTGTTAAAAAATTTTCAGGCTTTTAGGTAGATATGACACTCATCGTTCAATATCATATTTGAAAAAATGTACTTACAATCTAGATATTATGTCTTTTTTAATTTTGCTATTTATAAATATACATTTTTTATACTTTGGAGAGTAATTTTTAGATGTATATTTTCTGTGAGTAGTTCTTTCTGTTTCTTTGAGCTGATATTTACACTTTTCATTACTAAACAACCTAATGTTTATTAAAATTCCTGCCCAATTCAAACTATTGTTTTTGATGCGGTTTTTTTGTACATTTTATGATACATCTTCAGTATATAAGGAATATGCCATGTGTTATTGCAAAGAGTGTTGAGTATGTTGAAAAACCAATTCATTTTGGTTTTAGTTATTTTTAAAAATGTTAGGAAACTACTTTGAATAATTTTTCTATTCAATTTTTACTTACCAATAACATGCATTATTTTTATAGTCCAATCACATAGTCTATATTAAAATATTAATGATGAATCATACATTATATTGTTCATGAGAAGCTAAATTTTACTCAAAAACAAAAAGAAAGAAAATAAAAACGTTTCAAGTTTCCATTGTTTAAAATATTGTAAGTTATATATAATCACTTTATTATAAAAGAAACACTATTTTTCTACCTATCCTTGCTTTAAAGTAAAAATTTAAATCAAGGATGTTGGAATATTGTATGACTGAAACTCAACTTTCAACATCTTTTTAGCTGTATCTTGAAGTGAGTTAATAATTTAAAAAAGGTTAAATTACCATGACATTGTAGTGAATGAGAGGAAATAGAATGCCTGTCTGGAAGACAGGCTGGGGGATAGGGGTAGGAATATGGGGGGGGCATTGGTGACAGGTGAAGGGGATGCGGGTGAAGATGGGTGTACTTTTTCTGACTGAAACCCAACTACAAACATGTTTGTAACCATAGTGCCTAAATAAAGATATTTTAAAAAAGTAAATTTTATTTAAAACAAAATAAAAGCAATTTTAGTAGTCCAGGCCCTTCCAGTTGCTAATCAATATTCTATACTCTATATGTTTATACATGTTTCACATACAAATATGAAAGCATAAAATATATTCTTGTTAATATACATTTTCATTACTAGGGAACATTTCTGAAGTCAACCCTTTGATTTTTTTCAATGTATATTTCTTGTTATTATCTATGCTCCTAAGATGATATTGAAATTATATATTCATAAATTGTGTAGTATGCTGGTTTCTTTCTATTAAACGATTCTTATATGAGTTATTATCATTCTATGCTCCTAATATAATTATATAATATACATTCATCCTATTTTCTAATTATTTCATCTTGGTGTACTATTTTCTAAAAGACAGAGAAGTCTCCATATATCCAAATGTATATTGTTCTCTGCTAGGCAATGTTGAGATTCTATTTTATGCTTTCTTGTTTGTACTCTTCCTTTACCTTGTCCCTGGATATTCCCAGATATTCATCTGTGTTATTTATTGATGTCTATCTGTATGGAGAAAAGATGACCATCACCTCAGCTCTAGAGAGACATTCTCTAATTACCTCACATAAATCATCATTTTCTAATGTCATGGCCTCACAGCCATTCAGAATTAATTTCAAACTCCTGCCTAGAATACCTCCAATGTTCAGACAAAAGTTTCCTCTCTCCCACTGGACCGGAACAGCTGAGCTCTAATTACTTATGTAACTCCAGACAAAGCTGGCAGTCAGTCTTACAAACTCCAGGGGCACCATCCCTAAAATGAAGCTGACACTTCTTCTTAGATGGCAGATAAGAAAGGCAAAAATGAAAATCATCTGGTGTTTGCATTACAGAGCCTTGGTCAGCAAATTCAAGAAGCAGACACCTGGACCAACCACATCCAAACACATGGCATGTGCTATCCTTGAAAGCGTGAGCCATTCTAGTCACTCCAAATGAACGTATTCCTTTTATCCTTAAAGATATAGTAGCCCCAGACATTCTCTTGTTCCTCCTACAAAGCCACTTGGATTTTTCTGTTTCCTTTACCAACTGATTTTCTTTTCAGAAATTTGCTTGAAATTTTGAGCTGGATTATATATTGATACCTATTTTGGAGGGCCTAAAATATTCAGACCCTTTAATATTTAGCCTTTTGTTTAGCAAGTAGTTCACTTCATTTTCCAACCATGATGATGCCCAAGATTTATCCTATAAAGATGGATCCTATATGTGACTTGGTTTGGCCAATGTAAGCACTTCTAGCATAAGTCAACTAATCAATCTTCAGAGAACATATAATTGTGCGAATGTGGACAATAATTGTTCTGAGCCACCAATTTGAGTATGATGTGCTAGAATTTATTATTATGGTAATATATAAACATTACCATTTTATAGTCCTTGCAAAAAAATGAAAATTCATTTATTTTTCTTTTGCAAAACCAGTTTTTTTTTGTGCAAAGGGATGGGGAAAATGCAAGATTTCTAACTTGCATTAGATTTGAGCCCCAGTTCCTGCTATAAACTGAAAATGTAGCAAAGAATACTACTCTGTGAGCAAGGCATGAGCTAAAATCTCGTGAGTCACTTATCTGGTCCTTCTGATTGAGCTATAACTTCAGATTACACACCTCTCAAAATGTCTTGCCATCGTGCTTTGCAAAAGTAATGCAGATAGAAGAGTAACGCCACTCCGGAGTAATCTTCACTAAAAGCATATTTAGATCCATCTCCTTAAGTAAAACATGTTACTCGAGTGAACCTTTAAAATATTCAACTTGTGAAGAGCAGCTAGAAAAGACTTCAAAATGTTTCTTCTTAACTGTGTTTATGGAAGCATTTAGAGACAGGTGATCAGACATTATTTCAATTACTACCTGCTTACTGGAATGATGGTTAAGCTATTTGCTATGTTTAGCGATTTCTCAACCTCTGCATGATGAAAATTTCAAACCACAGCCATGCTCTTATTTAAGAAATGAGTTTTGAAATTTGTTAGAGGTACATTGCTTTGCATAGATTAGAACACCAGATGATATTTATGCCCTGTTACCAAGGACATACATCCCTTATGAACTCTAGACAGAAACTGCATTTTATGGCTTTCTGCTAGAATAACCTATTTCCCAGCATTCCACTTGCATTTCTTGTTTATGAACTCTAAGGGAAATGCAATATAACTCTAAGTTATCCACTTTGAGAAGAGGCTGAAAGGCATGAATAATACATTTAAATTAATTATTTGTGACTCACTTTAAAGTTAACATAGTTGGACAGAAATCTTCACAAGTGGACGCGAATGTAGGTTCTCCACTCTGCTAATGCAGTTCATGTGGATTGAAGGCTGCAGTGGGAGGTGCTAATGAGGATCTGAATAACCAGAGACCATTCAGTGTTTATTGACTTACAATTCCATAGTTCTTTAATTATCCATTTACTACATTAGAAGAATGAAAGAATAAAATTAGATCTCATAGTCTCTTCCAATGTTTGCTACAAGCAAATTATTATTGAATCTCAAGGAAAAACTTCGGAGTAACCTTCCAAATGTCTCATGGAACTACTTATGTTCAGTGGTTCCAAACACATATTGGTTGCTGCTTGTTGTTATATATGACTATTTTAGCACCAACTAATAGACCAATTTCAATATGAGAAGAAAGGACAACAAATGAGCTAATATAAAGTAAGTAATGGATAGTTAGGTGAAAGGGGGCATTATATCTTTGTAGGCAGAGAAGACATCTATTTTGTTTGTTTGTTGTTTTGGGGTCACACCCAGTGATGCTTGGGGGTTACTCCTGGCTATGCGCTCCGAAATCACTCCTGGCTTGGAGGATCATATGGGATGCCAGGGGAATTGAACAGTGGTCCATCCTGGGTCAGCAGCGTGCAAGGCAAACAGTCCTACAGCTGCACCACCACTCCAGCCATGAGAAGACATCTTAAATAGTAGAACCCAGAGGTGTGCAAAGCAAACTCCTTATTTGCATAACTAACTCTCTCCCTCCCAAATAAGCTTAGAATCAAGTTGTACTTAGGGTTGCATTTCTTCTAGAAGCTAATCTAGAATATTACTATAGATTTACCATCTTCTAACCAGAATGTTTTAATTTATGGTCCCTTCTCTGTCCTCAAAGCTGGAAGGGGACTGTCTTCAAATCTCACTGTTCGAATTCGGTTTCCTTATATCTTCTTTGATTCTACTTTGCTAATCAACTTCTCCTTATAAGGTATTTATGGTACTTCTGATTCTTATGTTTCGGGGGAGTGGGGTTGGGATTATAACCTGTCATGCTCAGGACTTAAGCCTGCCTCTGTGTTTAGGGATAACTCTTGGTGGTTTGGGGGAAATGATTAACTTGGTAGGGATTATACTGAGTCAGCCACATGGAAGGCAAGCACTTACCATTGTTCCATCTTTCCAGTTCATTTTGTAGGACTTCTGAACGTACCCAATTAATTTAGGATTATTGCAAGTATCATAAAAATCTGTTCCATTTCTACTGGGCTAAATAAAAAGGAAATAAAAAGCGTTCAGAAATCTGGTTGCTAGCAACAACATGGACAACTTTTTATTCACTAGATTAAAAAATAAACAAAATTTTAAACATGATTTCTTTATAGCGTTAAAACAGGATCTAAACTAAAAACTTTCCCAGTGATTTCTTTTTATTCATTTTTTAAAGTGTGAAATCAACATGAAGTTACAAAGTTATTGATGATTTGGTTTTAAGCATGCAACGTTTCAATATTGATCTCATTACTGATGGCCACTTCCCTCCACCAATGCACCCTGACCCTTATTTGCCTCCACTCATGAGTGTCCCTCTAGAGACATTTTTTTTAATTTTTTATTTTTAATTATGAGAACAAAGATGCAAAGAAAGAGGACAAGGTAGAGTTAGAGTGGAAGGACAATCACCCATAACATAATTCTCAGAAGTCCCCTTGCTGATATCTTAACTTTGAAATTTCAGCCAAAGAACATTAAGATAAATAAGACAGAATCCATGTACAATTACATTGTCCCTCAAGTCCCCAGATTGTAACACATTGTAATATTTCTTAACAGCACACAAGGCAATCTAAAGCCATAAAACTTACGTAACTCCTTAAACATTACAGGCATAGTATTTTTTACATTTCCATGTACATGCATATTAGCTTAAGTTAACCTCAAATTTTAAGTGGGTTCTTTTTAAGGATCAGAGTCAATGGAGCACAGTAAAAATGGTGTTAGAGTGGCAATTGTTGTTTGCATAGGCCCACCAAAATATGAGGGACATGGAAAGGAATAACCTTGGCCTAAATACAAAGAGACCCGACCCCTGAATAGAGACACTTTTTAAGATACATTTTTTCACTTTGATTTATAGTAAGTTTACACTGTGGTATGCAGCTGCTGTTGATCAGATTTCATATATAACACTTTACACCACCTCCTCCTCCCAGTCGAATGCTTCCCTCCACCATAGACATTGTTCTCTCCCTGTACTATTCCCTAGCCTCCTTAAATGGAAAGATCATACTGAATTTAAGTTCTCATGTTCTTTGTTTCCATTGTCTTTGGATATTAATTATTTCTCCATTATGTTTCTTTATATCCTGCATCGGAGAAATAGCATTCTCTCTCTCCCTTTCTCTCTCCCTCCCTCTCTCTCTCTCTCTCTCTCTCTCTCTCTCTCTCTCTCTCTCTCTGACTAACTTCACTCAGTATGATAGTATTGAAATCTCTACTTGAAACAGCAAGTAGCATGACTGCATCTTTTCTTACTACAGAGCAATATTCCATTTGTGTATAGGCACCATCATTTCTTTGATACTTGGGCTGTTTCCAGATTTTGGCTATTGTGCATAGTGCTGCAAGGAATATAGGGGAAACAAATGTATTTGATTTATTTTGTTTTTGGGTCCTAGAAGCCAAGTAGTTTTGCTGGGTCAAATGAAAACTCAATTACTAAATTATTTTGGGAAATGTCCATATTGATTTTCAGAATTGCTAGAACAGTTCACATTTTTACCATCATTACCAGGAAGATCTCTGGGGGTGTTCTATAGAGGGACAGAGATTATCTTGCAGCTTTATTAACAATTGCTGCTCTCAGGAAAGGTGATAGACTCCTGATCTTTGTGCATCTGTGTTCTCTCCGGGCCAGTGTGGTAGATTTGTGAAATCAAGACATGCTTGGGACCCACTTCTGGAAAAATTCCTGATTCCTGATCTGATAGCAATTAAATTTGAGGAAATATGGAATATTTTGTTTTCGAATACTATTCTGTAAGAAGTAGAATATCCTTAAGGAAAAGTCCATTGCAAAGAGTTTATGAGAGAGAGTGTAGTTGTATACATTCAAGGAGAAATAGAAATATTATTGATTATATTTATACAAGCTTTTAAATCTATTTATTAGAATGCTTTAACCACAAGCTTATCATTTACTGTAATCTTCATAATATATTTGGTTGAACATTTGCAACAGATTGGTATTTATAAAGCCAAACCAATATAAGAGTATTAACAAGAGGGAGCCACTATCAGGAAAGCAGCAGTAGTATAACAATAAAACATATTTCCTGGCCTTTGTAGAAAATTCTTTATGTTCTTATTCCTGCAAGTAGAAACTCAGAAACTTCCTTAAGTATTTCCTAGAGAGAGCAGGTTGTTTAGCAATACCATAATAGATATTTTCAGACTCTTTTCTAATGAGCTCTTTATAATATGACTACAAAATGCATGAATATTTTATAACTCAGTAGGAAAATAGTAAATAGTCTATATTGTAGGTGCATTAGTACAATGAAATGTGACATTGTGATGTAAAACAAGAAATATGTGTTAGGTTTTTGAGCCTCTAAAAGTGCAGTGTTAAAAAGGTGCCTGTTATTATGTTAATAGAAGGTGACTTTGGTGTTAAAATTTCCCACTGCTATTGTGTTGGTGTCAATATTTTCCCTCAGGTCTGTTATCAGTTGCTTTCTAAAATGTTGATGGTACCGCATTAGGTGAATACATGTTAATACTGTAAAATTTCCTTGACATATAGGTCTCTAAGGTGATTTTGGAATGAACCAAGGATAGAGATTGATGAGCTTGGTGGAGACAAACCTGTGAATTGAGGATTTGAACTTTCAGTCCTGCCTCCTTGATCTGCCTTGGGAATAAGGATCTGGCCTGGAGATTGAATAACTTACCAATAACTGATGATTTATTCAATTACGTCTACTTAATGGAGACCCCATAAAAGTAAAAAAGTTCGAGGGTTTAATGCCTTTTATGTGAGTGAACCCATGAAGATTGGAGGAAAAGAACATGATTATGAAGTCTAAGGAAAATACGAACTTTTTCCTCTTTGTTATGAATCTCTACTATTTGTTAGGAAGTTTTATTTTGATCAATTAATAATCCTATTTTATAATACACTGATGAGTCTGTAAATAAAATAATTTGAGCTCTGGAAGCCAAGCTCTGAAGCAAATTATCAAACCTGGAGAGAGAGACTAGGAATCACTGATAACATCAGCAAATTCTGAAATACAAAAAACAAATTTAATTTTGAAATTGCATCCAAGGAGGTCATAGGCATCTCCAATTAATGATCAGAAAGAAACACAGGTCAGTTTAGGTCTGTGATTGGCAGCTGAAGGGAAGGACACTCCTGTAGGAATCCTGAGGTAGATGAAGTCAAGATTCAGTCTAATTGTGGGATAGTCAGCATGTGTCTAGAGAATTGTATGCACTGGGTCAAGCACACATGCACAGCTTTTGGTGATTGGAAACTGTATCAGAGAACTATTAAAATGTGGGTATATCAGAAATTATAATTCATTTTTAAGAATGGGTTTAGCTTGTGACAAACAATGTTGTCATCTTAAGAATCATTACTTTCTACAGCTCCCTGTTCTTCTCTTGAAATTTTCTTTCTGATTTTAGTAAATATACCCCTTTAGGGGAAGGTAATGCTTAATCATTACCATAATGTGAATTCTATTTTTAGTATAGAATTCTTAAAAAAAGATGTAATTTCTTTTGATAATTTATCACAATGCACATTCATGTAACAGCTACTGAGAAGGCAAAATGGAACATTTACATAAAAGAATAAAATATTACAACCTTTCCTTTGTAAGATTATGAAGTTTCTTCTTTCCTCTTTTTCTCCTTTTTCTCTTCCATCTTTTCTTCATTTCATTCTTCCTTCCTTTCTTCCTTCTTCCCTCCTTTCTTTCTTTCTTTCTTTCTTTCTTTCTTTCTTTCTTTCTTTCTTTCTTTCTTTCTTTCTTTCTTTCTTTCTTTCTTTCTTTCTTTCTTTCTTTCTTTCTTTCTTTCTTTCTTTCTTTCTTTCTTTCTTTCTTTCTTTCTTTCTTTCTTTCTTTCTTTCTTTCTTTCTTTCTTTCTTTCTTTCTTTCTTTCTTTCTTTCTTTCCTTTCTTCTCTCTTCCTTCTTTCTTCCTTCTTTCCCTCTCTTTTTTCCTTCTTTCCTTTTTTCCTTCTTTCATTCCTTCCTTCTTTCTTTCTTTCTATCTATCTATCTATCTATCTATCTATCTATCTATCTATCTATCTATCTATCTATCTATCTATCTATCTATCTATCTATCTATCTATCTATCTGTCTGTCTTTCTTTTTTTTTCTTTGGTTTTTGGGCCACACCCGGCGGTGCTCAGGGGTTACTCCTGGCTGTCTGCTCAGAAATAGCTCCTGGCAGGCACGGGGGACCATATGGGACACCGGGATTTGAACCAACCACCTTTGGCCCTGGATCGGCTGCTTGCAAGGCAAATGTCGCTGTGCTATCTCTCCAAGCCCTATTTTTACTATTTCTATACAAATTTTGTTACAATCATATTTGTGTTTATCTGGTTTCATAATTCCAGCACATAGAAGAAAGCTTGGATAACATTTTTACATTTTGGCTAAGATCAAGTATAACTTTTATTCTTATAAATTTAACATCTCATGTATCTTCCATACAAGGACAATATATATATGGACATGGAAAGCAGGGAAGATGGGATTTCCCTGGTTCCATGCATCAATTTAAATTGTAGTACATCCAAAAATGATATGAAAAAGTATGGTGTGGAGGAGATATGTTTCCTGGATATGGTAGTCACTCAGTAAATATTTATTAAAGGAAAAATTGGGGGCCGGTGAGGTGGCACTAGAAGTAAGGTGTCTGCCTTGCAAGCGCTAGCCAAGGAAGGACCGTGGTTAGATCCCCCGGTGTCTCATATGGTCCCCCAAGCCAGGGGCAATTTCTGAGTACTTAGCCAGGAGTAACCCCTGAGCACCAAACGGGTGTGGCCCAAAAAAACAAAACAAAATAATTGGCAAGTAATTGGAGTAAAAGTCAACAAAATAATTCAAGTTCTCTGCAACAAGTTTGTTAGATGGCTTGAAAGTAAAAGAAAGCTTGATGCTGATGCAAAGAATATGGAAAGTAAGTAGAAGGGACTAAAAATACAATAACTACTTATTCAAATAGAATGATATATACCAGCAAAGAAATAAAATATCAAATATGTTTATTATGGAGAAGATACACACTGTACTGAGTCAAAGCCAGCTGAGTTTGTGCATCTATTACTTCCTACCACATACCTGCAATACCAAAAACACAAGTTCATACACAAAATTTTAAAGAACTTTTCCAATTGCAAAATAACTTCTCAGATGTGAGCATTCAGATTATAAATGTTAGTTGGAAGGCATCTCCTTTATCCAAGTTTATGATTCATTCTGGTTTTCAGAATATGAACAATGATACCAAGAATTCTGAGGAAATGCAGAGTGTTAAAGACCAAATACCTATCTTTCAATTCGAAAAAGACGTGGAGCTAGAGAAATAGTACTAGTATTAAGACTGAACCCAGTTTGATCTCAGCACTGCCATGCATGACCCTCCCCCAATAAGATTTATCCCTGAGCACTGCTGGGTTTGACCCCCCAAAAAAAAACATCTTGAAAAGAATTGTACTCATAAATATAATTTGCATGCAAAATTATAGAGCTTTAACAGTAAGAGTACTTTTGAGAAATAATTATCATTTTACACTCACTTTTTTTTCCATTGTCAATCCAAGTGGTATTTGAATAGTCAGAATTTATAATTATTTTTAAAATCAAATGTTCTCTACTGTTTGTGTTGTTTCTTGTTGCAGAATTTGAAGTAATGAAAAATTTTTTGTGTGTATGTTTTGTCATTGTGGCTACCTTTGTCTATTATGGTTTAGTAGAGGATTTTGGCTTAATAAAGCTAAACTTTCTTCTCAGAAAAATACAGCCTTAGAATTAAGGTACATATAACAACTCACTTCCCAAAGTGGGGCTGGATTTCATAATTTTATGATGATTTCCCTAGAAAATCACTTATGCTTTACTGTGTATATAATGAAGTGCTATGAAGTTGGCATAAAACATCCCTCCTTCTGGACTGCCTGGCACTGTATATCTGAATGTTGGCCATGCTCCATGCTTCTAAATATGCAAGTCATTTGTAGCATGTTCATCATGCTACTGCCTATGTGAAAGGTCCACTACCTTGAAACCCATTACTATTTGTTCTACATGCAATGGACCCTCAAAATATAATCACTCAATTTCTGTAAATGCATAGTTAGAAAGCTGTTAATCTTTCAAAAAAATAAAATTGCCTAATCCTTTGGTTAAGGTCTGAATTTCAGGCTTGATAGACAGAGTAAATAATTTTAGTGTTTGTGACCTACCTCGAGATCAAGGTAATCCTATTATTCAGAGAAGCAATTTTTTTTTACAGAACCATAAAACCACTGCAGACATTATTGTATAATTTTTCTCCAAGTTTCTGTTGAAAATTTATGTTTGCAAAATATGTTCTTATCTCTAAAGTTAGATATTCCAAGAATCTTAGAAAAATCTACAGTTTTCATCTTTGCACGAATATTCTTTTGGAAAAAGAATTATAAATAAAGTTAGATAAAAATACAACTTAGAACTGTTTACAAAGCCAAAATGGCTTTGGTAAATTATATTTAATGTTAGCTTAGGAAGAACTTACATAACATTCATGAAATTGGATTAGCTCTTCTGTTGAGTATTACTTATGTCTTGGTTGCGAAAACATTTAACAAATAACTACCCCACATATCATTTAACAAATAAATCATTGTCAGCACAAGCTATCCAAAAAGGAAAAATAATTCATTTGATAATTATCATGTGCAGTTGTTAGTCCTCATTAATTTCCAGTAGTTTCCTGGAAATCATTCAGAGCCTTACTTTTAATTCGCATAACTTATTTCAATATGTTTAATGAAAGTCAATCTAACCTTTACAAAAGTGTGTGAAATGATAATATTAATTACAACTCAAATAAGCTTCTTATATGTTTATATACCTTTCTTAATTATATAGCAAGGGCCATTCATTTGATTGAATTTAAAAATTTCATTACATGTTTTAATCAAGCATAATCTCATCCTCACAATAATAGAGGAGTGTTATTCTATTGTAAAAGCTTATTCAACTATAAAATCACACATCACTTCAACAACAAAAGTATACTTAAGAATTAATGTTTAGGGACAAGAGAGAAAGTAGAGCGAGTCTCATCTCTGTAGAGCATATGGTACCCCGAGCCCCACTAGGAATGGTACCAGGAATGAACTGTTGAGTGCAGGGACAGTTTAAGTCCTATGTACCATCAAGGGTAGACTCTAAAACAAACAAATAAGCAAAAATAAATAAATAAAATATAATGCAATAAAGAGAAAAGAATGTAAAGCAGTAACCTAAAAGATGCATGGGGATCTGTCTTGTATAAGGCCAGACATGTACCTCAGTGGTAGACTACTTGCCAGTGCTTTTGAATATGTCAAAATGCATCTGGCAGAGTAGGGGTAGTGGGAGAAATCTGGGAAGGGTGCAAGTAATTCTCTTTCAAGATGAAGAAACTGGCCATTGAGTTAACTCTGGGTTCAGGGATGATGAGAGTTTTTCTGAGACAACCAGAGAACGTATGATTATAATTGAAAGCCATTTGAACTCATTCTTGGGGATTGCCCCATCAATCCTGTGTGCTCTGATTAATAGGACTCACAAAAGTGAGTTTGATACTTAAGCTCAAGACACAAAAAGACAACCTAGGTGAGAATGGGCTGGAAGAACAAAGGTCATAGTCACAATCCAGGAGAAGATGAAATACTAGAATTTTTCTACATTGACTGTAGCAAAAGTAAGAATAAATCTTTCGGGGTTTATTTGCCATTTTTGGCCACACCCAGCTGCATTCAGTTACTCTTGGCTCTACGCTCAGAAAATACTCCTGGCAGACTCTGGGAAACCATATGGGATGCTGGGGATCAAATCTGTGTTGACCATGGGCAAAGCAAATGCCATACTCATTGTGCAAGTACTCAGGCCCCACCAAAACATCTTTCAACAGAACTGAAATCAGTACCATTATGGAAAACTTAATGGAAAATGGGAAGGCACAGTGAAAGAGATCTCCAAAAAGGTGAAGGATTTTAAATAGAGAGCAACAGATTCTAAAGTTTTAGAAAAATTGAATGAGGAAAATAGTATTAAAATAAAAATTATATATTATAAATGTTCTGAATACATCTACTATGTCCCCAGGAGTGCTCTAACACTTTTAGGTGTGAGGATGATGATTCCATTTTATAGTCGTAAGAAATGAAACAGGAACTTATTAAAAAAAATACTCCCTAAGATTCTATATCTAGTAAGTAAATAGATAATTCTAGATAATAGATAATTCTATATCTATAAGTAAGATATTCTAGATCTAAATCTAGGAAATAAGATTTAAACTTAGTGAGCGAGTATCACAAAATGTGCTTTTAGCAGTTATATGTAAATACCAATGGCTATGCATATCTTAAAAATTTAGAAAAGGGAAATGTCAAGAGCATTCATAATGGAAAGGACAACATTTCTAAAAATAAACAAAAAGAAATCCCTATCTAAGCACATCATAGTGAAACTACTAAATATCATACACAGAAATGTGATAAGTTAGCCAGGAAACATAAAAATAATATTTTCAGTATCAAGGAATATAGTTATTTGCCCTGAAATAAATAGCCCACAAGATAGTGTATTTTAAAGGGCATTATAAAGACATTTTTAGACAAATACAATTAAAATACAAAAGGAATGGAGGTTCTTCAAGAAGAAATACGGGTCTAAAAGAATAATACAGTTTTTAAAATGTTGTTGAGCAGAAGTTGAAAGTATGTTACAGAACAGTGTATTGAGGAAATGAGAAAACCAAGATGCTTTTTGCTTACATGTTATATATTTGTAGCATGTGTGCACATGTGTGCTTGATTAGGGTTGTGAATATTTAGAACACATATACTATGCTGATTTATGAGTTTTGGTTAGGTGGAAGATAAAAATTAAAAAAAATAAATAACTAATTAAAGAAATAAGTAGACATATTCCAGACTATTCCAGACTATCAATAAAAATAAGATATATAGAACAACACATAGGCAAAACTCTCCAGGACATTGAGACTACAGGCATCTTCAAGGAGGAAACTGCACTCTCCAAGCAAGTGAAAGCAGAGATTAACAGATGGGAATATATTAAGCTGAGAAGCTTCTGCACCTCAAAGGAAATAGTGCCCAGGATACAAGAGCCACCCACTGAGTGGGAGACACTATTCACCCAATACCCATCAGATAAGGGGCTAATCTCTAAAATATACAAGGCACTGACAGAAATTTACAAGAAAAAAACAGCTAATCCCATCAAAAAATGAGGAGAAGAAATGAACAGACACTTTGACAAAGAAGAAATACAAATGGCCAAAAGACACATGAAGAAATGCTCCACATCACTAATCATCAGGGAGATGCAAATCAAAACAACAATGAGATACCACCTCACACCACAGAGAATGGCACACATCACAAAGAATGAGAACAAACAGTGCTGGCGGGGATGTGGAGAGAAAGGAACCCTTATCCACTGCTGGTGGGAATGCCGTCTAGTTCAACCTTTATGGAAAGCAATATGGAGATTCCTCCAAAAACTGGAAATCGAGCTCCCATACGATCCAGCTATACCACTCCTAGGAATATACCCTAAGAACACAAAAATACAATACAAAAATCCCTTCCTTACACCTATATTCATTGCAGCACTATTTACCATAGCAAGACTCTGGAAACAACCAAGATGCCCTTCAACAGACGAATGGCTAAAGAAACTGGTACATATACACAATGGAATATTATGCAGCTGTCAGGAGAGATGAAGTCATGAAATTTTCCTATACATGGATGTACACAGAATCTATTATGCTGAGTGAAATAAGTCAGAGAGAGAGAAAAAAACGCAGAATGGTCTCATTCATCTATGGGTTTTAAGAAAAATGAAAGACATTCTTGCAATAATAAATTTCAGACACAAAAGAGAAAAGAGCTGGAAGTTCCAGCTCACCTCAGGAAGCTCACCACAAAGAGTGATGAGTTTAGTTAGAGAAATAACTACATTTTGAACTGTCCTAATATTGAGAATGTATGAGAGAAATGCAGAGCCTGTTTAGAGTACAGGCGGGGGTCGGGTGGGGAGGAGGGAGATTTGGGACATGGGTGATGGGAATGTTGCACTGGTGATGGGTGGTGTTCCTTTTATTACTGAAACCCAAACACAATCATGTATGTAATCAAGGTGTTTAAATAAAAAAAATTCAAAAAAAATAAAATAAAATTTTGAAAAAATATGTAAAAAAAGAAAAGAAAAATTAAAAAATTTACTGAACTTAAAAACAAAAACAAAAACAAAAAAAATGAAGAAAACGAATGCAAAAAAATGAAAGCACTGAAAAAACAACAAATTTCACACAACAAATCAGGACAAAGCAGAAACTAATAAGGTAAAAATAAATTATATACTGTATTTATTATAAGAGACTTCTTAGCAGAGGTGGAAAAAATATTACATTTTTAACAGAATTACTATTTAGTTTTGTTGACCTTTAATGCATTTTACACAGCAAGAAGCTGTTCACAGTATATACATTCTAGAAAATAGCTATGAGAAAGTATACAAAATAATACATTAGACAATTATTAATCATAAATAGTTGATGTGGGTAGATAATTAAGGGCCAACCAGTAGAAATATATTATGTAAACTTACATACACTGAATATAGCTTTAAAATTTATCGGAACAACATGTCAAAGCCACAAGAAGAAATAGATGATTAGATCTATTTAATGAGATGTTTGAAAATTGGTATTACTATATTTAATGGATGCAACAAGAGACTGTAAAATTTTATCAGATGGCTGTGCATTTAATACAAGAGAGAAAATACTTGTTTTCAGTCTCAAAAAAAAAAAAACTAGGAACGTGACCAATATTGACCAATTACCCATTATCTGTTCAGAAGAGGATTAATTAGTGAATGAACATAAAGCTCACATGTATTTGGATTATGAAAATCACTCCCAAGATATGATTTTAAATGGGTATTACACAGAAAATAGGACTTGTAAATAAACATAAGAAAGATGCTTAATATCATTAGAGTTATGCGGTGCAAATAAAATTCCCAATGTCTTTTGAATACCAACAAGTCAACATATTTGAAAAAGTCTGGCATTTCCAAATTGTTCAGGGAAAAATAAAACTTTATACAAATACCCTATAGGTGATTGTACATATTTGTACAAACATTTTGAAAACCATTTAGTATAATTGGTAAATTAATTGAGGATATGGAAACTGTTATTCTACTCTTGAACATACATTCCTTCAAAATTTCTGTATATGGGGCTGGAATAATTATACAGTGGGTAGGGCCCATGCTTTGCTACATGGTTGACCTAGGTTAAATTCTTGGCATTTCAGATGGTGCCTGAGTCCTGCCAGTATTGCAGAACCAGGAATCACCTGTAAGCACTGTCAGTATTTTCTAAAAGCAAACAAAAAAATTTCTTGTGTATTTGCACCAGTAAACATAGAAAAAGGCTGTAATCTTATTATTTATATTATCAAAAAATCTAAATTATCTAACCATTAGCAGAAAAGAGATAAACAAAAATTTCAAAATGAATAAATCTCATTATTCTGAGTAAGTAAAAAATAAAATTATTTGGTGTAATCTTTTGTTATTTATTTTTGGTGATTGACTTTTTATTGATTTGCAAGTCTTCTTAACATTAACAATACAAGGAAATTAACCCCGCTCAATTTATTCTTCATTCTTAATTTTATTTCTTTTGTTTTTATTTTTTGGGGGCAACATCCTGCGCTCAGGGGTTACTTCTGGCTCTGTGCTCAGAAATTTTTCCTGGCCGGCTCAGGAGATCATATGGAATGCCAGGAATAGAACTGGGGTCTGTCATGGTTTGGCTGCATGCAAGGCAAATGCCCTACTGCTGTGCTATTGGTCTGGTTCCTATTTCTAGATTTTCTTTTTTTTTTTTTTTTTTTTTTTTTTGGTTTTTGGGCCACACCCGGTAACGCTCAGGGGTTACTCCTGGCTATGTGCTCAGAAGTTGCTCCTGGCTTGGGGGACCATATGGGACACCGGGGGATCGAACCGCGGTCCGTCCAAGGCAGCGCTGGCAAGGCAGGCACCTTACCTTTAGCGCCACCGCCCGGCCCCTATTTCTAGATTTTCTATAAATGATCTTTTCACTAAAGTCTAAGGTTACTTATACATTAAGTAATATCAACATTTATTAAAATATTAAAATGATTTTGCCATTGATATTCTCCTTCATGTTTTCTGTTTTTTGATCTCCAGATTTTTACTTGTCTTTCCTTCTTTCATTTTCCCTGTTTTTTTTTCTACAAAAATTTTATAGCATATATTTTTCAATATAGGATAAAATAAAGACACAATTTTTATCCTTTTTTTAAAAGACACTGTGTTCTGTTTTAGTGATAATTATTATACACTAGCTATTTGGTTGCAATTTTTTAATTTCTATATATAGAAATTTTTAATTTTAAATTAATTTATTTAAAGAAATAATCACATAGTTGACATAACTGATCATAATACATTTGTTTCAGGTTGACAGAAAGGGAAGTTATAAAAATAGAGAAAAAAAATCTAAAATATATAAAATAATAATAATAATATGAAAAAAACGTTCATTAATAAGTATATTTGTGAAAATTATTATGTCTCCAGTAAAGCTATTACACTAGAAGAAGGTTTAGTAAGCCCTCTCTTTGTTTAAGCTAGGAGATACAAGAATATAACTAAAAGAGATGTGTGTGTGTGTGTGTGTGTGTGTGTGTGTGTGAGAGAGAGAGAGAGAGAGAGAGAGAGAGAGAGAGAGAGAGAGAGAGAGAGAGAGAGAGAGAGAGAGAGAGAGAGAGAGATTTTTTTTTGTTTGTTTTTGGGCCACACCCTGTGACGCTCAGGGGTTACTCCTGGCTATGCGCTCAGAAGTTGCTCCTGGCTTCTTGGGGGACCATATGGGACTCCGGGGGATCGAACCGCGGTCCGTCCTAGGCTAGCGCAGGCAAGGCAGGCACCTTACCTCCAGCGCCACCGCCCGGCCCCGAGAGAGATTGTTGTCAGTGGTCGGCAACCTTTTATTTCAACTGAGCCAAACCTTGCCAAAACCATGATTGAAATTTATTTTGAGAGCCACATTTGAGGGGGTGGTTTGGTTTTTTTTGTTTTGTTTTGATTTTTTTGGTTTCTTTTTTTTTTTTTTTTTTTTTGCAGCGCTCAGGGGTTACTCCTGGCTCTATGCTCAGAAATCACTCCTAGAAGGCTCAGGGGACCATATGGGATGCTGGGATTTGAACCACTGACCTTCAGCATGAGAGGCAAATGCCTTATTTCCATGCTATCTCTCTGGCCCTGAGAGCCACATTTTTAAAACCAAAAATATATAGGATGGTACACTGTTTTTAGTTTCAATAAATTTTTATTAAGAATATTCTGCATGCAAGTATCCACATAGGTCAGGAAGATACAAATAACATAACTATAAAATTTAACAATATTATTTATCGATAATGTTAAATTCCATAAAATTTGCCTTACAATGTAGAGAAAATTACATCCTGACAATGACAAAGTCACAAAGTCAGGTTTGTATGTTGTTGTTTTAATTTTAGGCACGATTCCAGTTTCTTATTGATGAGACGATTTCTCAATTTGCTCTTGATAAGATTCATGCTTGAAAATGATTGTTTGCATAAATATGTAGACCCGAACAAGGAAAGAAAAACAGCAAACGCTAGCTTTTTTAGTTGATTATATGAGTTCAGGAATACTATTCCAGGTGTTAAAATCAACATATCTTCCTTCTCCAGGTCTTTCTTTTTTTTATTAATTTTTTTTATTTTGAATTAGAGAACAAAAGATGCAAAGGAAGAGGACAAGGTAAAGTTACAGTGGAAGGACAATTCACCCATAACATAATTCTCAGAAGTCCCCTTGCTGATATCTTAACTTTGAACTTTCAGCCAAAGAACATTAAGATAAAATAAAACAGAATCCATGTGCGATTATTTTGTCCCTCGAGTCCCCAGATTGTAGCACATTATAATATTTCTTAACAGCACACAAGGCAATCTAAAGCCATCAAACTTACATAACTCCTTTAACATTAGAGGCATAGTATTTTTTACATTTCCATGTACATGAATATTAACTTAAGTTAACCTCAAATTTTAAGTGGGTGAGATTTAAGGATTAGAGTCAAAGGAGCACATTAAAAATGTTTTTAGAGTGGCAATTGTTGTTTGCATAGGCCCACCAAAATATGAGAGGCATGGAAAGGAATAACCTTGGCCTAAATACAAAGAGATCCTACTCCTGAAGTTTCCTGGCATAAGACCAGCTCTAGGCTTCAGGCAAGTTATCGTCCGATCCAAGACATTGTCCGTAGTGCCAACACACTTTTCACACAGTCTCTGTTGTTGGTATCATGTTTTGTATTAAAGATTCTGGACTTCTGAACTTCTGGCCTCCCGGCTTGTTGAAGGATCTCTCCTTTCTTGGAGCCAGGAGTCTAGCAGGAGGAGGTTTGGCAGGCCCCCGCCATGCCGAAGGTCTGCTTGACCAGGCCTAGTGGGGGTGCGGGACTTGGGTAACCCCAGCACCCCTCTACCGCCTTGCTCCAGATCTCCAAGGCTTTCCCGGGCCACATGCCTGGGTAAGCCGGTGAGTTGGGTCCCTTGGTGGAGCTTGAAGGTACCCTAGGCCTTCCCCCATTATCCATTCAGCTCCTTAGGGAGGGTCTGGGTGGGGCTCTGAACTTCTGGCCTCCCAGCTTCTTGAAGTCAATGATAATCTCTGTCCAGTCTATATTTTCAGAATTGCGGGGGCGATAGCCCCGGCGCGCACAAGAAACATTAATAGTACTCACACAAGAAACATTAATAGTACTCACTATCATTGAATTATGTTTTTATGTATGCAGAATGTCCATTTTGTACTCTGCCCTTTTGCATACCCCTTCATAAGTTCATATTTCTCTTTAACTTCTTTAATTCCTATCATCATTACTCCTCATTTACCCTTTCTAACTTAAGTACTGTAGAGTCCTAAGTCTCAGACCAAAGTGGTGCCCTGGAATTAGCACCCACCCAACTATTTTAAAAGGCATAAAAAAGACACTTATATGTTTTCAACATTTTATGGGTGTTTTCTTTGACGTCTATAAACTTTTGCTGAATATTTTCTTATACAGTGACGATCCCCCCCATGTTTTTTATCTTCTCTTTGTGAACTGCTCAATATGAAGTTTTGTGTGAAAGAATCCTTCAGTTTAATACTTATGTTTGAACTAAGTCATGGGTCTTGTTGGAAAAATTCTTACGCCTCCATATATCTGATAGCACCACGTGGCTTTATTTCTTGTTTGCTTAGGCACACTAAAATGGGAAAATACTATACATACCAACAGGTTCTTATCTAATAGAGATGGGAACACACAAATCTTGTAGTGCAATGAGACCTTACACCCTGAACATTGACATAAAGACCAGGCACAGGCCTCAGAAGAATGGGCATTCTCCATTCACCCCTTGATCTACAGAAGACAATTACAAAACATCCAAGGTTGTATATAACATCACCTGGTGGCATTCCTGTACCAGGGAAGACCCTACAGCTGCCCTGACATCTATCTACTCAAAAGAAACACCCCTTAACACTGAGATGACAACAAGAACAATGACCTGCTTACTGGACAGGGCTTGCTGTATTGCCCCTTAATTGTGAGGTTTGTTTATAACATCACCTGTAAGCAATCCTCTACCACGGAAGACCCTACCACTGCTCAGACATCGTCCTGCTCAAAAGAGACTTCCCTTAACACTGAGAAGACTTAACAACAACAACCTGCTTACAGGAAAGGGCTTCCTGCATTGCCCTTTCATGGTGAGGTGAAACAAGAAGACACTCCACATCTCCAGGTCTTTCAAAGCAGACCACTTGTGCTGTGAACTAAGTTCACATTTGTGTTTCTCCAATCTTTCTAAATTAGCACAAAGACATTCAAATTTCGAGTTCCACAGTTCTTTGTTTTTCAAATCCAGAAATTGCATTTCAAAGTTGCCAATGTCGATATTAAAGGGAGAAAAATTAATTCTGTTACAGTGGCATCCAGATTTTTTTTTAACAAAGGCCAACGTCACTTTGCTGTTTCTGAAGTCCTGAAACCTTGAGAAAAGCTTCCCTCATATTTAAAAATGCTGTTTTAAAATAGGTAATGTCAATATCAGAATTATATTCTTGGCGATGTTTTAACAGGCTTGGAAGGTGAATCAAAGTTTCTCTGTCAAAATCTTGAGCAAAAGCAGATAATTTATTTTCAAACGAAATGACGTCTTCTTCTAACATTGAGAAATTGTGTTTCCTTTCCCCTGTAGTTTATGATTAAGCTGATTTAGATGTGAAGTAACATCCACCATAAAATACAGTTTTTAAATCCACTGATCGTTTGTTAATTCTAGATAGTGAACACCCTTCTCGAGAAAAAAATGCTTTGATTTCTGATAATAAGAAAGCAAAACATTTCAAAAACGTTTCCCTTGATAACCAAAATGTGCTGAAAAATTGAAACTCTACAATATGGAGACGAAACAGGTAAAAGAAAAAAAACCTTTCAACAATCTTTAAAAGCAAGGACAGTGTTCCAGAGAAAAGTAGTGATTTCAGTGAAAGGAAAAAAATACCTATTGACACTTTAGTGTGTGCTGCATGAAACCAAACTAAAATACACACGAAAACAAAAATGGCACTTTGTTAAAGGCATATGATATAAAAAATTATGACAGAGTGCCTGAAACATTTTAAAAATAATTTTTTTATTTAAACATAGTTGTTACAAAATTATTTATACTGAGTTTCAATCATAGAATGTACACCACCCTTCACCAGTGCACTTTCCCCACAACCAATGTCCCTTGTTTCCTTCCCCTTCACCCTTCTCTGCTTATGTCAGGGGGAGGGATTTTGCTTTTTTTCTCTCTATCTCTCTTTTCTTTTATTACACTGAGGTTTGCAAAATTTCCTTTATGACACCATGGTTTGCAATATTGATAATTAAAGGGTACCATGCATGTCCTTTATCCATTTTCAGCATCCAGTTCTTGTCTAGAGTGATATATTCCAACTATCAATGCCATAATGTACCTTTCTCTATTCTAACTGAACTCACCACTTTTATGGCAAGCTTCTTATCATGGACTAGTCTTCCTGTCCCTCATCCCTATTTTCTCTAGTATTGTTACCATATTGTCATTTATTATTCTTATATGCCACAAATGATTATTCTGTGTCTACAGCTCTCCTTCTGACTCATTTCACTCAGAATAATTATCTCATGTGTTGATGTATGTAGAGATGATGCACTGTGCATTGCTCAGTGTTTTTGTGTAGTCACAAGAAACAGAAGTTGCACACCCGTACATTGTATCCACTCATTGTATGATAGACTGGATTCAATAAAATATCCCTGCTGAACTAAACTCTGTGACAGATGACACAGTAAAGATAATTTGTGAAATTCACAATTTTGATCAGATCCAGGCTATTTACCACCCTGCGTGAGAGTGTGGATGCCCACTACTAGCATCTTCTCCATGAAGAAGTGAAATGGCTGTTCAGGGGAAGGGTGCTCTCTCACTTTGTTGGCAAAAGGGAAGAAGTAGTGCAGTTCCTGTGAGAACAGAACTCTGACTTTGTACAGCCCCAGTTGGACAAGGGATGGGTAGCTAAGCTTGTGTATTAGGCAGGCATTGTTCATTTTCTCTATGAATTTAATATTTCTCTACAGGGGAGTTTCACAAGTAGTTTTTACAGTGAGACATAAGATGGATGTGTTCAAAAAAGAATCTGATTCTGGGATAGCTGTGTCTGAGAAGGAGATATTGAAATGTTTCCACTCTTGCAAAAAAAATTCTGATTGGCACTTATATTATGCAGATAGTCATAATCAATATGAAAAACAGCATTTAAGGGCATTAGCTCACAACGTTAATCCTGAGTACTCTGAACATGAGAATCCACGGAAAAGAAAACTCTGGGTTGAGAATCCCTTCATGGGAAGATGCCCACTCTTGTGCAAAATAAAATATGTGTTTTTAAGATCATTCCAGGCACTGTATTTCTAAATCCCACCAACCTGGTCTGAAGAAGCAGGGTAGCAGGAAAGAGATAATAAAACCAAGCTAGCCAGGAAAGGATCATGGAGGTCCATGGCCTTTTACCTTGTACTCTCTTACCTCAAGCCCAAAAAGCTAGAACATCTCTTTCTTTAATCAAAACCAATTCTCATACCCAGGAGGCTTCAGGTCAAGAGAGAGAAGACAAAAGTACATATTCAGTTCCGACTTTACATATCAAAGCAAGAGGTTTAAGAAAGGATGACGTTGGGGGAACACCTTTGTTTTGGGTTGATACTGGTATCATCTTACACTCTTGGAGCAGGCTGCTGGGGCTGCACACAGGGGTGGCGTACTGACAGAGACTAGAGCAGAGTCTTGACTCCTGGGATGTGGCCGCTTGGCTCTCACACAGAAGAGCCAAAGAAAAGTGTAAAGAGAATCACATGTGGCTCGTTGAGCCACAAGGTTGCCGACCACTGGTATACACACAGCAAAATATGGGAGAAATAGGAAGCAAAACCTTTGGCCTGTGAACAGGGAAACTTTACCCATGAGGCACTCTGACATAAGACCTAACTCCCAGGCTCTAGAGCATACTAGGTAGTTCATCCTCATAGTCCATGATCCATGTCCTGGTAAGAGCTCTTCCCCATCATGGTTGTTGCTGTCAGGTTTCTATAGTTATAGGTCCTGGTTTCTGTACAGATCCGATCGATATAGAAGTCCAGGTGACTTGTAGTGTCTTTTGGTTTTATCTCATCTTTAGGTAGAAGTGCAGAGAATACTGCCTAAAAAAGCAGACTGTTGCTTTTTCCAAGTCATCAGGGTATCATAAGGACTCTCCTTGGAGTAAGTCGAAGACATGGCAAGTAGTAGGGCTTTCCTTGGTAGCTTATTTTAATTCTGGTGATGGTGTAGGGAAAACTGTGATTGTTGTCCACAGATGGTGTCCATGGTTCAGGGCTGAATGTTCAATGTCTGATCTACTGATGTCTCAGCCAAGTCACTATGCCAAGTGTTCAGGGTGTAAGGCCCTACTGCAGTATAAAATTTGTGTGTTCCTATCACTATTAGATAAGAACATGTTTGCATATGTAAACTTTTCTTCCATTTTAATGTGCCCTGTGCAGAGAGGAGCAATACACACAAGGGTATTACTGGTATATTTGTGGGTTGAGGTAACAAGTCAACAATCCCCTTTACCAATTTCTGACATGAAATTTTAAATAGAGAGTTATCTATTAGAATTTCATACTAACCAGATCCTGAGGGGGAGGGAATTGCTGCTATACAAGAAGGTTTTTCAATTAAGGTTATGCCTATTAAAAGGAATAATACAGCTAAAAGAAATATTCAAAGGGGATGTACGTGTCCCCTTTAAGTCTTTTGAATTAGTAGGGAGAGGGGGGTCCATATGGATACCAAATGCTCTGGCCCCCTTTATTATATTATTTTAATGGACTTTAAATATACTCAACAATTCTATATTGTATTTTATATCCTATGTTTTGAATATTCTTGTTTCTGATATATTTCCTTTGATTCTCTTAACATATTAAAATAATTATATCATTAGTAATTTATGACCATCGAGTTCAATCCATTTTAATACTTTACCTGAAAAGAGTAAACTAGGGATAAAGATGTGGCTCATTGGCACTTTATGAAGCCCTGACTTCAATTTCCAGTATCAGCCCCACTCTCCCAAGACAGCTGAGAAAACAATGATACAGAGTTGACTTGATCAAAATTGCTTTATATAGTAGTTGTAATCAAGTTTAAAAATGGTCCTGCATAACAAGGAGAACATCATAGAACTATAGTTTTTATTATTTTGTTGTTATATATAACTTTAAGACACTGTATGAAGAAACTTTGATGTTATCAAAACTAATATTATCTCTTGAAATCATGAAATGTTGTTCCTTTGATTTATTAACATATTGATTTCCCACACCACACTCAAACATTACTCCCATACACTATATATATATATATATATATGTTCAAATACATGGATTATACATATGTTCAAAACAGATTGTTTTAGAATTGCAAACCTTGGACATATAATAATGTAATTCGTGGCATATTGCTTTTATATAATGCTTTATGAATTTTATAGCCATTGATTAGGAATCTACATCTATGCTAATAAATAAAATGCTAAATATTTTTATTATTTATTTTTTATTTCTATTTTTCGTTAGGCTTTGGTACTTGAATACCCTTGAAAAAAAGAACTGACAAACATCCTCTGCTTATATAGGCCATGAAATTGTTTAGATATTAAAGAAATCAAGTTTTTTGCAGTTGTTTAAAAACTGTTACCATAGCAGCAAATACATTTTTGTTTTGCTTTTATAACTTTCTCAAATCATTTATTGTGCAATAAAAACTATTAACTAAAGTTCTTTCTTTTGGAACTGCCTGTTTTTTTTATAATAAAATATTCTGAGTTTGGGGGGATGTTAATATACTCAATCAAAGAATTCTAGGGTCTCTTTGGAACAATAGAGTTAGTCTATAAAATGTGCTAAAGCATTAGTTCAATGAGCAATGTGCTTTCCTTGCACACAGCCAACTCTATTCAATTCTTGGCTCTATTCATTATCCTCTGAACCCCACCAGGAGTGAATCCTAAATGCAGAACCAGGAGTAAGCCAGATGTGCTCCCCCCAAAAACCCCAAAAACAAGAAAAATGGTTAGTGTTAATGATACAGAAATGAATGGGAAGGGGTTCTCAAAAATAGCAATTTGCAATTCAAAAAACACACTTGACAATTTTTTTGGTTTTGACTGTTCTGTATTTTCTCCTTAAAATATTGACCAAAGTATCTTGATCTAGTAGCTATTTGAGTGTGGGAGTCATATCTTATTGCATTCAGGGACTTTACTACTGGGTTAGTACTCAGAAGAACTCCTGGCAGTGCTTGAAAGGCCATATTTGGTGCTGAGGACCAAATCACTGACAGCCATGCCATGTGTCAGGCAAGCTCTTTAATCACTGTGCTTTTTCTTTGGCACCCAGGTTATAGCCAGGTTATAACTACTAACAAAGATGGGGAGATACACCAACACTTGTGTTCATTATGCATATCAGGATCTTTCAGTATAAAAATCATATAAATTCTGAGGAGGCTGAGCTATGTCCATCAAGTTCTTGATTCATGAAACTACTGTAATTGCCACAGAAAGCTGTCATTAATCTCCACTGATTTTCTTGGGACTCTTTCAGAGTCAATTTTAACAAAAAATTGTATGCAGTTTAGATATTTAATATGTTATTTTTTATTTCAGTTGGTTTCAGTTTTTGTACTTTACTATTCTACTCAAAGTTTGCAGTTAAGACTATATTTTTTCTCAATATTTTAAGTTTGTATTTTCTTTATTCTTTTATGCTATGTAGTTTTGAGGGTTTTTTTTTGTTGTTGTTGTTGTTGTTATGTTTTTGGATTTTTTTTTTGGTTTTTGGGCACCTGGTGATGCTCAGGGGTTACCCTGACTCTGCACTTAGAAATTGCTCCTGTGTTGGTGCACCATTGGGACACCAAGAGATAAACTGCAGTCCATCTTAGGTCAACCACATGCAAGGCAATTGCCCTACTGCTGTGCCACCACTCCAGCTCTATAGTTTTGTGTTTTTAAAGGTGTGGTTGAATTTATTTATAGTTTTACATTTTATCCTTTTTAAATAAATTGTAGTTATCCTATATTTGTACTGATTTTAAATTAGATGCTAATTTATTTTTAATTAGAATATAAGAAGTTAAGAATTAGAATATAAGAACTTAAGAAAATAATATATGAATTTATATTCTAATCACTTATTTCTACTTAAAGATATTTTTGCTTATAATTCTCCCAAATTTTCTTTTTATATTCCTCTTTAATATTATTTTCTGAACATTTCTAAATGAATAAAGATTCCACTTATTCTATACTTACCATACATATTTGCAATTGACATTATTGTCAATGTTTGTGCCATTTTCACACTATTTTGCCTGAAGACAAGAGCATAAAAATTCCTTGTAAAATCTTACTATTTTGAAATTAGAGAAACTGACATATATTACTTATTCTAGGTGTGTTTCAGAGAAAATATTTTGAAGGTTATCTACTTCGATTCATAGAATATAAACTAATTTTATTAATTATCCTCTTGGCAATTCTTTTTTCTGTCCCTACACATAATCACAGGTACTATCTAATCTTTCTAAGTTGTTGATTTCTCTTTCTATTTCTAATAACCTTCCTCTGTCATTCTCTAGATTATCTTACAATTACAATTGCTATCAATTCTTTTGTTCCAGAAGACAAATTTTAGTGTTATTTTTTTACTCAATTAAATATCTGCTTCAATAGAGTGATGGTAAGAATTAAACTTTGGTCTTATTGTAGCTGCCTTTTCCTGCCACGTTGCAAATTTGACTCATGATCTGTTCAAGGAACCCTGGTTGGCTGCAAAAGGGAATCTTTAAGACATCTCTAGCATCTCAGTGATTTTATAGAACAGGGACTATTCCTTCAAATATTAATAGCTGCTGCCAGAAAGCCTGTCATTCCTGTCTGCAAGCTCCTTTCATCTCCAGGCCCTTTCCACTCCTCTGACCATATTTAGCATGATATCACCTCAACTCCTATAACCACTCTGTCTGATGGCTGGGGAGGTCACTAATGGGAAGATTTGAAAGGGCTCTGTGAGAACATTCACATAACTCTGGGACCTGTCAGCCTCGAGTTGGGGAGAAACAACTTTGTCCTCACCTCTAGTTCATAGTCCACCTTGGAGGTCTTCTCTGGCCACAGGGTAGGACAGCTGACATTCCCCAGTGACTGCCTGGATCCTGGGAGCAGGAGTTGTCCTTTCACATGCTCAACCTCCCTACACTTCCATCCTAGCCAAGTTAGGAGAATTTTTTCCCATATTGCTCTTGGGAAGATTTCCTCTCTTCTACAAGCTTCTCTGACTTCTTAAAGACATCAGGTTTAGACTGAAGCAGTGAAGCCATCCTCTCTTTCCTGCCTCTGAACTTATTTTATTCCTTTGCTATGTCTTCTTATTTGCTGCTAAAATGCATCTCTCAAAACAGAATCTTAGAGATCTGAGGATAGCTTAAAAGGAGGGGACTTGTCTCTTAGCATTTGTGAGTAGAAATGGTTTCATGCAATCATGTATGTTGTTTGTGTGTGGGCTTGTCTACAAGTGCATGTATACTGCGTCTTCATATGAGCATTTGTTTGTGAACTTGCTACCTAGATGCTGACATTTTTGTATTATGGCCCCATAATAGCCATTTCAATTTTTTATCTTTATTTGTCTGTGATTGGAAATCATAAAATTAAGGCTGTATCCTCCTACGTAATTTTTTGCTCTTTGTTGTATAAGAAATCAGATCATTCCTGGGATGCTGAGAATAGAATTCAGATTGACCTCATGCAAATCCTACTTACCTACCTCCCTTTCCTGTTATCAGTTCTTTTTTTTTTTTTTTTTTTTTGGTTTTGGGGTCACACCCGGCGGTGCTCAGGGATTACTCCTGGCTGTCTGCTCAGAAATAGCTCCTGGCAGGCACAGGGGGACATATGGGACACCGGGATTCGAACCAACCACCTTTGGTCCTGTATCGGCTTTTTGCAAGGCAAATGCTGCTGTGCTATCTCTCCGGGCCCCTGTTATCACTTCTACCTCTTAGAACTCTTCAGTATAATTATGACCTGGGTCTGGATTATTGGTTTACAGTGGCAAAAGGGATCTAAATATCTTCTGTAGTGTTTGGGGGCTAGTCCAGAACCTGTTAGGACTAAGGAATAGTATTCCCCAAGTTGTGAGCATTTCTTATTACCACCTCACAGCAGGAAGGCTCTCCAACTCTACTGTGCTAAGCTAAAAAGAAATGCTTCCACATACTGGGACCTCACAGTTAAGCAGCTCATGCCATATGTCTGTGAGCTTCACAAAAAATTTTTTTTACTGAATTTCACCTCCTTCAACAATAGCTCTTCCCATCTTAGGCAAATGTGCAGATCTGTTTTCCCAAGGCATCAACTCTGGATTTTCTACTGTATCTTCACAATTGATACTCCCAGTTATTTCACAGCAATGACAACAATCTTCAGGATTTTGAGCAATTTCCTTGTATCTTATTTGCTACCCATTTTTCCAAAGAGGAGTGGAGGGCTCATTTTCCCATATTCTATCCAGGCCAGTCTTCTATTCAGAGATGAGTCAAGGCTGCATCTGATTATATTTAATTCACTGAAAGTAAAAAAGCATCCCAAGTAGCGGTCTTCATTACTCATGCAGAAAATTCTCAACTGCAAACATTGTTTCTCTGACACAGGGATAGCTATGATGTTATGCCAGAATTAAAAAAAATAATGCTTCCTGCCATTCTGCATTATTTTTTTGGACAAGAGTACTATGAGTCTGTCCTTCAATCTGTCTCCATCTGTAATCGACTAGTCAAAATTCCTTGACATTTTTGTGTGATGCTGTTCTTTCATTTTATTGCTGATTAAAATGGCCCACACCTTTACTATCTTTTGTCCTCTTGATTGGCTACTTGAGAGGCAAACAGAATTTAAAGCTGGCATTTAAGCTGAAACTTTTTAAGTTTCTTAGGTTGTGTGGTCTAATGTTATTTTGCAAATATTTTCTTATCACTAGCTAAAAATCCGAAATAAAATCTCTATACTAATTAATCTTCTATTAATAGACTTAGAGGATGAATATATATTTCTCTCTCACACTCTATTTTAGTGTATCACTAAGAATAGGTCATCTTTACAGATGTATTTCATTTTAATCTCTTTGATGTTATTTTGGTTAGAATCCAAGATACTGGATTATTTCATAAAAAATTAAAGTTCTTGAGTACCATTCAGAATACGGTGAAATTCTTTTTCTTTTTAACCTTGCCTGAATAGGTTTGTTAATCAGATATATTCCAATGTCATATTAATTTTTATGTAGTCCAGTTTTCTTAATGACTTTTTAGAGCTTTTATCCATGAACAATATTTGCCACTTAGTTTTAGTAATGTGTCTCTTACTTTGCAATTGGCCTTTGCTCTACATTTTCATAAAAGTCTTTGTATTTATTTGGTTTCACTGACCCTAATCAGGTTTTGTGCAATACAGCATTTTGAATCATTAGAACTTTAAAGGGCATTTTAAAATCTGAGAGATAAATCATTACTCATATACTTAATCAACTTATTCACAAGAATATTGGAAGCTTTAATCTTCAGGGCAAATTCCAATATATTAGGGGTTAGCAAATTATAAAATAATCAAAATAAGATCTAAACATTAATATATTCACAGATATGCACCACCAGATAACTAATACAAATTAAAGAGACAATCCTTTTATACACTAATAGATGAATTTATTGCTACTTATATTTTATTATTATATTAATATAATACTAGTATGTTGATTAAGTCATAAAGAATTTTCAGAGGCACATTAAATATATGAATATGAAATACTTATAGGTCAATGAGGACATAATTTTTTAGGCTTGGTGGTTCTTATTTTCAGAGGACAAAGAATAAAATTAAAGTCATAGGCTAAAAGGACATGTAAAAACTGAATATGAATTTCTATGAAAAGAAATTTTGTTTTGGGGCCGGAGTGGTGGCTCAAGCAGTAAGGCATCTGCCTTGTCTGTGCTAGCCTAGGACGGACCACAGTTCAATCCCCCTGCGTCCCATATGGTCCCTCAAGCCAGGAGTGATTTCTGAACATGTTGCTAGGAGTAGCCCCTGAGCGTCACTAGGTGTGGCCCCCCAAAAAGTTTTGTTTTGTCCTGAAGATTTTGGAGAATAATTATTAAATTATTAAAGGCCCAAATGCTAGTACAGGGTTTAGAGCACTTGCCTTGCATGAGACCAACCCAGATACAATTGCTGGCATCCATATGGTCCCCTGAGCACCCCAAGTAATGATCCCTTAGTACAGAGTCAGGAATAAGTCCAGAGCTCTGCTAAGTGTGGTCCCAAACCAAAAATAAGAGAAAAAAATATTCATAAATTCACCTTTATTATGTTCTTGTTATATGTTAGGAAATTATCCCAATACTCAAAGTTTCATTCAATGCATTGAAAAATTGAAGCAGCTGCTTTTACTCTTATATTTTCTACTTATAGAGAAATAGAGGCAAAGTGGGTTCCAGTGATTTCTTTTTAAAGGTCACATAGCTGAAAGTTGACCACCTGCCTGTGTTCACATTCTTCATTCTTAATTTGTGCCTGCAGAATTCTCTTATTTCATAATACTCCTCACTACAATAAAACAACCCCCAAATCAATCAAACCAATCAGCTTTAAAATAATTTATTTCTAGCCTGAAGTGCTAGTATAGAGGGCAAGGCACTTGCCTTGTATGTGGACAATTTGAGCTCAATCCCAGGTATCCTGTATAGTCCTTTGAGGACTACCAAGAGCAATTCCCGGATGCAGAGTTGTGCTGGAGTAAACTCTGAGCATCCTGGGTAAAAATTTTGTTTCAACATTGTTTATTTTTCCCAATAATTTTCTTTTGACTAGATGGGGAATGACAGAGCTATAAACTCTTTGGAGAAATAGTCAATGTCATAGAGGTTTGTATTTTAAGAGTTAACTTTAAAAATTAAAAACAAACCTATACTTATGTGATTCTGCATAATGTAGCACCAAATCTCTAGTTAAATCTCTTCAAATGAGGTTCCATGTGGTTGTTTACTTCTTAAGAAAGCCATATGTACTTTGAAAAACAGCTCCAAAGATATGTTTTGCTTCTGAAGAATTTTACTTTGTCCATGTCTATTATTAATTTTCAACGGTTCTAAAATTTTCAATTCATGTTTCTTTATTTTTATTCTTCAGTCTACATGTCTTGGTATCTGAAGATCATGTAGTATTGAACCCTTGGGCTCCAGTCACAAGCATATGCTGAGTTGTTCCTATATAGATATAATTTTAATATTATTAAATGTGATGTTTTTCTTTACTGTTATTATTTAATGTGATTTTTCTATCAGTGAAATCTCTCAGAAAGCAAATACTGTTCAAATATGAGTTTTCTAAATAATGTCTGTAAACAAATCAGTACTCTTGAAAGCATAATAGGGCTAATAATTAGAAAGGGAAAAAAGTTTAAACCTATAGCTACTGGCTGTATGTTTACAGTCTTATCATGGAAAGCCTCATTTTGTTTTAAATTTAAATCAGAAGTAAAATAAATAGATATAACCTCCATGAGCAATGAACAACTAATGGTGACAATTGTCATAAAATGCCCTAAATAAGAACTGAATGTTTTGTGTATTGAATGCCTAAGAAGATATAAGAATGTTGTGTTCCAGCATGAATTACAGAAAGAAAAGGTATTTATTTCTACACATTCCAGGAACCAATTTGAGAAATTTTGTAAAACTCATTTGGAAAATGGGATGTCCCAAACATTTGAAATTGAGGTTTTCCCTAGCATGTCAGAGTTCCTGAGATTTGTTTTTCATTCAACGGGTAATTAATATTCAGGATTGTTTTCAATTTCTCTTTGAGTTCTGACTCGGATATATGACTCATCACTGCTGTTGCCTCCCTATGGCCTTGTAGCTGTAGATGCCCTTCTCATATTTTCCCATTACTACTTTCATTCAACATCCAAACACCCGATTTATACTTCTGTTTCAGAGATAGTCATTCAGCTTTCTTCTTCTTCTTTCCCAATTCTCCATACCAAATGCTGATATGAACTCATTTGCCTGTTCAGTGATCTGTCACCCCATCTGTTTGAGAAAGAAATAGGTAAAATAGCCAGAGCATGAAGAACACTAGCTTAGAAATCAACCTTTTTAGGTTTGTTTGTTGACTTACCCACTTAGTCAGAGAACTTCAAATGATTGACTTAAGCTCGTTTTTTCTTCAGTTTCCCCAGGTTTACAAAGCTGAAGAGGATAATAGAACAAAATGTTTTGAACAGTACCTGGCTTAACCAAACCACCACCACCATAACATGCATTTATTCAAATTGTAATGGAGTGCCTCATATGCATTGGAAATACTTTTGGCACTTGGTTTAAAAGGGTGAGCAGGTGAAAGAAACAGATCTTACGGGATCTCATCTCATTTACATCCAAAGGAAGAAAACAAGGCATAGCTGAAAATGTAAATTACCAATGATGTTAAGTGCTTCTCGAGGAAAGTAAATGATGCCCAGAGCACTTTAATAGAGAATTTTTTTTATCTGATCAGGTAAGTCAAAAGAGTGCAGGGTGGACTCTGCCATTTAAGAGCTGTGCCAAGGAGTGCATACGTGGTAATTGCCAAAATGGAGAGAGGCACATTCAAAATAGAGCCATCTGTTGAGAGCAGTTGGGTTGAGTACAAAGAGAGGTGGAAGGTGAGTGAATCCCGTAAAAGGGAACACAGTGAGGTGGGAGAAGGAGACTGAGGACAGCTGATAAGGGGCTACACAGACAATTTATGGAAGTTGTGAGCAGCTGGCCACATTATCGGATTTAATGTGATGGGAAACTGAATTTTAGTGGGACCTGACTAGCTGGCAGTAGATACATCGAGCTATTTGAACCATCTGATCCTAGAGAAAAGCGAGAAAAGCAATAAGAGCTTGCATCAGGATTATGGTGATTTGAGGAAGAGAAGTGGATGTGTGTGAGAGCTATTTAGAAAGCACATTGGAATGAATGCTGTTGGTGGAGGATGAGTGAGGAGGAGGCCGATATGGATGACTCAGTTTCTTTCTTGTGGAACTCAAACAAAGCCCAGTTCTAGGACAAAAGGTCAGGGGTGTGATTTGTGACATTTTGTATTCAAAGAAAGAAAATCTTAAGTAGTCTTAATCATTTTAGTCTTTTTTTCAGGATAGAATCCTTTTCAACCATTGTCAAATTTTAGACTTTTACATCCAGAATTCAATGATTTTTACAAAATACGAATGTTTCTACTTTTCCCCCACTTTGTTTCCCACATCCTAATGACATCACTGTCTTTGAACATTCCACTTAATCTCCTTTTTTTTGGTCTCATTTATTCTTATTTCCTTTTCTAAAATTTGTTCAGCATTAATTTTCTTATTCATGCATGGTACATCTGATTATAATAAAAGGCTACTTCCACCTCCTTCCTGATGCCGAACACAATACTTTTATTTTTGCAGACTAAGTTGTGCTTTATAAAAATCATTCTTTCCTCATTTTGTATATTTTCCTCTCTACTATATTATGCTACAGATCTATGGTCAGATCTTCTATTTATTTTCTTTTATTAACTGATTTCTTAGAACAATTTAAAAATTACTGAAAGTGTACAAAACAACACTCATCAAATGTCAAATTACTGAAATAAAAAAACAAAACAAAACTTGCTGCCTCACCAAAGATTCCAAACTGAGTGGGAGGGGATAGAAAAGTGGGTGATTGGTACATGACTATGCATTGTCTTTAAACCACAGCAAATACTTCTTTTTCCTCCCCTTTCCTTTTCATATTCCTCTCAGTAACTTTTAGAAATGCTGACCTTCGGGCCTGAGAGATAGTGCAATGGGTAGGGAGTTGGTCTTCCATGCTTTCAAACATGGCTTTATCTCCTGCACCACATATGATCCCTTGAGCATTGCCAGGATTGAAACGAGCACAGAGTATGTCCTCTTTATCCCCAAGTGACCTTGAACATAAGACTAAACTTATCTGGGTCTGAATTTTTTCATTTTAAGATGAAAACTTATGTTCTTACATTCTCGTTAGTATTTGTTCCTTCTACTTTTAGCTTTGTTCTGGATAAAGTTTTATTTTCATAAAGGTATTCGCAGTCTAAGGGTTCATTCCCAGTTGTACTTATATCCTCCTACATTTATTCTGTAACCTCCTACTAGCATTTACTGCAAGTGAAATACTAAGCAAAGGTAACTTAAAGATGTAGAGTCACAAAGCAAAAACGCAACAATTATTTCAAAATCTTCTAGAAAGGTCAGATAGACACTGTGAATGCCAAAATGATTCTAGGTCTGGAAAGTGACAAATACATTAGAACACCCACAGAGAAACCTGTTTTCACTTTGGAGTAAGTATTATTTTTTCTCACAAAAACATTGCTGCATTGAATGGTATAAAACTGCCAAAATTCAGAGGAAGTTAAGCAATATCAAAATGCAATTAAAATATATTAGTCATAGCTGTGATCAAGGAAATTTCCAAATTGCATTGGAAAAGATTAGAGAAAATAATAAATTGTTACTAAAACAACAACAACAACAACAAAATCTATTTAGGCAACTGCTTAAAAACCAGTAAAGATAAAAAAAAAACCCCTCTATTTTCTCAAAATATATTCTTTCAACCTATATCCATTTAATAAATCTAAAAAGCAGAACATTCAGGTTACAGAACATTACATACTGGGAAAATGCTAGATTACTTTTAAGGAAATATATCTTCATTGTTTTAATATTGTATTGACAGAGCAATAAAATGATTCTAATGAGATTTCTCTAACACCTCAAGAAGCAATTTTTTCATTTACTGTTAATACAGATATCCTGCAGATTCCAAGGGGAATTGGTTGATCAAAATCCATGCATGTTCAATTCTCTTATATAAAAATGGCAAAGCATTTGCACATAACCTATGCACATCCTTTTGCATATTTTAAAATCATCTCCAGCTCACTTATAAAGTTCCTTGTAAATGCTATCTGAGTAACTGTAATGTGTATTGCTTAGGGATTAATTATCAGAATAAAGTCTGTACAAGTTCAGTACAGACAGAATCATTTTGGAACTACATAGTGTGTCTTCTCAACCCAAAGGTTCACTTCAGCAAGTGGCTAGCTGGTTATTTGTCTTGTAACTTGGGTTTCTTCAGAAACAACTATAAAATAGAAAGTGTTGTTGGAACCTGAATTTTTAATAAGGAGGGATGCCATTTTGTAAAAGCCACATGGCAGGCTTTTTCTTAGGTTCTGAGCTGGGAGAAACACCATTTTCTAAGGACCACATGGTGTGAGCCACATGCTGGGGCTTCAGAAGCCTATTTCCATAGACCCCACCTCAATCTACCTGGTCATACCAGGTAGCCTATCAGGGAAGGGCAAGGTAGCAGTAGGAAGGTACCCCCAGACAAGAGCCAATTATTTTAAGGATCATCAGAAAGCTAGAACCTCCCTATATCCCTACCCTATATAATCCCATTTGGGATCTTGGGTGGGGTTCTTTCATCCCTTGTAGGAGAGAACCTGACCGGTCAGTTAGGAGCTGTTGGCAGGGGGAATAAAGTTTAACTTTACTACAATTTGTGTGGCTTCTTCCTTCGATTTCTGGACCCTAACACTGTGTGATGTCCTACTGAAATCTATATATACTTTCCCCAACACAAGAAGGAACCATCTTCTATAAATTTCAGAAAGATTGTTGTAAATCAATTGCTCACTGGAGGAAATTAGAAGCAAAAAGAATAAAAAAAGCAAGTGCTCATTTATTGAGCAATTACATTTTCTATTTGCTAGGCAGAAAACAAACAAACAATGGTTCAGTGAAGCTACATGATTCCTCCATAGAGATGCAAATGTTTTAGGTTAGGTGTTTGTCGCATATGCTGATTGGGCATCTGTGAAAACTCTCTCCTAACCTCTAACTTCATTTAAATAATATTTCTGGATAGTAATTTTTATAAATGACTCTGGTAATGTGGAACCCATGATGCAGAGGGCCAATGATGCTGTGTTAATGTTTTGCAAATGTACTTTGTAGTCCTATGGAAAAGTTCAAAGAATAAGAAATAGATTTTCCCTTGCAAAGGCACATAGATCACATGGACCACATTTGATGGAAATCCAAGGGAGTTTTAAAAGGATTCTTTTCTAATAGCAAATGAAACAGTCTTGTGCTTTTATCTGAAGGTGTACATTGAAGGAAGTTGGCAGGTCCCCGATCACCTCATGATCTATCAGGGATGTTGGGTAAGCTTTCCTTATAAGGGGAACTCTAGGTAAAGTCACATCACCTCTGGGTGTGCTCAAAGATTGAAAATCATTGAACTTCTCCTAGTGCTGATGGCTCCAATTTCTCAAGATTATGGCAGTGCATTTGACTGCCAGATTCGGGCCAATTCTTTCTTCTTTCCTTAGAACATATTACTGTACAGGACTGCCTGAATTTCACTTCCTCCTTCCATGTATGAGTCAAGGAAGCTGCTGCCTATTGATTGCCACTGGAGACAATCAGATAACTGTCAAGTCCTGGAGACTAAAAGCTAATTGTCTTAGACATCATGACTTTACAACTCTCCTTTATTAGAACTTCAAACCCCTTACTTAAAAATGAGATTTTTTTTTTTTTGCCAGAAGTTCAAAATGCCACTGATGGTAAGAATGCATGCATGGCTAGACTGTTGAGTCAAAATTACAGTTGACTGTAGATAGTAAACACAACCCAGAGAAAATGGTTCCTCTATGAGGAGGTGAATTCCTTCAGCCATGTATCTTCTCTTGTTTGAGACTCACCTCTTCCAAATGATTCTTGAGCCTCTTCTAACAAAGTAACTAAATTTAAAATATTGACATATTTCCTTTAACATTTTCACTTCTCAGTTCAGATATAATCTGCAAGGTAAGACCTGCCCAAATCAATTTAAGTACTTTTCTACACTAATCTGGTCTGATACCTCATCAAGTATAAAGTCCACTGTTTGTTTCCAACAAATGCTAATAAGCACTTGTCTTTTTTATTTATAGGTCATAAGTCAAAGGCAAAGTTTTTTTTACTTTACTTTATCATTCAGGAGACAGAAGAGTAGAGAAACAGGCATAGGTGACTGGCCCCCTCAGTCTCTCCTAGTTGGCAATATCATAGCAGGGGCACATGCCTCCCACCTGCCTTCACAGACAAAGGATCTGCCTTTCTCTTTCCAATAATTTTGGGATTTTACTTTTAACTCCAAAGATAAAAATTCTCTGAGGCCAATGCTGGGGAATGATTTTGGAAAACAAGCAACCAGTACCATGGATGAAAATGAAGATGGCAGTAATAAACAAATACTTCTAAAGAAGATTCCAATTTTGAACCACCAATAGCAGTACTAGAGGTAAAAGTAAAAAATCTGGAGATGTGAAATTTTATATAAAAGCAAGCCAAACTCTATAAATGAGATCAAGGAGTCACCTGAAGAAGCTTCATGCTAAAGCTAGATACTTCACCACGTAATGAAGAATTACTACCACAGGTAATGAAACACATCAGGTCTTTAATAGGTAATAGATGCATGGCTTATGCAAACTGTAGTATTACCAAAACAATAACATTAAAGCCCATAATGATTTCAGCCATTTTGTATTCTTAATACTGACTTTGTAGTAGGAATACATCAAATTAGATGCAAATTTATCATAAAAGGTATTGATGTTGAAATATTGAATGACAGAAATAACTGTATTATGAACAACTCTCTAAGCTGAAGTGTCTAAAATAAAGAAACTTCATATAACCACCCTCAAAAAATAATATAATGTAATCTAGTTACTTCTGTTTTAATTATTATGTATCTGAAAATATGGTTGTGTCTCAATAAAGTATTAGTAATTGAATCTGTACTGAAAGATTTTGGATCTGACTGAGGACATGAAGAGGTATAACATAGGAGGAAAGTTAAGTGAATATATATAGGAAAGGAAGAGGAGATGGCTGAAGAATTGAGACAGTAATGCTTCTTTTCTCTCCTTATTTATATCATCCATAATAAAAATAAGTGATTTTATTCTTAAAGATAACTATGATGGAGAGAGAAAAGTAAATAGGAAGAGACAGAGGATAGATGCAGATAAAGGTAGAAAGGAAAGAGATAAAATATAAAAAGGGGAAAAGTTAAATGTTAAAATATATAAAAGAATAAAGAGATAAAATATGAAAGAATTTGATGACAGAAAGTTGGTGGAAAACTATCAAAAAACTAATCTTTGAAATATGAAGAAACATTTTTTTTCTTGAACAATCAGAAGAAGGAAAGTTCAATGTGGAGAAATTCAAGAAGGGTTTTAATGATATGGATAGTTACAAAGATTATTCTGATTGTTTTTATTTTTTACTATGGAGCATGCAAGAAAGTTTCTGCTAGGTGTTAAGTGGAGATGCAGTACTTAAAAATATGGTATACTTAAATGGCAAACAGATATAAAATATTATGAGAAATGAAAGAAAAGTGTATTAGAGGAATATAGGATATATTTTAAGAACTAAAATTTCTTACTAAGAATTATAGTGTAGATTTCTAAGACAAAATCTTTACTAAGAATTGATAAATTGCGGGGCTGGGCGGTGACGCTAGAGGTAAGGTGCCTGCCTTGCCTGTGCTAGCCCCGCGGTTCGATCCCCCGGCGTCCCATATGATCCCCCAAGCCAGGAGCAACTTTTGAGTGCATAGCCAGGAGTAACCCCTGAGCGTTACCGGATGTGGCCCAAAAACAAAACAAAACAAAAAAAGAATTGATAAATTGCTCAGCATAAGTACCACAGACATAAAATTTAGAGATGTTAGTTTTTAATTTCATTGGTAATTATGTACATTAAATATTTATTTCCAGCTTTAATTTGTATCAAAACTTGCAATATATACTTTGAGTGGATCTAATCAAGGAGAAAAGGGAAAAACTCAAGTATACTAATATCTCTTTTAACACTGATTTTCAGATAACATTAACATAATTCTGTATATTCTAAATCTTAAAGTTTAAATCTTGAAGTTTGGAATTAAAATACTAAATTTTTATTATAAAATAATAATAATTAAGAGTATGACTTTAAAATAAAGTTTACTACTCTGGCCTGAAAAAGTTGGCATCATCTATAAAAAACCTTTACTGTGACTAAAGATTAACTCAGACAGAGAAAATATTTGCCTAAGAATTCAAAAATTCACTAGAAATAATGTAGCGATTTTTGTTCTTATTTAAGGAAAGCTGCACCATTAGAATAAATACAAAAAATGGAATGAACAGAGTGTTCCCTGCTTTTCTATTGTCACTAGCCTGGTTCAGAATTACATGCTTTTTCACCAATATTATTATAAAGGTCTCCATATTTCAAAGTTAAATGCTTCAAATCTAGTTTACTTAATTTAATTAGATTCAACAGGCTTTCATTGCACACAAAATAAAGAATATAATCCATAGCATTTATCATAAATCTTGTCTATCTGTTCCTGCTTCTTTGCTTTATACTCTAGTTGCCTGATCTCAAAGTCTTGAACAAGCTTTGCTCTTACTGGTTGTCCAGAGTCTTTGCCCAGTTTTAGTCCTTAGAATTTTCTAAGGAAGCAAATCTAATAGGTTGTGTGTGGGGTTTATTAAGGATGTGGCAGCATACAGTGGTGTGTGTGTGTGTGTGTGTGTGTGTGTGTGTGAAGAAAAGGAAAGATATTGAGTATAATGACTCATCATAATGAGACTAGTAGGTTGGATATTCTGACAAGAGTTGATGTTTTGCTCACTAGTATAAAGATCTCTAGGGAATCAGTCTTTTCTCTGCAGAACTTTAGCCAACAGGAGGGCAAACCCCTGTACTATGGTGAGAAATATTTTTTGCTTAAAATCTGCTGAGTTATAATTATCCTAAAAGTAATTTCACTGTTTGGCTCAAATTTGACCCAAACTTGGTGCCATAGTCTACTAAATAGACAAGTGCCACTACCACTGCCAATGATCCTATTTCTCTTCTCTCCAGTTAGGCTGACTGGCTACTTTGAACTTCTTGGACATTTTCAGAGAACATATTGTGTCCCTGTATTTCTCCATCACAGTCATAGTTTAATTCATAGTAATGGACTATATTCATGCTTGATCCTGACTTCTCATGAAAGCTAAAGAAAAATGATTAGATTCAGGCCTTAAGATATCTGCACAGTCTTCACAATGTTGGTGCTGATTTAGACAACACTGTGTTTAAAAATACCAGACGCTCCATCTCTGTTCTACTGAGTAGTTCTCATAATCAGCATTGCCCTCTTTCAAATGTTTCATATATAACTCAAGTAAACAATAGCAAATGGAGGTATAGTACAGAGGGTCGGGCGCTTGCCTTGAACAAGCCCTGTACTTGACTAGGAGTAACCTCTGAGCACAGAGCCAGAAATAAGCCCTGGAAGTGTCAGGTTTTGTCCAAATACACAACCAAAAGACTAATAAAGGATAAATTAGTAATATTTATTTGTGTCTTTCAGTATGCCTTTAAGCACATAGAATTTAATGTATCGCCATATTTTAATATGATTTCTGAATCCCCTGCTTTGGTTTTACAGGCTCTTGGACACACCTTCTACTCCCCCCCCACCCTTGTTGCTTGCACAACCAAGTTCTCTAGCAAAATGAATTTTACTTTGCCTTTGGGTCTGTTGGTATAGCTCTCTTCTTCACCCCCAGGATTTCTCTATCTGTATTTCCTGAAATAAAATCATTTTGGAATCCATGCAGCTCTAAATAAATGTGAAGATGAAAGAAAGTGCTGAAGAGCAAAAGCTTGATCTATAGAAAGAAGTAGAAGACAATCACATCACTCTGTTCTGCCACCCCTCCCCCCATCCTCCATGGCACTTCCTGAGACATACTAATTTAGAGTGTCCCTAAATTACCCCTTAAAGTTGAATGGTTGGTGCATAAGTATCCTAAGACTGGTCCGGAATTATTTATTTGTCTTCTCCTATTACACTCCTCCTTTCTTGGTTCAATGCCCTCTCCCTTGCATCTAGATGCCCTGGCATTGAACCACCCAATTCACTCTTGGTCCATAAAGTTGTGTTAGACTGTTTTCAATAGCATCTGTGCTTCAACATTTATTTTATCCTCAGAACAGGAGTATAAGCTCAGTGTGTGTTTAAAATGTTTGACTTGCCTGCAATAGGCTAACAGATAGAAGAGGAAGAAGAGAGGAAGCTGGGAACATACCTAGAATTTATGGCCATGAGCCTATTGAACAATGGTGTAGGTTTGCTGAAGAATGTCAGCTGCAGACATGGAGACAAGTGAATAAAGTCTAAAAATTCTTTCTCTCCTGCTTCTCTCTAGGTCTTTTTCATGCACATTTCTATTTTTGTGTGCACACTTGCCTAATAAAATACACATATATGTCTGTAAGATTGCTAGTTTGAACCAGAAATGCAGTGTGACTGTGGCAGAATGATAATTCCAGATGTTCAGAAATCCATACAAATTGGTTCTTCAGAAGGTTTCATTGACTAATCCTTGGCAATATTCATTACTATGTCAGGACAACAGGAATAAATCAGGCAGTTTCAAGCAAAATCTGGATGAATGTGTGCATTAACTATGACTCCATTATATGTAGCTTACTATGAATATAATATGCTCAGCAATCCAGTACTATTTTCTCTCTATACTTACCAATTTATATTCTGACAGATTTTATGTTTTATCAAAGTTTATTAGCTATTTGTTTTCACAACTAGATGCAAAATAATTGAAGGGTTCTAGTCAATTATTTTATTATCCATTTGAAGAACACAGACAAAGTCAAAAAAACATTTGTTAAGCCTTTCTAATCAAACTCAGCAATTTGTAAACCTCTGGAGCCAGAAACAATCGTACTTTGAAATCTCTTCCTTCAATCCCTTTTTTAAATGTAGTTATTTAACTCTTAATATCTGACTCATAAAAATGAGCTTAAAAGTGCCTTAATAGTTAGAGAACTTTGGGTTGAGATAAAAAATTATTCCCAAATTAAGCTAACATAAAAGCCAGCAAACTTTTCTTTATTAATTTCTTTATTTCTTTTTTCTTCTTCTTTTCCCTTTTTTTTTCTTTTTTTTGGTTTGCTTTTGGGTGCTCAGGGGTTACTCCTGGCTCTGTGTTCAGAAATTGCTCCTGGCAGGCTCCAAGGATCATATGGGATGCCAGGATCAAACTCTGGTCTGTTTTGGGTCATGTAAGACAAATGCTCTACTGCTGTGTTATCTCTCCGGCCCCTGAATCCTTTATTTCTGTCTGTAACAAATGAATTTCAAATGTCCACTCTGCATTAATATAGAGCTTTACACTGATATATGTAAATATGTTTCTTAGTATTCTGACCATGCAAAGCTAAAATTCCGTGGAAAAAAAATTACACATAAAAAGCAGCTGTGTTATTTTATGGCAGATACGTAGAATGCAATGAGAAAACTTAAGCAGATGAAAGGGGGTGGACTCTAACGGGAAGCTTTTCTTTCCAAAATGATCAGGTGAAGCTTTACTGAGGAGTTGGTATTTGAGCCTAGACTGGTAGAAGTTAAAGGAGGGAGTAATGAGGACTTGGTATGGTAGTTGAAAAGGGAAGAGTGGGGAAAAGGAAGGGTATTCTAATTGGAAGAAACAACAAAGCAATGGTCTCTTTGAGAATTACTTTGTCTTCTTCAAAGCGAGTTTGGGGCTGCTGAGGGGTAAGTAAGAAGGAAAGAAGCATGGGATTACTTAGGAAAATGAGCTGAGAAGTTCCACAGTATGAAAGTGTCTGGGTAAGATTTGGTTCAGAGCTTTAGTTCAAGTTTGCAGAGGCTCAAATTTATTCCCTCTCCCCCTACATCTTAGAGCTCCACTTCATTTTCTTCGGTTCCTTTCTCATGTGAATTTCCTCACCTTGGTGTGAAGACAGAGAGACTCCCTCTAACAGTTCTGACTTGCAAAATGTCTAGAGTTTCAGTACTTAGATCAATTTTTACCTATGCTCTATTAAAATAAAAGTCACAAGGTTAGAAATTATTTCTTAGCTTGGACTTTGACCACACAACCTATTATGTCAAGAGCCTGGAAAGCACAGAATTGCCTAACTTGAAGTCAACAGGAATGTGGGGATGGAGCTATAGCATAGTGGTTAGGGTTCTGACCTTGCATCTGTTGAACCTGGTTCAATCTCTGATACCCTATATCAGGGGTGGTGAACACAGGGCTCTTGAGCCACATGCGGCTCCTGGCCAAAATGAATGCAGCTCTTTGCCTTTTATCATGATTTTGTATACTGTGGCTCTTTGCCAAGTTTGGATTTTGTTCTGCTGCTTCTGAGGAGGGACCTCTGAGGAGAGATCTCCGAGCGGATAGTCCCGCCATACCCCAGGCTGCATCATCCCGTCTCCCACAGGCCAGCGAGCAGGGGGTGGGGGGGCATGTGTCACATGTTGGGTCACATCTGGCGGGTAGTTCTTAGTGTGGAGGACACAGCACACCCTCACCATCACTGCAGGATTTTGACCCTCACTCAAAATGGCAACATGCAATATGTGTTTAACCGATTATTGTTAAAATGATATGCTTTTGTGTGAGTGTTTGTCTGTTTTGGCAGGTCACTGCGTAGTGTGGCTCTCTGACTCTCACAGTTTAAAATTTTGGCTCTTTGTGTCGAACTTGTTCACCACCCCTGCCATATATGGTCCCTCATGCCTGTCAAAGATGATTCCTAAGCTCAGAGACAGACGTAAAATTGAAGCACTGTTGGGTGTGGGCCATAAACAAATAATAAAATAAAATAAAATAAAAAATAAAATAAAAAAAAGACTACGGATGTTTAGATAGAAACTTCTAAACTGTTCATTGATGTAGTCTAAATGGATGTCCTATGATTGACCAAACAGAACAAAGCACACATAAACACAAGTCCTATTACATGGAAGATACTATAATATTATCAACATCACTATCACTGTCATCATCAATACATATAAATTACAATTCTTAGTGACACAAAGATGGCATTTAATTGAGATTGTATATCCATGAGTGGATGTACAGGGTGTTTGTTTTTTCTTTAGGTTTGTGATCTAGTAAACTTTCTCTATGTAGTTAGTTTGTTTGTTTTTGTTTGTTTGTTTTTTTGTTTTTTGTTTGTTTTTGGGCCACACCCAGCAGTGCTCAGGGGTTACTCCTGGCTGTCTGCTCAGAAATAGCTCCTGGCAGGCACAGGGGACCATATGGGACACCAGGATTCAAACCAACCACCTTAGGTCCTGGATCGGCTGCTTGCAAGGCAAACACCGTTGTGCTATCTCTCTGGGCCCGTAGTTAGTTATTTTAAAAATATTTAATCATGGGGCCGGAGAGATAGCATGGAGGTAAGGCATTTGCCTTTCATGCAGAAGGTCATCGGTTCGAATCCTGGCATCCTATATGGTCCCCCGTGCCTGCCAGGAGCAATTTCTGAGCATGGAGCCAGGAGTAACCCCTGAGCACTGCTGGGTGTGATCCCCCAAAAAAACACAAAAAAAATTTAATCATTTTGAAGGTCCAAATTAAAAAAAAATCTTGCTCTTTATTTCTTAAAAGCTCTATATGGAATTGTTTGGTAATTTCTGATTTATGCTCCAAGGTTAAGGTTTTTTTTTTATAGTAATGAGATAGTCCATTTCCTTTATTTTGTTTCTCAATAGATCACCAGATAAAGATAGTTTTTAATCTGTCAAAGAAGCATTATAAATATTTAATCAGATAAAAAATTTTCCCTCACAAACCTTTAGATCTGGAAACCTATTGATTTGTGGGTGGGGTTTTGGGGCTACACTTGGAGGTGCTTAAGAGTTACTCCTGGCTCTGCACTCAAGGGTAACTCCTGACTGGCTTGGAGGACCATATCAGACGCAATGGAGAACCTGGTAGTTCTTGTGCAAGGTACTCTCTCTACCTTCTGTTCTATCAAGCCTGAGAAATATAAATGTTTTATGTCTTACTCAATTGTTTAGATATACTAAAGAAGAAATAAGCATAGAATTTCCCATATAAAGCCTCATCTTGGTATAGCATTCTGTTTTTTCAGTTTTGGCCTCTAAATTGTACTATGCCTAATTTTTAAATAAAGCTATACTCTTTTTAGATTTCATATAAAATAAAGGTTACAAACATAATAAAGAAAGCACCTTTATTTCTCTTAATTCACTTGAATTTTTAAAATCTAAGGCCACAACCTGATGGTGTCAGAACTTTCTCCTGGTTCTGTGTTTATGAATCACTTTTGGCAGGGTTTATGGGGTTCTAGGGATTAAACTCAGGTCAGCCATGTCCAAGGTAAGTTTCCCACCCACAGTACTACTTATCTCTCTAGCCCCAAAATCAAGTCTTTTAAAGATGTATTTCTCTTATATAGCTTATGCTTCCACTCTCTCTTTTAATTCCTATTCTTAAAATGCATAAACAAAAACTGTAAGCAATGGAAACATTATAAACCATAACTGCAGTCTGGAAAATTGGCTTCTATACAATGGTTTAGATCCAATGCCACAACTTTAGATTTGAGTTTCAAAACAGTTATTTGTGTTGTTGATGTTGTTTTGACTTTTTTTTCCCCCCAAGTATCACTGAAATTACATGAGTCTAAAAATATAGTGTCTGCCATGACATTGGACACAGAGCTTTTCTGTCAGATATATATATATATATATATATATATATATATATATATATATATATAATTTTGGGAAACTGTTGGAAGATGTTTAACACATAGAAAAAGGATAGAATTTCCAGATCTATTTAGGTGGGGAGCTTCCTCACCAGAAGACTAGTAACCTGAGAAGGTCTAATGAGGCTAAGAGGTGAGAGTTAATGAGATAGCTAGATAGCTATCTATCTAGATAACTAGATAGCTAGAGTTAACTAGATAGCTAGAGTTGAGTGCTTTATGATAAAGATCTTTCTATTCTTTGAATGAAATCCAACAAAAAGTTTTGTAACCACACTGCTTAAATAAACAATTAATTAAAATTTAGTAAATGACTAGCTATAGATTTCTTAAAGTGTCTAGTGTTAAGTTACTAAAGGGAAAAATAACAGCCACCCATTGCAATAGTAATGGATTCTCCTAAAGGTGTTTCTGCATAACAGCTTGTCCGTTTTTACCAGACAACACACTTCAGAATTTAGTTCTTAGCCATTCTTGGTTAGTGTGGATCAGAAATAAGGCACCTGCATTTGTGGCTGAGCTGGACTTATGAAAAAGGGAAAATTTCCTTCCCTGTGCTTGGATTCTCCAGCCCAGAACAACCAAACCACCAAAAATATAAATATTCTCTTCCTCTTTTGCAGGAGATGAAAACTTAAACACAATCTCAGAAAAATAAACCACAAGGCATATTACTAGGTTAACATAGACCTCTTGTTTAAGAATATGCAAACAGTGAAAAATTACTACGTATGTGAAAAAGCTTAGTAATGCCTCAGAGAAGAGAATTTTCAGAATTTGTCCTAATGCCATTCAAAGAAATGCACTGACTTCCTGAAGTAGAGAAAGAAAACAAAAAGGTTTTTCATCTTGTATTCAAAACCAAATTTGAAAAAATATATTTCTCTGTACCAGTGGGGAATGCTATGAGATTAGAACCCTTGTTTTTGAGGAAAAACATTACTAAAAACATGTAAAGCAAACCTCTGACAAATGAGGAAGTGTATTATAAGTGACAATCTTAATTATAGACTTGGTAAATGAGCTAACGAAATTTTCTCTGAAGTAAATACAAAGACATCAGAGGAAAGTAAAGTTTCTAAGGGTTGAGTGCTAAGAAAACCAATGTCTTTATAATATCAATGCCAAAGAGCAAAAATAAAAGAAAGAAAAACAAAAGTCAAATGTGTCCTAGAAGCATAGCCTTAAAAGTAAAGCGACTACTGAATAGTAAATGAATTAATAAAGAAAAGTGGACACATAGTTTTGCTATTTCTATAGTATCAGAGATAAATCACAAATTCAATAAGTAGTTTTGTGAAGAAGAAAAGATATTGACCTTAAAAAATTCTGGTTAATAACTTCTCTTTTGAGAAAGACAAGGCAAAGGGCCAGGGACCTAGCTCTAAAAGAGCAAATACTGGGAATAGATTCTACTGTTGTACCATGTAGCTTCTAGAAAATACCAGTATAGCCCTTGAAGTTCCCAGAATAGGTGTAGAGGTCTGCTACTGTCCCCACACACACATAAAGGGAAAAAAGTAGGGGTATAATAAATCAATACTGGTAGATTTTAGAAACAGTTAAGAAACATCTTTTCTGTGTAGGCTTTACCACACAATAAGTACTTCTCTTCTTCTCTGAGAAGTCAATCCAATTCTCTTGGTATCTACTGTAGATAGCACCAAATTCCACAGAATAAGGGCTCATTCTCCACAAAGCTGCCTATACTTCTGATGCTTATTCTAATCTTTTTTTCTTGACCCATTAGCAACAAATCAGATGTTTCTAACACCTCCTCCCTAGATTTAATGGATTCTCCCAAGCAGCTCACAAAATTTAGTAAATCTACATACTCACTAGATTATCACCATAGTTTATCAGTGTGGACTTAGAGGCATCCAGATGGAACACATGGAGAAACAACACTAGATCACTATGTCCTCTCAATGTGCTCCAATCTCCTCAGATCTCTTCCTAATCACAAACTTACACGTTTTCTCAAAGCATTTACTCATTTACAAAGGGTTTTTCTTGATGTGATCACCATGAATCATTCTAAACTTTTGTTATACTATGTCACATTTGTTTCACTCTCTAAGGCCACGGGAGCTAGATGGCATGAGAACTTGCTGTATATAGAGACATATAAGAAATATTCTTAGCTATAAAAATGATAGTCTAAGAAGATGGCTGTAAAAGTTGACCATAGACCCTTACTTATTAGTTACTGGAATGAACCAGTAGGGAATGCCCATTTGGTGAGGATTTTGTGTTCATTTCTGTTTCTGCTAATTCAGAGACTTTTGCATGAGTTGTCCCAGCCTCTTTTGATATGTAAAAGTTTTATAAGGAGATATTAAGACAGTGTGTATCTGGCCAAAAAATGTTATTCTTTGCCTTCTAATGATTACTGGTTCTAAGCATTAAATACTGTACATGATACCAATCAGGGCTCTCAGTCAACAAGGCTCTGAGCTTTCTGATCCCATGCTTTTCTTTTTTCTATTTGTATCAATTTCTTTCTTTTTTTTTTTTGTCTCAATTTCTTAATGTTTAGGGCATCTGAACTTTAGGACTGTTCACCTGGGGCCATTCATGGCAAGAACTAGTCAGATGATTAGTGCTTTGAAACTCCCTAGGAGCCCTTACTTATGTAACAAGGGATTGGATATTAAGTTCAATTGCCACTGGCCAATACTTTTCTCAATCATACTTGTGTAACAGATCCTTCATAAAACCAAAAGGAAGTGCTTTGGAAGAACTTTCAGCCTGGCAAAATAAGTGGAGGGTTGGAAAATGTCTCACCAGGGGATGGAACATCATCTCAGTGTCCTTTATCCCTGAAAAAAAATGAAATTATCAAAGAATTGTATTCTCCATCATATGTCTGCTCTTGAATAAAGGCAACCCAGTGGAAAAGTCTCTCTTGCAATCTTCATCATGCTATCAGGATATTAAAGCATTATTCTGAGTACATTGGGATGTGACTGAGAAGGCTTAACTGAGAAGTGAAATTTTGCTATTGAAATTCACTTATAAAAGATTATTCCAGTTATAGTGTCTTGCTCAGAAGAAATAACAAGCAGCTGTAGTAAAATTCAAGCATTTTCTAGAAGGTTTATTAAGATCTCAATCCAGGAAGGCAGTCAAGCAGTACTGTTTTTGTTCAGCAGCTCAAGTTTTGGGTTACCTCTTCGTGTTTCCCAGTCACCAAGAAACATTTGACCTTGTTGATAGGTTGCCTGAGAACTGGAAGGCTTATATAAGCAGAAAGATGGACAAATATGGACTTAAATTCAAATGAGATTTTGTTTTTGCAGTTATGATTAGTAGACAATCCACCAAGTACTGGTTGGTTGACCAGTAGGCAGACTAGTTTAGGCTAGTATGCCCTAAAATATGTCTGTTTGTTTCTTCCTTTGAGTAAATGTGCCTGTTACTGCTTATAGCCTGACCCTGTATATCCTCCTAGCTTAAATTTAGTTCTTTAGACTCAAATAACTCATCAATGATTCATAGTTTTTGTCAACTGTGAAGAAATAAAGATCATCACTGGAGACACCAAGTTAGATAAAGTTGCCCTAATCTGTGTGGGAAATCAAGAAGCCTACATTGGCTTCAGAATGACAGTGGGGCTGAAAATAGTAAATAAATTCATATTGCTTTGAGGAGGAAGAATAAAAGTAAGAGCTAAATTACATATGGGGTAAAGTAGGAGGTTTCATTACATTTATAGCTTCAGTTGCCTGAATGGTAAGGTCCTTTGCAGGTAAGTAATATGGAAGGAGCAATATATTTCATGGTTACAACGATTGGTTTCTTTTTGGTGTTTGTAGTCTCCACTCATTGCATCTAGGTAAGAAATGAAGGAGTCTGTCATTCAATACTCTTCCTAGTTTATAAGGAAAACATCCTCAGACCAATGCTGTCATCTGCTCTGTCACAACCATTCATAAAAAAAAAAAAAAAAAAAAAAACCCAAGGACACATGACCTGTTTTTGACATGGTATCTCTATTCTTTTAGAGCTTTTTACAGCAGCTGGCTTAAAACATGGACTCAAGCAAAAGTGCTAATGTACTACTGGCAGGATTTTGCTAATCACCTATGGAAGTCATCTTAGAAGTAATCCGAGATACAGAACAGGGGCCTTACATTCCACTGACCTGCTTCATTTCCTTGGCACCAATATACCTAGCACTGTTTGGTGTGACCCTGGAAGCTTCCAGCACTAAACAATTTGCCTGGCATAGTCCCACCAGTTCAGTTGGCTGAGTTTCCTGGGGAGTAGGCTCCAGGCCTGTTGAGCACCACTTGGGAACCACCCATCCAGAAAAGAATCCTCTGATGAGCTACTGGCTCTAAGCCAAGAACCTATTCCTATGGGTACAGAGCACTCATCTCTGTAGCCATTTATATATCTTGAACACCATCAACTTCATAATAGAACCTCTTCTATGGAGTTTATTATGTGAAATTACAAAGCACTTTTCTTATTTGGCAAAAACAAAAAAAGCTGAATCTTTGGGACAAATCATTTCTTTTGATGAGATGCCAACCCCCATTTGAGTAATCTTTTATAGGTTAGAAGAGCTGACTGTCCGTAGGTTATGGTGGAAAGTAATACACATATGACAAAGCTGACTTAAGTAGCTGCAGAGACTAGAAGAAAGGAAAAGTGTCTAATTTGGGATATGTTTAATTGGAGGAGGTAAATGAAGATAGCTTAGCAAGTTTTCAATTATACAGGTCTGAGTTCTTATTTTTTTTAAAAGGTGGGTATATCTGGCCAATTTAGAAAACACCGGAGTGTGATACTTTGCTAAGTTTGTTCATTAAAAATATAAATAATATGGTGATAGCATTAATTTATTCATACAAATTTTAATGATATTTATTAAATGTCTATTATATGCTAGATGGCATGTTTGTTCGTGGAATTCATAACTCCTTTTTTCAAGGACTTGTGTTATTTGGAAGACACATGTAAGTACATAAAATGAAAAATCTGGAAAATTAAAATAAGGCCCCCACCCATTAAAGAGCTGCAATTAAAAATAGACTGATTTTTAAGCATTTAACCCTTTAAGAAGGGTAAATGACCTTATTATATATTCAATTAACAATTATTTAAGCTGCATGTTAAATATGTGAATTAAGTGGAACTAAACAAAATTTAACAAGTGCGGCCATATCCAACTCTAAAGCTTCTAGAAGCACAACAAAAGGAACCACCATTGAACAAAATTGCCCTATGTTGGAGAAAGTATTTGATAAGAAAGGTAAATGGAGAGTATTTGTTAAAGGGTCAACTCCCTTTTTCTAATTACAACATGGTGATTACCGCAGCAATACTATCATGCATTCAGGAAAGTTGCTAGAAAAGTAGTTTAAATATTCTCACCATAAAAACATATTGCCAATTATGTAAGTGAAGCAATTCTATAAACATTTCACATGATATTTAAGCTTCAAACCATCACATTTTATTTAAATTTAAACTTAATGATGGTATATGTCAATCATATGCCAATAAAACTTGAAAATCAGTGCCTGAGTCATATAGTACAGGTGGCAGGGCACTAGTTTTGTCTGATCTCTGTCATCCCATATGGTCTTATGAGCTCTACCAACTGTGATGCCTGATTACAGACTCAGTGGTGAGCCCTGAACACACTGGGTGTGGTCCCCAACCCAAATTAAAACAATCAAAGAAACCAAACAAGGTGCAAAACTGGAAAATTAATAAGAATGGAGTAGGCCAAAACATAAAAAAGTGAATTATAAGAATATAATAATAAATCTGGTTTAACAATAGAACATTGCCCTCAGGAATTCTATTGTTCAGATATTTATGACATAAATATTTCAATTCCTCCTAAGGAAGTAGATATTTCCAGGAGCTTCAGGCATCTTAAAAATGTAATTGGATCTGAAATGACAGACTTTAATATTTTAAAAATTTTTAACAATGTTTATACTGATTTATGGTTTATAATAATGAGATCAGATCATTATTATATGTTATCAGAATAGAGGGAAATTGAAGTGCAACCTTTCTCCTTGAAACTCTAAAAGATAAATGTAAATAAAAAGTACATACAAATTCTCATCATACATATGTGTATATTTACAATGTTTTATTGGAACTCAGAAGATTTAAAGTTTTTATGCTCTGAGAAACATCTTGAATGCTTTTTACAAATGTTACAGAATTTCCAAAATTATTGTGCCAATCACTGTTTCTTAATTTTATAGCACAAGTGAATGTCAAAGGGAATTTAATCCTTATGGTTCTGATTCTTTTATATTTGGTTCACCCAAGTATTTCATAAACAATTATTTGAAGTTTAAAGGATCTTAGAGGCTTTAATTTGAGGCATGTTTTAAGATCATTTATTTAGAGTTCAGCAGCATTTTATCAGGATAAAGTGGAAATAAAACTCAGAAAGCTTTCAATTATTTTGAAAATATAAAGACTGATAGATATTATTAATATTGATTTAGCATTTAAAGGTTTGTTCTGGTCAAAATGTAATACCCAATGGAATTTTGATTAATACACTTTAAAGAACCATACATTTTTTATAAGAAAATAACATAAATCAGGATAAGCAACCAATTGATCAAATATTAAAGTTGAACTTAGATAATATGAGTTGAGTGGTTCTGCAATTTTACTAAACATCATAGTGAAAATGTATTCTTGCCATCCCAGAAAACATGATCTTGTCTTTAATGAGTTATTTTCACCTAAAAAAATCCTTAACAAAAATGTATGGGAAGAAATGTAGTTAGAAGTCCTATGTTTCTGAGAGAAATCCTCTAAATAATGCTATTAAAAAAATCAAAGTCTATTTGCATATGGGCATTGGGTCCAATCTCTGAACTTGAATTGTGACTCTACCACTTTCAACAAATAATATAGAAGTGGGTTGAAGTCCTGGAATTCTTTTTGCTTATTTATTTTCTTGTTTGTTTTTTGGAGCATCTAAAATATCTCAAGACATATTCTTAATTCTGTGCTTAAGAATCACTTTTGACAGCACCAGAATAGAAGCAGGATCAGCTGTGTGCAAGGACAAGATCTTTAACACCTGGGGTAGCTTTCTGGCCTAATTTTTAGTTACAATATAGTTTCTGCACATTATATATAAAACCCATACCATAAAATATTTTATATAGATATATCAGAAAACAATATTGAAATCTAGTCAAATGTGTTCTTTTGTTAATAACTCAAGCACGATATACTTTTCTCAGCATGGTACAAGTCAGATGTCGGTTGGTGCTTTTATTTTGGTGGACTGATCATAAGAATAAGCTTTAGCCATGAAATTAGGTAGTAAAATTAATTTTTTTCTGAATTTTTGGGCCATATCCAGTGATGCTCAGGATGTATTCCTGGTTATGCGCTCAGAAATTGCTCCTGGCTTATGGGACCATATGGGATGCTGGGGGATGAACCACGATCCAATCCTTCCTGGGTCAGCCACGTGCAAGGCAAACGCCCAACTACTGGGCCATCACTCCAGCCCCTAAAATTTTTCTAAATGTGTGGGTTGACTTAAATGTTTCAAACTACAACCAGTGGTCTCTTCATTTACATATCAAGAGAAAAGAATAGAGCTCTTAAGGTCCCTAATTGATTTGGATATATATTATATGTAATAAAAAGTCATACTAAATACATAGTTTTTGGAAATGCCAGTGATTGAACAAAGAAGAGACTCTCAGCTGCAATGCAATTGCTTTACCATTGTCATAACCAAGTTTCTGTGATTTTCTTATTGTTTGTTTGAGGTTGATATTGGTTTTGCTCAGGGCTCATTTCTGGCCATGTATGGGGTATCATTCACCATGATACAGGGGGTTGAATCAGGGTTGACCACATGCAATACAAATACCTTAACATGTATTATCTCTTTGGCCTTTTCTCTTAATTAATTCTGAATTTAATGTTAATGGAAGTCTGTCTTGTATGATGTTATTATTTACCCTAAATAACCCAATTCTTCCTGATGGAGTTAGAACTAAAAGGACAGATGTGGGGTTTTTCAATCCATGGAATAGATAATATGTGTTATCCTAGACCTACTTGATAATTAAAATTGTTGCATTTATGCTTTATTGTTTGTCAGAATTTGATCTAAGTGTTCACTATATCTTGGTATAATTTGATAGAGTCATTTAATCCACACATTTTGAACTGCTTCTGTCTATATTTATCATAAATATAAAACTAGTTTTTGAATCGTTCAATTGATTTTTGCAATCATAATGCGATGCTTTATACTTGATGTTAGAAATGAGGAAAATTGTGGTAGATCTCAGGAAATAGTTGCAACTAGTGGAGAAGAAGAAAATGGACACAAACAGGTAATGTTCCTTCAATTTCCAATAGCATATCAATAAGTGTCAGATTTCACCTCCAACTGTAGAGAAAGCCCTTTAGTTTTTAGAAAGAACACAAGAACAGTGCCAATGTGCAAAGATGATCCCAGGTATGAATTTAAGGCATCTTAGGCAAGGTGAGGTAAAGGATCTGGACACTGTTTTGTCATATACCTAGAAGGCAGAGCATTCTCCCAATTGAAAAAGTAGGAGACCGAAGAGAGATCTTATTTCTGTAGCTGTGAGAACATGCTCCATAAAGAAATACTGAGCCTCCAGAAGTGGGATCCTAAGAGGCATCATGGAGTTAAATTTTCTCGAATATAAAAGAAAAATGTGGGAGCGAGGAAGGAGAAGAAACTCGACTCCCTTTCCCACAATCATAAAGAGCACTGAGTGGTTTGCATACTCTAAATTGTAGCTTTACTGATAGGAAGGATCAAACTGTAAATATATAGTATGCACATACATATATTCATACATATATAAACATTGCTCATAATATATGCATATTATACAATATAACTATGAATTATTTTATATTAAACAATATATTGACAGATGGAATGACATAGACAGAAAACTTAATTTTTGTGTACTTCTATGAGTTTATTTTTTGTACAGGAGATGTATATTTACCAGTGGTCATATATAATTTAAATTATATTTAGAGTATGGACAACATTGCATTGTATTGTGTTGCCTTTATTAAAACTATAGGTATCTCCGAGTCCTTGATTTATTGCCATCCAGTTGTTAAAAAAACTACATTACTACCAGTTTTCATTAATTAAAAAAAAATCAGGAGAATTTTTGCCTTTCGGACAATGCTGGGGACCAGCACAAGAGATTTGCTATGGGTTCTAAAATACATCTCAGCAGTGAGAATGGCTCACATAAGCTCTCTCCTGCATAGTCTGTGTATTAAGTACATTATTCCTGTTTTTCCTCTAGGTGAGTGTTATTTGAATGTTTGTGTGGTGTTTGGGACTCTCTGAGGTCTGGAAATACTCATCGATATTTTTTTAATGAGAATTAATGAAAACTGCTTCTTTACGTTCTTTTTTCTTGGCATTTGGAAGGACTCAGAGTAACACATTTCTTTCAGAGAAAATTGGGAAACTCATACAGGGTCTCTTGAGGGGACCAACTTCAGGCCATATGAAGGTTATATGACTGTGTGCATAGATATGTGTGTTTGTGTTTGTGTGTGTGTGAAGATGAAATCTCTTTTTCATTTCACAGCATTTACTGTGAAGGACATCCATTTTCTTTTCATATAACTCTTGAGTTAGGACATGTTTAAGGGCTCGTAGTACATTGTCAACAATTGCTTAGCTTTTATTCACTTTTTCAAGCTTCACCCTGAGTAATTTTACCTAAATCAAGAAGTTATTTTTAGGGTTTGCGGATGTATGATTTTCATAAGTAGCCGAGGTAGTGCATATCTGTTCCAAGTCAAATTTTGGAAACAGTTATTCTTTTTGAAAGTTTTTTTCCTGTGGCATTTTATGGAAAACACTTGTCCAAGCCAACAAGTTATGGATATATTCTTTCTTAGACCGAGAATAATCTAAATATGAACAAGCTAATTGAAGTCATGGGAATAAGTGCAATTAAGTAATTTTTGGTTTATAATGCAATCATGTAGCTGGAAAAACTCTTGAGAAGTCATATAACTTGTACTTTTGTACTTAAGTTAAACAACACCAATTTCAGTTCCTCAACCTAGCAAAATGATATTCCAGGGAGTTTACATAGATACAATAAATTTTGCCTTCTACTACTTTTTAAGAATATCTTTTGTTACACAGTAAATTTTAAGAAAACATTTTCTTGTTATTTCCTATAATCATTTGTGATCTGACTCATGGGACTCCCAATGTCTTCTACTCCACTGTTTTCCAAGCTTCACACTTCTCATCCTCACATGCCTACATTATTAGGAGTTGTTAGCTATTGCTAGGAAAAACAAATACTGATCTCAGTCAGCAACCTCCATGTGATGGCTTGGGCATGTTCAATGTGACTGGTATAAATCTCATTTCCAGAATGCCTGTTTATGGCTTATTTCATGGGAGTTAAATGCACAGATGACTGCCTGCAGATCTGGGGAGTGGAAGAAAGGCTGGAGCATGTATTAAGACATACATGTTCTTCCTGATCTTCTGACATACTGCTTAGTCACAAGCTGCCACTGGGCTCTTGTTTCTAGATTTTTCAATTTTTCTGACTGTTTACCTGGAGAGCTACTTGGGGAAGAGTAAAAAGTTCTGCAAAACACCCAGTCCAATCTTAACAACAGGAATGGACATAGACTCCATCCATTGTGGAGTTTCAATATGTCTCTTTAGATTCTGGTCTCCCTGTGGAGAGTTTGGGCTCTAGTTTTAGATGTGGAGGCATTTTGGTGAAGACTTACCAATACCCCATATTGAGACAGCTCCCCACTAATAAATTCTTTCTTTATATTATCTCAAGTATACTATATGCTGTGTTTCTCTTGTTCAGCACTAAATACCACATGCTACATGTTTCTAGTTCTAGAAACAGAACTATTTCAGAACAAACCAAGATATCAGGATAAGAAATCAAGTTATACTTTTTTCCCCTTTTTCAGTTCAGCTTCAAGCATCTTTTATTTTTATTTTTCAGAATATGTTCATGGATGTCCAGCAGCCATATTAGAAATACGGCCATGAGCATCTAAAGAATTACCTGAAGGTCCAACAGCAAACTTTACTTAGTGTCTTTCGCTCAAGGCAAATTATTATAATTTTCAGAAAACATACTGAAGAAGCCAGTTGAGTAATAATTTGCTACTTCCAGGTAGGCAGGATCTTTGGAAGATACAGGACTGTATTGAATGTACTCACTAGTTTAAATGACTGGATCACATGAACAAAAACGGGACGAACCAAATGACTTCTGGGGATTTCATTTGACTAAAGTCTTTGTGCCTAAATAATAGAGATGATTCTTATGAAATGTTTTCACCTTTAAAATTTATCAATCTTTTTCTTAATTAATAATCTTAACTATCAAGTATACATTTTTAATTTTTTCAAAACTAAAAATATAATTACACAATTTTTTGACCATACCAGATAGTTCTCAAGGTTTATTTCTGACTCTGTGTACACCATATGGGATTTTGGGAATCAAATTGGGTCAGCCATGCACTGCAGAACAAATGCCCTCTACACTCTACTATCTCCCTGGACCCTTTCAAAGGATAATTTTAATTTCTAAATTTGATCATTAGGTTTTTTAATTGTGTAAATGCATTTTTTCAATATGTAAGCATTTTTACATCATGTAATTCATCCTGTTTGAGGTTTAAAATTTGTTATACTTGATTTCATAAACTAGAAATAGATTTAAGAAAAAATTTCCAGGGCCATAGTTCAAACCCTAGCTTTACATATGGTCTCTAAACACTTCCAGACGTGATCCCTAAGCATAGACTCATACCTTATAAATGCCTGAGGGTAGATATACCTTGAGCACAGTAAGGCGTGGTTCTGATGCTCCACCTCAAATCTGTGAATATTAACATTTTTAAAGCATATCTTCTAAACTATGATGAACTTTAAAAACTACATATTCGGAAGATTTAATAAAGTCTATAAATGCATACTTTCAATATTTAACTTTTATTTTTCAGGATATAAGTTGTATGGTTTGTAAATTATTACCCTAGATTTAGTTAACCAGAAATGTATTTAAAATTTAGAACAGAGGTCTCAAACTCACGGCCTGCGGGCCATTTGCGGCCCTCCCTGTAACATTTTGTGGCCCGTGGCCGGTCTTCAAATATCACAGTATTCGTGATTATTCGCTTACCAAATAATCACAATAAAAATTGCATTAGTAAGAAAAAAATCGCATTAATAATTCGCATACCACGAGCAGTTCCGTTCGGGGTATGCAAATGTTTAATGCGATTTTTGTGATTTTTTTCTTACTATTGCAATTTTTAATTGCAAATATTCGGTGAGCAAATAATCGCAAATACTTTGCGCCTAGCACAGACATCATTTCCGCTGCTCCTGCCCGCTATTCCTTGCCTTATCGGAGGCCTAAGGAAGAGAAGAGAGAGAAGTTTATTACAGAATTAGATTTTGTCATACCTTCATCATGACTTCATCAAAGCCTGCAGTGAAGAGAAAGATTGATGACTAGCACAGACAATTTCAGGAAAAGTGGGAGATGCAGTATTTCTTTGTTGAACACAGGGGCATACCCACATGTCTTATTTGCTCAGAGAAAGTTGCAGGGCACAAGGAATACAACTTGAAATGCCATTATTCAATTAAACATGCTGAGGAATGTGCAAAACATCAAGGAAATGAGAGAGCCAAGTGGGTTACCAGTCTTAAAGCATGTGTAATGAGGCAACAAGTCAGAAGACAAAAGATAAACACACAATGATAGAACTATTCTGAAACACCTAGAACATACACCTTATAGACAACTAATACTCAACAATCAAATAACAGGGTTTAACAGGGTCGAAACTCCAAACACTGTATAGTCAACATATACTCGGGAGCAGTGTCCAAAATACATGAAAAAGGAGCAACAAAAACTCTTGACTACACATTATACCACAAAGAAAACAGCAACAGCAGAAACAGCAGCATTGAGAGAACAGGTATGTAATCAGCCTTCTACCATAAAGGCCCATAATAATCCCTTAGGGATCTTATACAGGATCACAGGTAAAGAATACCACGGGAAATCACAGACTCCAATGGAAACATCTCATAACACTATGTTTTAATGCCTTAATCTTACTATATTTAAAATAACCTCTCAGCTTTTCTATTCACAGGCATTCTTGGATACAAAGGGTGGACAAACTAAGATGGCATCTCGGGCTCAGTCACATGAGATACCATACCCAGCTTGCACTACAAGAATGTCCCGAGAAAACTCTTTAACATACACTTTATCTCTAGGTTATACCTTCTTTTAGGATTTGAAGCACCTGACCAGTCAGACCACCGAAGCAGCAACTGTGAAATACAGACTTATACTACAGGTCCTACTCATTGAACACATTCAAGCAAACTAGCATTTCCTTGCTATTTTCTCCTCTCTTCTCACTACTTTCTTTTTTATTTTTTCTTTTCTTTACTTTTCTTCTCTTTTCCTTTTTTCTTTCCTCTTCTCCCTTTCTTTCTAATGTATTTTCTCTTTTCTTCCTTCCTACCCCTTCCATATATTTTTCCCTTTCCCCCCTTTGAAAATCCAACTATCTCTTCACCCCTCAATCCCATCCAGACCTCCCACCGTATTAAAACTCTTCACCCTCAATTCTTAATCCATTAGGCATCAAGACTGACCTCCTACCCCAACGAACCAGTACCCAGCACCCAAGCGAAGGGACACCCAGTCAAACCCACACATCGTCCCTTGCAAGAAAAGGCAACCAACTCCCCTGCGGACTCATGCTGCTCGGCCCTCCCTACCAACTCCCCCTAACGTGAACTGTTACTTGAAACCGGACTTAGCTCTAAAAGTATCCCCAATGCAAGAGCTCTTCCAAGACCTTCCTGCCGCAATTTTTACCAATCTCAAGAAGGTCAGGGGCTGTGATGGAAAGGTGCCTGGGAACCCACACACCACAAGAAAATCTCAAAAGACAATGGGGAAACCTGATCTTCCAACATAAGTATAAGACCTGTATTACACCTGCTTTACCCCAAAAGTAAAGTTGTTTTTTGCATCACTTTGTTCCTTTAATTACTTTGTTAATTTATTTTTTAAAATGTTTGTTCTATATATACATAGGTGAGCACATATATTTTTATTCCTATTCTTATTTTTTTTTTGAGTGTGTGACCTGTTTCTGTTTTCTTCTATGTCCACCCCAAAATGCACCGACAATATAATGTAGCACCATTTCTCCCTGCAAAGGCACACTAGTAAAAGGGGAAATACTACATATAAAAACGAGCTCTTATCTACTAGGGATAAGAACTCATACTTGTTTACAATACAGGGATATCTCTCACCTTGAAAATATGTCATTCGGACCCAACTTAGACCCCAGGTGATTAGACACCATCCGTCCAGCCTTGAACCCTGGATCCCAGACATAGAAAAGACAAATTTCTTCACAACAGCTACGGAAAACAAATCCTATCCGGGACATCCTTAATACTGCTGGGCCACCAACAAGTGCCAGCTCTAATATGATATCCTGACAATGAGGAAAATGGAAACAAATTAAATGTGAAATTATTATAGAATACACTTAAGTTCAACAAACAAAACTAATAAAACTGAATGCCCAATTAGCAACAAACAACATATTATTTAGAAAACATATATTTAGAAAATGACTTAATAAAACTTTGTTCCCATTTTCTTTGTTGTCAGGATATCATATTAGAGCTGGCACTTGTTGGTGGCGGTATTAAGGATGTGTTTTGTCCTAAGAACAGGTTATCCTACCTCACCAGCTAACGATAAGACACAATCAGAAGACTTGTCACCCTTTGGTCAATCCAAAAGCCAAGATTGTGATTTACAGATGACTGGCTGCTAGATTCATGACTGGACTGAATATATCTTGAGACCAATAAAAAAGCCCTAGTCTAGGGTTTGAACTACGACCCGCACAACAACCATGATCCCCAGTTCCAAGGGTCCAGCAGAGACAATTGCAACGGAATGGGGCTTCTGGAAACACAATGAAAGACGCTATCCTAGTTTCCATCCTAGGATAAGTGCAAAGACCAAGACCACCAACCACAGAAGATGGATTAAAATGACACTGAGGGAACAGAACTTCTAGAACCACAAAGAAAGACTTCATCATAAGTCCCACTCCTGGACCTGTGAGGATACTGAGATTTCTAGATACAGAGGTCTTATTTCATCACCCAGGAAGGAGCAGAAGTTTTCCAAACACCACGAAAGCACCACGGGAAGAGTAAATGAACCTGAACGGAGTCTATAGTTAATCCCGTGACAATATATTCCAAGTGTGGAGAAACACTATAGCGCTTAGGCTAAGTGAATTCCTTTTCGAATGACCCCAATATTTACTGTGTCAGTGCAGGAGGGAAAAAAAAAGGCAAAAAGCACAAAACATTTTTTTAATATATTTTTTATATACTCATATTTTATTATTTTTTTTACTTTTATTTACCTATCTACTTCTTGTCGATTTCCCTGTTTTGGTGTGGTTATTGAAGTTGTTGTCTCCATTTATATGTATGTTTTTTCCTTCTTTTCTTTTCTTTCTTTATGTGCCCTGCCATATTTTTTTTTATCTCAAGACCATGGCTTTTTTTTGTGGTGCTTATCGTTTTTACTGTTGGAGTGCTCACTGGATATTTGACACTTCTTTTTGTACTGTTGGAGTGTTTCACCTTATTTTTCTTCTTCATCTCTCAAACCAATGATGAGAGACTCTAGAAGGATTCTCCCCATTTTCGGCATATTAAACTTTTACCCCAGTTTATTACTTTTCACTTCTTCAAACAAAACCACATAACTCGAACTAACTAGTCCTGCCTCCCAGTTAGAGGGGGAAATAAGGGAGGCACCAAGACCAAACAGGTGTAAGACTACTAAGTAGTAAGCTAGGTACAGAGGGGACCACATATTCTAGCAACCCTGGGGGTGAGGGAGGAGGCTATGGGAGGTAGGACGAACATGGGGATTTAGGGAGGACAAATCGGTGATGGGAATTCCTTTGATTTTATGTAAATATGTACCTAAATATCATTTTGAACAATATGTAAGCCATTATGTTCAAAATAAAAATTATATTTAAAAAATAATGACATTTGAGGAATTTTTTTTTTTGAGAAATCCCTTATGCCGCCCTGTCTCACCCTTACTTTGCCTCCTGCAGCCTCAGGTAAATTGAGTTTGAGACTCCTGATTTAGAAGTTTCTCTATATAGTAAATAAAATCTTGTTCAAATCTATAAAAACATATTTTTGATATTGAAGCATTCTTATTTCTGCCTAATTTCTACAGTGTACTCTTTTAGATATAGTTAAGCAAAAAAGTCATGTAATATTATAATTATGATCTTGATGTACAAATTCAATTTTGAAACAAAAATCTTTACATTACTTTTTACTCAATTAACTTCAAGTTCATCCATACATGATTTTAACCTGGCATAGCATTTAATGTTGATTATAATTGAGAGTCTTTCTTAGTATTAATAGTAGTATAATGTTTGTAGGGTCCTACAAATGTGGGGACTCTTCCTGTTACCTGTCATCTCTGTTCATCTTTGCACTTCAGTTACTTCCAAAACACATATTTTTCATTTCCAGAAAACTGGTCTGCCATTTCCCTCAGGTTTTATTGATTGTTTTGATTGATTTATTCTTTTTGATTGACTTATTGAGCAGGCAGGGTCAGTATTCAGGGCAGATGTGTCGTAGGGAATTACCAGTTTCTCCTTTTTCATCAGCTTGAGGGATTTTTTTCTTTATTCTATCCTGTAAATAAAAGCCGATTTCCAAACAGAAAAGCTCTCACCTTAATCTCTTCAATGGAGTTTTTGCAAAAGACGAAACAGAATCTTTTAAAAATCCTTGAGGCAGGAAATTACATATCCCAATTGACTAGTACTGACAAAATGTGGGTTGAGAGTGAAGAGTGGATATTTAGGGAGCAACAACATAATTTGATGACATGAATTGTGATGCTTTGCCTCCCCCCACCCCGCGCTTGCTAACAGTTTAAGTAACTCAAAATAATTAGTTCCCTTTGGAAGTTAGGAAGAATTTCTTGTTAAAAATCATCTAAGCATCAATGCTTTTCAGAGAATTGTTCTTGTAAGAATTTCAATTTCTTACATGCCTACTGGTATATTCAGTTTCAGCTTTTTTTCTGGGCCATTTTCATACTTTCAATTTTCTTGGGAATGACTTATTTCCCTGAGATTATGTGCTATAGTGAATCATGCACAGTTTTGTAATTCTAAAAATCTTACCTGTTTCTGAGATTGCATTGTGAAAGAAAAAAAAATAGTCTGTTCATTTGAGAGATACACTTTATGTTGTGCATATATCTTAGAAAAGACAGCAACTTAGAAGTGACGTGATTTACTGAGTACTTAATAGGTCTTGCAGAGAATCCATTCACCCATGATGCCTTCCTTGTTTCAGAACTTCACTGCTAATTATTCATCATTCTCTTATACTTTGGAAGAATGAGTCCCAATATTTAATGATCTATTCTTTTTTCTTTGATTTGCTTTCATTATTTTTCCTTACTTTCTTAACAATTATTCCTCAGAAATTGTGTTCAATTTTTTTTGCACTGTATCTACTGTTATTTTAATATTCACTATAATTTTTGTCCTCCTGTGTTCTCACTATTGTATAGACAATCTTTTGTTGGATAAGTTGGATAACTTTTTATCTGTATTGGCATATGTTTATTTAATATTTCCTTTTTAGTACCATAACTTCTTTATTATTTGGCAGGGAGGAGGGGTAACACACCCCAACAGTGTTCCACAGCTAATCCCCTTTTAGTGCTCTCCCAAAAGTGCTCATAGGTTCATGCCAGGTATTAAACCCAGACCCCCTATATGCATAACTTGCACTCAATCCACTGTAGTATCTTTCTGGTTCCATCTTTATTTTCATTATTGCAAACTAAAAATCAACTGATGTTATTCCTCAAAATCAATATAATGTCAAATATAATTTAATAATTATAAAAAATATTGGCATCCCAATAGTTAAATATTAACATTTAGTTAATTGAAGCTGAATATTTAAATAGTTAATAATTAAATATCAACTAATTTTATTAACTAAATATTAACTAATTAAATAGCTAATAGTTAACTATTAATGGTAAAAGTCATCAATGATATTTTGGACTAAAAACTACATGATATATAATAAAATAATAGAATATATATTACAATAAGTGTAGCACAAATTCAACGAAAAGACAGCCAAGAACATATCCACATATATTATCATTTATACTCCATATTCTTTTCCTATAGACTTCTTTGTTAGTGGAATTTATTTGGAATTTACATTTCTTTCTAACATATCTAGTTATCATTAGCATGACTAATTATAGTTATTAAGTAATCTAATTTTGTTTTGCTAAGAAGTATTTTCTTTATCAAGATTTATAGGTACAAATATAACCAAGACTTCAACATCAGTTTTGCTGAAATATTGGTACTAAATTTATTTTATTTTATTTTATTATTTTATTTTATTTTATATATTTTGGTTTTTTTTGTGCCACACCCGGTGGTGCTTAGGGGTTACTCCTGGCTTTCTGCTCAGAAATAGCTCTTGGTAGGCACGGGGGACCATATGGGACATGGGGATTCGAACCAACCACGTTAGGTCCTGGATAGGCTGCTTGCAAGGCAAACACCGCTGTTGCTATCTCTCTGGGTCCTTAACTTTTCTTTCTCCAAGTAAATGGGGAATTTATTTTATAAACTTTATTCACCAATAAGTTATGTATAGAGACTGGGAAAATCTATGCCTGCTCAGTGGTTCCTGACTGTGAGAAATTGTGAGTGTTGCCTGTGTGTGTTTTTCCAAAGTCCTGTCTCCTGAACCTCTTGGGAGGTGGGCCGAAAAGGGCCCAGAAAAATAGCTCTCTCAGAGGCTCATCCAAGGGCCGGAATGCCAAGGAACTGTGTCCAACCAAGAAAACCAGCTACCCGCAGTCTTCTGCAGAAAGGCAGGCCTCCTGTTTGTGACGTCAGGCAGGGAAAATCTATGCCTGCCCAGTGGTTCCCAACTCAACTGTGAGAAAATGTGAGTGTTGCTTGTGCGTGATTTTCCACTATCCTGTCTCCTGAACCTCTTGGGAGTGGGCCAAAAGGGCCCAGAAAAATAGCTCTCCCAGAGGCCCCAGAAGAGCTTTGCTTCGCAGCCATGCACTCTTTCTAACCAATGAACCCCAACACAACACACAGAAAAAATCACACTACAAGTGTGACAATGGGAAACCTTGCAGGCAAACACCATGCACAGAGAATGAAGATGATATCTTGGATGACCTAAAAAATTACAACCATCTGATTAACCTCTCAGATAAGGAGTTTAGAATAGAAATATGGAAGATGTTTGTATTACTCAAAGAAAGCATAGATCGATCTGACAGAACACAAAGACAGAAATCAGAAAACTCCAAACTGAAATAACAGATCTGAAAAACATGGTAGCTCAACTGAAAAACTCAGTGGATGACCTCTCCAGCAAGGTAAAAACACTTGAGGACAAAATCAGCGTGCTGGAAGATGAGATGCAGAAAAACTCAACACAGCAGAAGAAATTGTAAAAGAACCTTTAGACAAAGGAACAGGCAATGGAAAAAATACTCAAGGAATATGAACAGATGAAAATAGAACTCTTTGATAAACTCAACAGAAACAACATAAGAATCATTGGAGTCCCAGAGGCCCAGGTAGGAGATCTCCAGGAAGAATCAACTGTCAAAGACATCATCAAAGAGATACTCCCAGAGTTAAATACTACATGCAATAAAATCCTGTATGCCCAAAGAGTACCAGCTAAAAGAGACCCAAAGAAAATCACCCCAAGACACATCCTTGTTACGATGACATTTCCCACAGATAGAGATAGAATACTGAAAGCAGCAAGATCAAAAAGGGAAATTACATTCAAAGGAGCATACCTAAGACTTACCGCAGACATGTCACAAGAAACTCTCAAGGCCAGAAGACAGTGGTGGGATATTGTGACAAGACTGAAAGAAATGGATGCCTCACTGAGAATACTGCACCCAGCCTGACTCACGTTCAGGTTTGAAGGAAAGATACATAGCTTCATGGATAAACAACAGCTCAGAAACTTCAAAGATGAAAAACCAGCCTTAAAGGAAAAACTTAAAGGTCTAATTTAAGACAAGAGAGACCAACAAACACAGCAAACTTATATAAAACATGACATTAAATCCTATGACAATCATCTTCCTCAATGTCAATGGTCTAAATTCAACAATTAAAAAACACCCTTAAAAAGCTAAGGTGGCCATATTAATATCTGATGACACCAAATTTATACTCAGAAAAATGGTAAGAGACAAAGACAGACACTATGTACTAATCAATGGATATGTGAAACAGGAAGAAATCAGACTATTAAACATATATGCACCCAATGAGAGACCAGCAAATTATCTAATAAAATTATTGATAAAATGAAAGAAGACATCAATAATAACACAATAATTGTGGGAGACCTTAACGCGGCCCTGTCAACACTTGATAGGTCAACCAGACTAAAACCAACAAAAACATACTAGCCCTGAAAAGAGTAATGGAATAAAGAGCACTAGTATATATACTATATATGTATATATATACATATATGTATATATACTATATATGTATATATATACATATATAGTATATATACTATATATGTATATATATATACACACACATATAGGACACTCCACCACAAAAAACTGGATACACATTCTTCTCCAATGTACATGGGTCATTATCCAGGATAGACTACATGCTGACACATAAAACATACCTTTATAAAATCAACAGGATAGAAATCTTGCAGGATACCTTTGCTGACCACAAGGCTCTGAAATTAGATGTGAACTACAAAGGCACACAGAAGAAAAACTTTAACAATTGGAAATTAAACAGCCTGCTACTGAACAACCAGTGGGTCCAAGATGAAATCAAAGAGGAAATCTAAACTTTCCTGGAAACAAATGATAATGAAGACACAAACAGCCAGAATCTATGGGACACAGCAAAAGCAGTCCTGAGAGGAAAATTTATAGCTTTACAAGCACACATCAGGAAGGAAGAAGGGGCATACCGGAATAACTTAATGACGCAGCTCATAAAATTAGAAAATGACCAACAAAGGAACCAAAAATAGGGAGACAGAAGGAAATAACAAAACTGAAAGCAGAAATCAATGAAGTGGAAAACCAAAAAACAATCTGAAAGATCAATGAAAGCAGAAGTAGGTTCTTTTAAAAAAATAAACAAGATTGATAGACCATTGGCAAAACTCACAAAGAAAGAGAGAGAAACCTGATAACTCATATTAGAAATGAAAAGGGGGAGATCACGATAGATATTGCAGAGATCCAAAGGGTAATCAGAGACTACTTTGAGAAACTTTATGCTACTAAACATGAGAATCTAGAAGAAATGAAAAATTCCTGGACACTTATAATCTTCCACGGTTAAGAAAGGAGAATGTAGCATATCTAAACACCCCCATTACTATTGAGGAAATTGAAACTGTAATCAAACATATGCCCAAAAAGAAAAGCCCAGGCCCAGATGGATTTAAAAATGAATTCTTTCAAACCTTTCAAGAGGAACTACTACTAATCCTACCAATCCTGGCCAGGCTCTTCCATGAAATTGAAAAAACGGGAACACTCCCAGACAGCTTTTATAAAGCCAAAATTACCTTGATACAAAAACAGATAGAGATGCTATCAAAAAAGAAAATTACAGACAAATGCAGATGCAAAGATCTTCAACAAAATCCTGGCAAATAGGATCCAGTGCATCAAGAAGATCATACACTATGAACAATTAGGTTTCATTCCAGGAATGCAAGGATGGTTTAACATCCGTAAATCTATCAACATCATACACAACATCAACAACAAGAAAAAAATTACATGATCATATCAATAGACGCAGAGAAAGCATTTGATAAGGTCCAACACCCATTCTTGATCAAAACTCTCAGAAAGATGGGAATTAAAGGAACCTTTCTCAATATAGTTGAAGCCATCTACCACAAGCCAATGGCAAATATCCTCAATGGAGAAAAACTAAAAGCCTTTACTCTAAATTTTGGTACAAGAAAAGGCTGTCCACTCTCACCACTCCTCTTCAACATAGTACTGGGAGTGCTTGTTATAGCGATCAGGCAAAAAAAAAAAAAAAAAAGATATCAAGTGAATCCAGATAGGAAAGGAAGAAGTCAAGCTCTCACTCTTTGCAGATGATATAATCCTCTACTTAGAAAACCCTAAAGACTCTACCAAAAAGCTTCTAGAAACAATAGACTTATATAGCAATGTGGCAGGTTACAAAATTAACACACAGAAATCGATGGCCTTTTTATACACCAATAATGATAGGGAAGAGGTGGATGTCAAGAAGGCAATCCCATTCACATTAGTGTCACACAAACTCAAATATCTTGGAGTCAACTTGACGAAAGACTTGAAGGACCTATACAAAGAGAACTATACAACCCTACTCCAAGAAATATGAGAGGACACACGAAAATGGAAGCACATTACCCTGCTCATGGATTGGCAGGATTAACATCGTTAAAATGGCAATACTCCCCAAAGCATTGTACAGATTTAATGTGATCCCTCTAATGCAGGGGTCGCAAACTCAATATATCTGGGGGCCACAGGAGGCAAATTCGGAGTGATCCTTGAGTGCAAAGTCAGTAGTAAGCCTTGAACATTGGGTGTGTGACCCAAACAACTAAAACAAAAGAAAACAAAAAAAATATTCCTATAGGGCAGGCCACAAAAAGTTGTACGGAGGGCCATTTGTGGTCCTTGGGCCATGAGTTTGAGAACCCTGTTCTAAAGATACCCATGACATTCTTCAAAGAAGTGGATCAAACACTTATGAAGTTTATGTAGAACAATATACACCCTCAAATAGCTAAAGCACTTCTAAGGAAAAAGAAAATGGGAGGCATTACTTTCCCCATCTTTATACTGTACTACAAAGCAATAGTTATCAAAACAGCATGGTATTGGAATAAAGACAGATCCTCACATCAGTGGAATAGGATTGAGTTCTCAGATAATGTTCCCCAGACATACAATCACCTAATCTTTGACTAAGGAGCAAGAAATCCTAAGTGGAGCAGGGAAAACCTCTTCAACAAGTGGTGCTGGCAGAACTGGTTAGCCACTTGCAAAAAAGCGAACATAGACCCCCAGTTAACATCATGCCCGAAGGTAAAATCCAAATGGATTAAAGACCTTGATATTAGACCTGATACCATAAGGTATATAGAACAACATGTAGGTAAAACACTTCATGACATTGAGACTAAAGGCATCTTCAAGGAGGAAACTGCACTTTCCAAACAGACATCAACAGTTGGGAATACATTAAGCTGAGAAGCTTCTATACCTCAAAAAAATTGTGCCCAAGATACAATAGCCACCCACCATGTGGGAGAAACTATTCACCCAATACCCTTAAGATAAGAGGTTAATCTCCAAAATATACAGGGCACTGACAGAACTTTACAAGAAAAAAACAAAACAAAACATCTAATCCCATCAAAAAATGGGAGAAGAAATGAACAGACACTTTGATAAAAAAGAAAAATGGCAAAAGGCACATGAAAAAATGCTCCTCATCACTGATCATCAGGAAGATGCAAATCAAAACAACAATGAGATACCATCTCACGCCACAGAGATTGGCACACATCACAAAGAATGAGAACAATCAGTGCTGGCGGGGATGTGAAGAGAAAGGAACTCTTATCCACTGCTGGTGGGAATGCCGTCTAGTCCAACCTCTATGGAAGGCGATATGGAGATTTCTCCAAAAACTGGAAATTGAGCTTCCATTCGACCCAGCTATTCCACTCCTAGGGATATACCCTAGGAACACAAGAATACAATATAAAAACCCGTTCCTCACACCTATATTTATTGCAGCAGTATTCATAATAGCCAGGCTCTGGAAACAACCAAGATGCCCTTCAACAGATGAATGGCTAAAGAAACTGTGGTACATATACACAATGGAATATTATGCAGCCATCAGGAGAGATGAAGTCATGAAATTTTCCTATACATGGATGTACATGGAATCTATCATGCTGAGTGAAATAAGTCAGAGGGAGAGAGAGAGAGAGACACAGAATAGTCTCACTCATCTATGGGTTTTAAGAAAAATAAAAGTCATTTTTGCAACAATCCTCAGAGACAATGAGAGGAGGTCTGGAACTTCCAGTTCACTCCATGAAGCTCACCAGAAAGAGTGGTGAGTGCAGTTATAGAAATTACTACACTGAGAACTACCATAATCATGTGAATGAATGAGGGACCTGGAAAGCCTGTCTAGAGTACAGGTGGGGGTGGTGTGGGATGGAGGGAGATTTGGGACATTAGTGGTGGAAATGTTGCACTGGTGAAGGGGGGTGTTCTTTACATGACTGAAACCTAATCACAATCATATTTATAATCAAGATGTTTAAATAAAGAATAGATTTAGAAAAAGAAGTTATGTATACACTTAACATATCAATAACATTCCAACTTTTGCTTATTTATTATGAAGTATTTTAGCATAGATTGTTACAAAAATAATGCTTTAATAAAACCGAGGTAGTAGAATTACTTTTTTAAGTTATCAATTTTTATCTATATTCATTACTTTATTAACTGAACACACATGTAAAACACAGTAGTATTTATATATTCCTAATTATTTTAATGTTACCAAATTCTCTTAAAATTGTAATATAAAATTTTGAACTTTGCATCTCCTTATTATGTGAATATAAGCAAAATATACTTTTAACTAGGTAAATATCAATTCTAGTGTGTTGATATGGTTCATTGATGGATTACTTATAAAAAATGACCTATTTTAAAGTGAATCACTTTGACATCCTCTATCTCTTTTCATCCTCTTTCTTTTCTAAACAAGTCACTTCAGAGTCATATGAAGTATAGTTTGGGAAGATCTGAATGAAAACAATCCATTTTGGACTGGTGGAAACTTTGACGATAGCTCATTCCAATAATCATTTAACCACTGCAATAATGAAATCTAATACAATAACATAATCTTGACAGTAGCATTGCACATTTGATTATTAAAAGTGCCATTTGATGATCTGCTCTGTTTTTTTTTTTTTTTTTTTTTTTTTGCCAAATGACCAACTTTTATTTAGTATTTCATTCTTAAATCAAGTTGCAGCACTCAAACAGTAAATTCTTGTCTTTATTTTGGAGATGACTGTAATGTTCTAAATTTATCTCACACAGCTGGATCAGGTAGAAATATTAGCACTATCCAGTCTTGGTTCATAATGGTCCAGAGAGAGAAAATTATTTTTGAGAAAGATTTTAGTGAGAAAATGCTCAAATTCTCTCTCTCTCTTTTTTTTTTTTTTGTTTTTGGGCCACACCAGGCGGTGCTCAGGTGTTACTCCTGTCTGTCTGCTCAGAAATAGCTCCTGGCAGGCATGGGGGATCATATGGGACACGGGGATTGGAACCAACCACCTTTGGTCCTGGATAGGCTGCTTGCAAGGCAAATACTGCTGGGCTATCTCTCCGGCCCAAAATGCTCAGATTCTACAAACATCTATTAAGGGCTTATTTTTGTTTGTGTTTTGTTCCCATAGATATTGTCTGGGTGAGAGTGAAGGAAGGTGCTTATTATTCCATACCTAAATGAAATAACTTAATAAGTAAAGTCAGTCAAGACTGCCTTAGAAAAGCATAAGATCAAGAATCAGGAAAGTACTCAGAGTACTTTCTTCTAGGTTCTCATGTATAGTGTGGTTCTTGTTTTTTCCTTGTTATAATACGTTTGAGGGACAACACTCAAAAGATTTTTAAGTCTGTGAATCTTCTCTGTATGATAGCATGATAAAAATGTATGTATGATACGTGATGTATGATAAAAAGTAGTCATCACTTGGATTTGTCCAACCCAAGAAACTTTAGAATATCAAACTCTACTGTAAATGAGGAACTCTGAATTATTGTGACATTCCCTTGTAGATTCATTGAGTATAATAAAGATAGCACTATTTTGAAATATATTGATAATTTGGAGAAAATATACATAAGACCTTCTGATTCTTTTCCCTTTGAAACTTAAAATGCCCTTAAGACAGTCCAAAAATAACAGATTAACTTATTTTTGGCTCTTATAGGGTCACACCCGGCAGCACTCAAGAGTCACTCCTGGCTTTATGCTCAGAAATTGCTCCTGGCAGGCTCGAGGGACCATATGGAATGCCAGGATTCGAATCACCGTATTTCGGCATGCAAGGCAAACACTCTGCCTCCATGCTATCGCTCTGGCCCCATAATTTAATTTTTTTAAGTTGCTGGAGCTTGTGAATACCTGGATGATAGCATTGTGATGCTCAGATTTACTTAGACCTCAATGCATATGAGAGACTATTCCTGAAATGTTCCCAAAGAACCACCCCTTTCATTGTTTAAAACATCAATAAAATGTTTTCTTCCATCTAGGCATTTCAAGGAAATTTTAATAGGTTCCTGGCAGACATTTATTAATGTATTTATTAACGTATTAAGGGATATATTTCTGAAGGGGATAGTCTCTCAAGGCAGCAGGCTTAAAGACTGGTGTATACTACTTTCTTCAGAAAAAGTTGAGAGATGTCCTAGAAGTCACTGGAGTTCATGATTTGACCATAAAAATCTTATTTTAAGCCACTAAATGTTAAGGTGCAATGTTCCGCAGCAATGATTAACTGAACTACTCTCTACGGCTTTTAAGATGAGCTCACAAAACATTACTTCAAGCACTTTGATTCTCTTGAGTTTACTCATCAACACTCTGGCCTTTGATCCTCCAAATGGGCTTTCCAAAAATCTTGAATCTCTGGCACTCCTCTAGTCGTCATCTTCTTAAAGCTAGGTTTCCTTAATTTTGCTTGGCATCTTTATTCTTCCTCTTCATTGATTAAAAATTGGAGTGGGACATATGCAGATGTTATAATACTCATAGCCTCTTAAATTAGATTTAACTTGAGAGATTTTTCATTAACATTTAAATAAATCTGTTTAATTCAGCCTACTCTCCCACTCTTGATCCACATGAGACTATTTGTTTTGTGAGACACTGCTTCTGAAAGCAATGACTCTATTGCAGTAGATAGTATAATTTTTATATTTTAGATGCTTAAATATAATTACATGTACACCATAGGAATAAAGGATGAAAATGACAGCTCTGTTTTCTTTAACTGAGTAGTGTCTGGCTCTTATTCTTACTCTATTAGGACCTTCATTACTGAATCTGCCACCTAATGAATTCACTAGGATTGGAGTAATAAGCACTTTCCATCAACCTCATCCAGAAACTACAAGAACAAAATAATAAATAAATAAATGAGAGAAGCCAATAATAGATGTTTATTAAATCAGAAAGTTTTTTATTCAAATCTTTGTTTAAAGCACTCGCAACATCACATCTTCTCAATACACTGCAAGTTTGCCTTTTCCAAGAATGGCATAAATTGGAATCATGCATTTTAAAACCTTTTGAGACTAATTTTATTTTTCACTTAGTAAAATTCACTTGACATTCTTTTATTTTTATCTCTATGACTGAGAGCTCATTGCTTTGTGCTATAGAATAATATTCCATTGCTTGATGTTCAACCATGGATTCACTCACCAATTGATAGATAGCATAGTCACTTCTAAGTCTTGGCATTTATGAATAAAATTAGGTGCAGGTTTTTATATCCAGTTAAATTTTAAATTGTTTTGGATAAGAATATAAAGAAATAGTCTGCCTATCCATAGGATAAGTACATAATTCCTTTTATATGAAATATCCCATTTTTATTTTATTTAATTAATTTATTTATTTATTTATTTTTTGGTTTTTGGGCCACACCTGGTGGTGCTCAGGGGATACTCCTGGCTGTCTGCTCAGAAATAGCTCCTGGCAGGCACGGGGGACCATATGGGACACTGGGATTCGAACCAACCACCTTTGGTCCTGGATTGGCTGCTTGCAAGGCAAACGCCACTGTGCTATCTCTCTGGGCCCCAAATTATTATTATTATTATTATTTTTACAAATAATTGTATTATTTTGAAGTTTGAGTTCAGGATCTGTACATTAGTTCTCATTTTCCATTACCTTAGCCCATTTGAGTTCCATCACTATGCTTTCTTTTATCAGAGATTATTCTGATCTTTCCTACTCACTAACTTCAATCAGCACTATTTCCTTTAGATCCATCAATGAAATGGTAAATTGTTTAATTTTGTCTTTTCTTATAGCTGCACTATCCCTTTATTATATTTAAAAATGCCCTTGGGATATGTAGTGCTGCTCACTCTTTTGCTATTAGTATTAATTTGTGGGACCTGGAGAGATAGCACAGCGGCGTTTGCCTTGCAAGCAGCCGATCCAGGACCAAAGGTGGTTGGTTTGAATCCCGGTGTCCCATATGGTCCCCCGTGCCTGCCAGGAGCTATTTCTGAGCAGACAGCCAGGAGTAACCCCTGAGCATCGCTGGGTGTGACCCAAAAACAAACAAAAAAAATTAATTTGTGTTCTTTCTATTATTTTTTTTACCTTGTGTAACTATTGTTAATATTTTTTCTCTTCTCTTTACTTAGTGTGTCTACAGATATTTTGAATTAATTTCTCTTTTCAAACATCTTTTGTTTTTATTGATATCCCAGAATGAGTTTTCTTTAGATGATGCAACTTTGATCTTTTTATAGAGTATAATTTCTATGTTTGCTTGCTGTTTGTACTACTCACCCCACCAGGTAGAATCAATGAAGAGATTATCTGAAATGTTCTACACATACAATTCTTTTTCAAGCTAAAAAGATTCTAGATAATGGTTTTAAAAATATTACTGTGGGTAGGGCATTTGCCTTGTATGCTACCAACCTGGTTTTGATCCCAACCACTCATCTGGTCTCCTGAGCACCATCAGGTTTGATAATTAGGTGTAGAGCAAGGAGTAAGCCCTGAGTACAATCAGACTTGACTCCCAAGCAAAAATAAAATAGTCTAAGAACTTTTCTTGATCTATAATAAATGTGCATGAAGCATTATGTCCCAATTTTGCACGATGTTAGCAAAATCTGTGTCTAAAACTAAATCTCTCTGAAGCATGAAAATATTTCTTACAAACTGCAATTTCTTAAAAGCGACAATTCATACAATGCATATTTTAATTTATTTATTTTTGCCACAGATACATCTATTTTACTCTTCCTCCTCTCTTAATTTTCAATTCCTCCATTCCTAACCCAAGATTGAAAGCTGAAGCTTTCCCCCCATGGTACAATGTTACTATGAGTGATGGTGTTGGTTTACAAGTGGTGGTTTGATTCTGTGGTAGGTGAACCTTCATGAATTAGATAAAAAGCAATACTTGAGAGTCCTCAGACCAGAGAAGACATGAGGTAGTATTTATGTACCAGAAAATGAAGTCTCACATAAAAGCATATGCGTTTTGCTCTTAACCTTTCTTTACTAGTTACCTAGGTGAACTGAGACAGGAAATACGAAAAAATGTTTTGTAAGTTTTATTCATAAATGTCTGATGAACCTATAAAGAAGAAACCTAGTGGCTCTGATTCTACTCCTCTGCACATTTGACTTTTTTCAGATATCAGTGCCATAATGGTTCATCACATAATTAAATTTGTATCTAGCTTTTATTGTTTTCAGTGTATCTGTCACATATTACAACATATTTCTTTAAAGAGCACAGTAATTCAAAGTGTCTATTGAATCAAAACAGCATTTTTAGATAAAGGAGATGTAGCTGAGATGTTGCCCAAAGCCATATATTATATTAATGCCAGATATAGACTAGCATTCAGTCATCAGTATCTTTTTTTTTTTAAAGGCAGGTATATCTGAACAGAAAATTAAATTAAACAAAATGTTTCAGGAAGGGTCAAGTACCTTTAATTGAAGAATGACAATTTAATAATTTAGTAGTGTTGGTTTTAAGAATATTTGTGTCTTTTAGTTTGATGTAGACTTCATTATTCCTAGTAACTGATTTTTGATCTTACCAAGAAAATATATTAAGTATAAGAGGTGTAAACAATGTCATTTGCATAGTAGGCTGTGTCTTGTAAATAAAATTTAGTGAAACAAGGCAGCATTTTAAATAATTTGTGTTTAATACAGATCCATTTCTCACCACAGATTTTTGTGGGGACAAAAAGTCCTCTATACAACTACATTACTTTTATTCTAGAATAGCATAAGGAGTGCATATTAATATTCTTTGCCAATGTACATTTAGCTTGAAAAAGATCTCATTAAATAGATATACATTTATTATATTAAGTTCTACTTTTGGGGAGGGAAGAAGCATGAAGCATAGTAATAAAATAGTACTGTAGTAACATCTACACCTACATTTTTCTCAGTAGTATGCACTTGTTCATTGATTCATTTTAGTGACATGTTCCAAATTAATTACTGCAACAGAAACTTTGAATAATTCAAAGAAGCACAACAGAAGAATTCTTTTTTGTCTTTCTCCAATAGGCAACACAGTAAGTTTGTTATTATGAATAATAGTGAGCAGGTTCTTTGAGTTGATTTATTGCTCATTCCTAAAAATATTCATGTCATTACTTTTAGCTGAAATGAGGGTAATTTTAGTAAACAGGTTTTTCAAAGACATTGTTGCTGAGATGCAAGGGCATCCACATTAGTGATCATTGCTTTAAATCTTAAAAGATATTATGTACTAAGATCAAATGGCAGCAAGAATCAAAGTCTTCTACTTGATGCAGTTTTTAGAAATTGTTAAAAATATTGTGTTGATTCAAGATTGTTTTTAATATCTTTTGCTGCCACTGTGATTTTTGATTCAAATATTCTTTTGAGAAAAAATGCTGTTTCTTAATATATCTCTATTTAGCCTTTTGTTTTTCATTTTGCTCATTACCCAAAATAGTTGAAATTGATATTTAAGTGTGCTGTGTTTTTTTATTATCAATTTATTCATAACTTTTATCCCACCACCTACCAGATCCCTATGTTCTATTCATCTGCACTGCAATAGAGGCTGGAATACTAATTTCTACAGATCATATTACTTAATTTTAATTACATTTTGGCCATATTTGAACAAGAAAACCCAATATGACAGGAAAAACCAAGCACGTGGAGGTAAATATTCAATCACCAACCTCTTACCCTGATCTCATCTTTCTCTGTGCCCAGGATTTCAGAGTGCACGTGTTCTATGTAGACTTAGCTCCTAATGTTTTGATCCCCACTATAGGGAGCATGTCTTTAAGAGGAAGCACATGTTACCTGACTTCACTATTACCTCCTCTTGAATCCTAGGAGTATTTCCAACTTCACAATGAAAATGTGTAGCCACCTCTCCTTCCTCATGCATCTATCTCTATTCACATTGCTGTAAATCATTCGTTGAACACAAGGTTAGAGCTTTTGTGTGAGATCTGCAGTTTCTTTGAGACTCCAACTGATATCACTGGTTTATATAAAAAAATCTCATAAAACTGGAAAACTCCCTTTTATTTCATCAGCTTATGTTCTGATACTTATTAAACTTTCTAACTTTCAATTAACGAAGGAATTAATACTAAATGGCATACTACTCTGCCATCTGGTCTTAGGTTGATGTCTGACTTTGAATCTCAGCCAAAGTTTAGGGGAATTCTTTGATATAGTCAGTTTATATAGATCAGGTAAACGAATAAATTATGGACTGGGAGCAACAAGTAAAGAAACGAGTACAGGCTATTTTTTCTAAATATTTCCTTGAAGAATTTTTTCAGAGATGAACAAGTACAGGCATATCCACAGCAATTTACACAATTTATTGGACTCCTTATTTATCAATTGAAGCATTTTTCAAGCAGTGTTCTTCCCATTAGGTTATGAATATGAGGGAAAGAAGTAAAATAAGATGTTAATGCAGTATATAGGTACTTAGTTTCTGCACTCTTAGCAGATCCTAAGCTAAGCTTACCTTTTCCAGCAATAATATTCTATTCATTTATAATTTAGAAGAAACAGCACAATGTTAATTTTCTCTAAATCTTGATTCTGAGATTCTATTAGAGTATTGCAATTTTCTATAATCCAAGACTTATGGTAAAGATTGTGAAGCTACTATACCATTAATTCTGCAATGTGTAAATAGTTGTTTCTCTCTTTGTGGAGTTGTACTCCAATGTCACTTGGAAAAGTGTTGTAAATATTCTATCTCTTGTATTAGGAGGCTGAGAAACAAACCTAATCAGAATAGAGACTCATTTTCTAAGATAAACTATATTTTTTTCTTTGTAGAGATATTTTTGAGTACTTCATCTACAAATACAGCAAGATTGATGTTTATGGGATGGAAAACAAAGTTTCATTTAGTAGGTTCTTTGGGGAAAATACATGTCAAAGGCTCTGGACTATTGCCTTTAATGGAAGATTTTATTGTCAAATCTTCTGTAGCTCTTTATTTATTAATATATCAGTCATTGTGAAATTACAAAGTTATCCACTATTGGGTTTTCAGGCATATAGTGTTTCAACACTAATTCTTTTCTTGTGTCCACTTCCGTACACCATTTCCCCTCACACACCTGCTTTGCCATAAAAACACTAATCTGTTTCTATGATAGGAACTCCTCTGCCTTTTGTATATTTATTTTGTATTTGCATTGTGGCTTTTTAACCAGTTGCTTTGGAAGATGGCTGACTTGGCAAAGTTAGTTATAGGGTCTCATTTTTGTTCTTAAACTTCCTATCTGGAATATGTAAAATGTTTGAGAATAAAAATAGCATTTAAAAAACGCCTCCATTGTAGTGATAACTAAGGCGAAATAGACATGGGTAATAAAATATTTTATATTAACTACTATTAATATATTACTAGTATATGTTAATTATGAATTACTAGGATCTATTAATTATTATTGACATAAATCTCTGATTATCCTATTAAATGCTACCTGTTCCTGTAGAGGATGATGATATTTGTCTTCGGAATTGAAATCAGGGTGCTGGAGACATAGTACAGTGTGTAAGGAGATTGTTGTGCTCAAGGAATACCCGGGCTTGATTCCTGGCCAGATGGTCCTCTAGCAGTGCCAAGTTTAATTCCTTAGTGCAGAACCAAGAGTAAGTCCTAAGCACTTCTGGGTGTATTCCCAAAAGAAACAAACAAGCACAAAAAAAAAATTGGGAGTCAATTAATGACTGAGTTGGCCCTATGCATGTCTTGCAATATTCTTTTCTTTTTCACATTACATTCAGTCTTTTGAAAATGCTGATAGCTGGGAAGTACATCATGGTGTTATTTGTAAGACAAACAACTTGTTTACTCAAATATTAGTTCACTAGAAGTGGTTTATTGCTCTTCCTCATTTTGATAATGTATTCATTTTATTTCATTAAAATATATTTGTCTTGCTTTGGATTTCCCTAATGATAAGTGATAATGAGCATTTTTTCATATGCCTGTTGGCCATTTGTTGGTTCTTCCACAGAGAAGTGTCTGTTAATTTCTACTCCCCATTTTTTGATGGAGTATTTAGATTCTGTAGCCTAAGCTTTGTGAATGCTTTGTATATGCTAGATATTAAGCCTTTATCTGATGTGTTGGTAGCAAATATTTTTTCCCATTTAGTTAGTTGTCTTCCAATTTTGGCTTGTATTTCTTTTGCCATACCGAAACGTTTTAGTTAGATGTAGACACATTTAATCAGATTTGATGCCATTGGCATCCATTATCATTAAAGACTTCTTTGAGGTCCAAGATTTCTTGGAGTATTGGGCCTATGTTTTCATCAATAAATTTTATGGATTCGGGTCTCATCTCAATCCACTTTGAATTGACTTCTGTGTACTGTGTGAGATATGGATTGACCTTTAATCTCTTAGACGTGATTATCCAATTGTTCCAACACCTTTTTGTTGAAAAGACCTGTCTTACTTCATTTCAAGTTCTTGGCCCCTTTGTCAAAGATTAGTTGACCATATACTTGGAAGTTTGTCACCGGATATTCTATTCTGATCCATTAGGCTGAAAGTCTGCCTTTGTTCAAATATCATGCTATTTTGATTACTATATCTTTGTAGAGCTTCAAGTTAGGTAATAAGATTCCTCCCAGTTTTTTATCTTTCAATATGACTTAGGCTATCTTAAGTCTTTTATGGTTCCACACAAACTTCAAATTGATTGTTCTAAGTCCTTAAAGAATGATGTCTGAATTTGAATAGGGATTGCATTGGATCTATATAGTAATTTAGGTGAGATGGTCATTTGATAATATTGATCCTACCAATCCCTGAGCATGGAATGTTTTTCCTTAAGTCTTCTTTAATTTCTTCAGTTTTTGTGGTATAGGTCTCTAACCTCTCTTGTTAGGTTGATTCTTAGTTATGTGAGGACTTTGGACACTATATTAAATAAAATAGATTTTTTTGATCTATTTTTCCTCTGAGTACTTACTTGTATAAAGGAATGCAACTGTCTTTTGTGTATTGACTTTGTAGCCAGTCACTTTAGTTTTATTGTTTTTAGGGCTTTTTGGGAACTATTTAGGGTCTTTAATGCTTACTGTCATATCATCTGCAAATAGACTTACTTTGCTTCCAGTTCACTTCTTCATTACCTCCTACCAACTCCACTACTTCTATTTGCTTGTTTTAAGAAATTAGAGTTTCGTTCTATTTATTTATTTATTTTTAAAAGTTTTTCACAGTTGTATTTCAGGCATTTAGTGACACCACCAGTGTTGACCTCACTCCACCCTAGTTCCTCACCTGCATCTCAGACCTCCATCCATAACTCCAAGGACTATCAGTGTATAACAGGCCCATTTTATGTTTAGCTTGTTTCTGACCTGTTTCTTTCCCCACTCAATGCTCTTGAGACCACTTGGCCCTTAGCCCCAATCCACATTTTTTTTTCTTTTCTCAATTTGTAGGAATACATAAAAATATGAGACAGAAATGACTCAAGTTCTATGGTTCTATTAAAAAGGTGGGAGCCCATATCTAGAATATAAGTAAAATTAAAAAGGAAAAATAAAAAAAATGGAAAAATGGTGAGAGAGGGGCAGATGTTTTTGTGTGTGTGTGTTTGTGTGTGTGTGTTTTTGTGTGTGTGTGTTTTTGCAAAGGCATAACAAACGTTGAGGGAAGTTACAAAGGAAATTCCATTGACCTATGATACATGCAGGGGGGGTCTCCATCCATGAAGCAAACTGTTTAAAGACTGACTACAGGTTCTGGGCTTGTTGGTTGTCCAACCCAATGTCTCATGGTTCTCAAAGTTAGCAATTTTGGTTTTTGCACAGGTTCTTGGATGAAGCCTAGGATAAAGTATTTCTTTGTGTTCCCAGGACAAATTCTGCTTAGTTGCGGTTGTTGTACTTGTGTACTTAGAGATCTTGGTTCTTGCATAGATCCTAAGATGGAGTCTCTTCTGATTTTATCTCACTGTTCAGTGGCGAGATAAGTAATCTGCCCATAGATCAAGTTGTTGCTGTTTCCTCCTCCTCATCATCATCAGTGTGTCTTATTGTCCTACCCTGGAGCAGGTTGGTGCCAGGGTGGTATACGGGCCTCCCCAAAAGAGAGTTTGATTTCTGGTGTTGGTGCCATAGACTGTGCAGGTACCAATGTTGGAGTCTGAGGTTTGGGGTTGGCTGGCAGATGTCCAATCCATTGAGTCCTAAGTCAAATCTCCATGACAAATGTTCAGAAGAGTTTCTTACTATTGGACACTGTTCATTCACTTGTTTTGTTTTCTACATGCCATAAATGGATAAGATACTGAGAAATTTATCCTTTTCTACTTTATTTTGCAAAACATATTACCCTTTTTTCAATCAAAGCTATTATGAGATTCAAGAGAGCACACTTGTTTATGGCTGTATTGTTTTCCATTGAGTCTATGTACCACAGCTTCTTTACCCACTTCTCATTATCTTTATCATTATCTTTATCTACTTATCAATCATTGAGTTTTTGGGTGTTTTCTATTTCCAGGCTATTATAATAATTAATACATGAATAAAAGTGTGAATATGGCTTTTCAAATGAATGTTTCATATTTTGATGAAAGATACCTAGAAGTGAAATCACTTGGTTATATGAAAATTCTGCATCTCTGAGCAATCTCCGTTCAGTTTTTCATAGAGGGTAAGCAAACAACATTCCAGGTTAAAGCAAATAACATTGTCAGTGAAAATGAGTTTTGTTTCCTTTTTTATGACATCCTCAGAAATCTAATTTTTTTTCAGTCTTCAATATATATGCAATTCTCAGTGGAATAAATTTTATCTCACTGTTATTTTAAGTTGTATTACCCTAACAATACATGTTTATAAATACTTTTCTTATGTCTACTGGCCATTCATATACCCACTTTGTGGAAGTATCTGCTCCATTATATTTTGGTGGGTTTATCTTTTGAGGAGTTGTTTTTGAGATTTGTGAGTCCTTTATGTATCTTGCAAATTAAGACTTTTTTGATATATTTTGTGTATAATTTTTCTCCCATTCAGTAGGGTATATTTTTTAGCCCAAGTTTCTTTTGCTATGTAAAAGATTTATAATCACATGTGATTTGTTTGCTTTTGATATTTTTGCCAATGCAGTTAAATTATTAAAGACACCCCTGAATCCCTATCTTAGAATTTTGTCTATGCTTCATCTCAATATGTAACTGCCTCTGCTCCTGCCCTTTACTGGGAGAGAATTCCGGCCAGCAGCTTTCTCTCAACCGGGACAGAAGGCAGAAAGCAGCTACAAATAATTCGCGAGTGTTAAGCTCTTTTGTGAACACGTAAAAAATTAAGCTGCAGAAGTTAGTAAAATGCTCAAGGTGTGTTCCAGTCAAGAGGTTTATTGAAGGGAGAAGCAGGGATTTTATGCCCTGCTCTAGTGGGAGGAGTAGTAACATAGGATTGAAACATAAACCAATCAGATTTGTACAAGTACAACAATTTTAACCAATGGGAGCATAAACACATTTTGATGGCGGGAAGGATAAAGAGGAACCTGGCAGGATGGGGGGAGGGGAAGCAAATCCTTCAACAAATAGCTAATTGATATTTACGCAAATACAATTTTTGTTTAGCCTATTTTCCATTTAAATCTTTCTTTTGTGCAAGCAATATGATCATAATTTAGACTTTACAAAAACCTATCTATAACTACGTGCTTGAGAGCAGTTACAAAAACAGGTTCCATGGAAAGGTTAAGGAATCTGGTTAAGCCAGATTCTGTGTGCTGGGTTAAATTTATTTGCAGAGTTTTCTTTTGGCTCGGGGCTATGCAAACTTTATGGCTTGAATCAGGCAGGCGGTGGAAAATTCATCCAGAGTTTCTTTGTGGGATGCACGGTCACCCACATCAATATATATTTATTAATAAATGTTGCATTGAATCACCATGAGATATACAGTTACAAAATTTTACATGGTAGTGTTTCAGTCATACAATGTATAACACTCTTCACCAGTGCACATTTTCTATTACCAATATCCCCGGTTTTCTTCCTGCCCTGCCAGTTGTACTCCCCCTTCATGCCTCTATGTCAGCCATTTTTCTACTTTTTCTCTCTCTTCCTTTTTCTTTCATTATGCTTTGCAATAATGTTACTTAAGAGATTTCATTAATATCACTTTACCTCCTTTCAACAACCAGTTCTAGTCCAGAGTGATCATTTCTAACTATCATTGCATAATAGTTCCTTCTTTGCTTAACTGAATTTCCCACTATTTATGGCAAGCTTCCTCTTATGGACCAATTCTCCTGGCCCTCATCTTTATTGTATTTGGTTATTATCACCACACTATCTAATATTTAATATTCACAAAGCAGTGTGATCATTTTATGTCTATCCCTCTCTCTCTGACTCATTTATCTCAGTATAATACTCTTTATATCTATTCTTTTTCAGTATATGTAATGAAATCTGGTCTAAAATCAAGGTATTTGATCAAAACTATTATCATGGTCTTTAATTAACACTTATGTGTGCTGTATAGTCTCTTTTTTGGGAATATGTCTCTTCAATTTGTATAAAAATATTTTGAAGAGGCTTTCCTTCCATTTATTGTATGTACTGAGCTCCTATCTTTTATTTTCTACCTGGCTTTTTGTTCAAGAATGATTCCTAGTATCGCTCATGGCAACATGTATGATACCAGGAATTTAAATTAGGGGCTTTGGCCATGGAAGAAAGTGAGGAAAATTTCTTACTACCTGCACCTAAAACCAGACCTTATGATAACTAATTTTTATTGCTTTTGTTAATTTTTAAAAGATCTTTTTTCTTTCTGGCCACACCCATTTGATGCTCAGGGGTTACTCCTGGCTAAACGGTCAAAAATTGCCCCTGGCTTGGGGGGGCCATATGGGACGCTGGGGGATGGAACCGCAGTCCTTCCTTGGCTAGCACTTGCAGGCAGACACTGTACCTCTAGCGCCACCTCGCCAGCCCCAATTTTTAAAAGATCTTTAATTTCATACGTTTTGTCCAATATATGATTTTAGCTTTTCTACATTTGAGATGACATCTATTCCTATTCATCTTTAATCTCAAATTTTAATTAAATGAAATAATAACTGCTTCATGCTGATACTTTCATCTCACATAGATTTGTGGTTAGATATTCAATATTAAAACTTTGGAGTTTATATTTAAATGGAGCTGAATTTTTGGCCATGTACAAAAATATAGAATATGACAATTTATTTTTCATCATTATTATTTATTTATAGAAATAAATTATTTTGGAAATTTTAAGAAATCCCATACAATGTTCTTAAGTTTTATCCTGTGTGTGTGTGTGTGTGGTAATCACTTGTGCTCAGGATATATTCTTTTTTAAATTTTATTTTATTATATAGAAACCACTGTGAATTACAAAGTCCTTTATAGTTTGTTTTACAGTGAATGAGGGCCAATTTCACCACCAGTGCTGACCTCCCTCCACCATGTTCCCAGATGCATCTCAACTAACTGGCCCATATAAAGTTTAAATAATTAGAGTTTGGGTCTCTTGATTCTATTGTTGTTGACTTTGGCTTGGATTTTTCTTTCTGTCTCTTCTTTCCTCTATGAATTCACCAGAGACTGGTTGGCACCTAGCCCCCATCCTTTCATATTTGTATTTCTCCTCCTACTCTCAGTTTCTTTCCTTCTCACATACTCTGAAGCCAAGGGTGTTCCAGACAACTTCTTTTTGAAAAATTGCATTTCTTTATGAAGTTATTCTAAATATATTTTGACTCTGTACTCAAGGGTCAATTCTGGTGGTGCTGGGGTCTGCAACAGTGCCAAGTATCAAACCTTGTGTCAGCTGCATGTAAGGCAAGTGCCCTATTCATTTTACTATCTCTTTGGTCCTCCAAATAACTTTTTTGTCTCAAACTACTTCTACTAGTTATAAGACTTAAATTGTGACTTCCACTGGAACATAGTTTTTTTAACCAAGTATACTATTTAAATACAAACACCAGTCTAGTATCTTATTATTTGTTATAAGTAAGTAAATGAGACAATTACTAGGCATAATATATTTTCTTCCAAGATTAAAAATAAAACTTTAAAAAGTTTTGTTATTTTTAAAACTAGGTGGTATTTATCTTAGGAATCTGGTCTTACTTTAGAACAAGAAATTTTGTCCTATCCTAGACTACAAACACTTCATAAACTTATAAGTATGACAGAAACAAGTTCTCAAACATTGACAAGGTATATCTCTCAACCTTTGGGTATTCATTTGTCTTACTAAGGCATCCAGTACTGTACTTCCTACTTTAAGAATCAATTAAACTTTGCTCATCCAGGTAAAGACTATGTGATGTTTTATGGAATAAAGAAAACCAAATAAGTTCTTGGTAGTTTATATATTTATTCTTAAATCTTTTTTAAGTCACTGTATTTAAACAGAATATTATATAGTTGTTCATATTGCATTTGTTCTAAGAGCAATCAACGTAAAATTCCCTCTACAATTGTCCCCAGATTGCCACCTGTTCCCAAGCCTACCTCCATAGCAGACATGAATAATATATTTTGTATTTCTTGTTTGTAGATAAATGGCAATAAAATTATTTTTAAGTAGTACAATAAAATTATAAAAATGAATGTATTACAGTGAGGTCAATAAATCATTGTCTAAATGTTTGTTAAGCTATTTGTTGTTAATTGATCTGTTATTTTGTTGTTTCTGAACATTATTAGATGGGACTGAATCCACATTGATGCTAAATTGGTTTTATGACTGGGATGACAGAACTAAAAACAAAATTGTGGTTATCATGTGGCCACATACCAGGCTGTGAGGCACAGGAATTCCAAGATCTGTGGCTAATATTGCAGTTTATAAGAGGCATGTTTTTGCCTGGTTGGGCTTTCAGAAGAATGAGAAGACAACGGGAAGGTTTTTGCACTCATTGAATAAAACTTCCTGGAGATGTCAGCCCAAATACCAGCATACCTGCAGTTTCAGTCAGTTTGCCATTTCCTCAAAGCTCCACGGTTGAGTTGTGAAGCTGGACACTAGAAAAATGGTGGCTGTGGATAGTGGGTATAGCTGGTGTAGCTTTGGCAGGGCAGGGACTTGGCTCACCCTTTCCTCCTGAGATTGTCATTTTCAACTGTGTTTCTGTTGAATGCATAATTTTTCATAGCTTGGTATACATCTCCTTCAAGAATAGAGGGAGTCAATGGAGCTGACCAAATGCAGACACACTGACTATATTTATGGGTATTTTTTGGTTTCCAGGGCTTCCAGACGTACAAGAACACTGTGGCTTTCGGAGATGGGAGTGTGCTTGCACGCCCTCCAACAATGTCCTAGTAATATCAGTCCATATATTCACAGTCCAAAATTAACTAGAACTTTAGTTGTTTTGGCACCTCTGTAGAGCTCCTTGGTTTAGTGGTGAATTGAAACAGTGATTTTTTTTTTGGTGGTAGGTGCATATGGAGTGGTTTATATTTTTAAACACAACACCAGAGCTGACTAGACAAAGCAAATGGGTTTCTATCCTTGCCTTGTGGAGAAAAAAAATCGTAATAGAGTTTGAGGAAAAAATGATTTAAATCAGTGTTTTATCAACAGGAAAGTGCCCAAATTTTGTCTTTGATGGGCTGGATAGATAGTAAGTGCAGCAGGCATGACACTAGCCTGGCATGCAGCCAACCTGAGTTTGATTTTTGAAATCATTGTTCCTTTAAGTATAGAGTGCAGAGTAAGCACTGAGCAGAGCTAAAGGTTATCTCAAAACAAATAAAACCTTTTCTTTATATACTGTTGAAAGATGGGTATTTTATGTTTTACTTCTAAAGTTTCTGACTTAGTATTTGTTTTTGGGTTCAAGAATTTGCATTTCTCATAAAGTTTTAGATGATCCTGGTGTATTTGGTCCAATTATCATACTTTGGAAACTTCAAATAGCTAAGTTATATCTTCTTCAATAAAAATGTTATATCAAAATTAGAGTTGTCATAGACATTTTAAATATTGTGATTTTTTCTTTTTTTCTTTATTTAAACATCTTGATTACAAATATGATTGTGATTAGGTTTCAGTCATGTAAAGAACACCCCCCTTCACCAGTGCAACATTCCCACCATCAATGTCCCAAATCTCCCTCCATCCTACCCCACTCCCAACTGTACTCTAGACAGGCTTTCCAATTCCCTCATTCATTCACATGATTATGTTAGTTCTCAGGGTAGTTATTTCTATAACTGCACTCACCACTCTTTGTGGTGAGCTTCATAAAGTGAGCTGAAAGTTCCAGACCTCCTCTCATTGTCTCTGAGGATTGTTGCAAAAATGACTTTTATTTTTCTTAAAACCCATAGATGAGTGAGACTATTCTGCATTTCTCTCTCCCTCTGACTTATTTCACTCAGCATGATAGACTCCATGTACATCTATGTATAGGAAAATTTCATGACTTCATCTCTCCTGATGGCTGAATAATATTCCATTGTGTATATGTACCACAGTTTCTTTAGCCATTCATCTGTTGAAGGGCATCTTGGTTGTTTCCAGAGCCTGACTATTATGAATATTGCTGCAATAAATATAGGTGTGAGGAAGGGGTTTTTGTATTGTATTCTTGTTTTCCTAGGGTATATCCCTAGGAGTGGAATAGCTGGGTCGAATGGGAGCTCAATTTCCAGTTTTTGGAGGAATCTCCATATTGCTTTCCATAGAGGTTGGACTAGACGGCATTCCCACCAGCAGTGGATAAGAGTTCCTTTGTCTTCACATCCCTGCCAGCACTGATTATTCTTATTCTTTGTAATGTGTGCCAATCTCTGTGGCATGACATGGTATCTCATTTTTGTTTTGATTTGCATCTCCCTGATGATCAGTGATGAGGAGCATTTTTTCATCTGCCTTTTGGCCATTTGTGTTTCTTTTTTATCAAAGTGTCTGTTCATTTCTTCTCCCCATTTTTTGATGGGATTAGATGTCTTTTTCTTGTAAAGTTCTGTCAGTGCCCTGTATATTTTGGAGATTAGCCCCTTATCTGATGGATATTGGGTGAATAGTTTCTCCTACATGGTGGGTGGCTCTTGTATTCTGGGCACTATTTCTTTTGAGGTGCAGAAGTTTCTCAGTTTAATGTACTCCTATCTGTTTATCTCTGCTTCCACTTCTTTGGAAAGTGAGTTTCCTCCTTGAAAATGCCTTTAGTCTCATTGTCATGGAGTGTTTTACCTACATGTTGTTCTATATACCTTTTATGGTATCAGGTCTGATATCAAAGTCTTTAATCCATTTGGATTTACCTTCGGACATGATGTTAACTGGGGTGTCTATGTTCGCTTTTTTGCAAGTGGCTAACCAGTTCTACCAGCACCACTTGTTGAAGAGGTTTTCCCTGCTCCACTTAGGATTTCTTGCTCCTTTGTCAAGGATTATGTGATTTTATGTCTGGGAAATGTTCTCTGAGAACTCAAGCCTATTCCAGTGATCTGAGGGTCTGTCTTTATTCCAATACCATGCTGTTTTGATAACTATTGCTTTGTAGTACAGCTTAAAGTTGGGGAAAGAACTGCCTCCCATTTTCCTTTTCCCTAGGAGTGATTTAGCTATTCAAGGGTGCTTATTGTTCCAGATGAACTTCATAAGTGTTTGATCCATTTCTTTGAAGAATGTCATGGGTATCTTTAGAGGGATCGCATTAAATCTGTATGATGCTTTGGGGAATATTGCAATTTTAATGATGTTAATACTGCCAATCCATGAGCAGGGTAGTGTTTCCTTTCCATGTGTCCTCTATTATTTCTTGGAGCAGGGCTTTATAGTTTTCTTTGTATAGGTCCTTCATGTCTTTGGTCAAGTTGACTCCAAGATATTTGAGTTTGTGTGGCACTAATGTGAATGGGGTTGCCTACTTGACGGCCCTCTCTTCCCTATCATTATTGGTCTATACAAAGGCCATTGATTTCTGTGTATTAATTTTGTAGCAAATATTGTGATTTATAAAATATGTATAAATTTACATATGTAATTGTTCAAGTGATGAAAATATTATTGCTTATATATATTTGTTCTTCATCTATTTCTTCTGATTTATCAAATGTCTTGGAAATTGCTATGTTTTGAGTTTGATAAAAGGATACATTATTACATTACATTAGCATTACCAAACATTACCTAAACAAAACATTATTTCCTTGTGGAAGGAAAACAATTACAGGGTTTGGATTCACTTCTGCCCTCCTTGGAAGGGAGAGACATTGGAGATTCAGTGACCTATCACTAGTGAGTTCATACAGTATGCTTACTAATGAAATCTCCAAAAGACCCCAAAAAAGGAATTCAGGATGTTCTCCGTATTGCTAACCATGTGGTAATCTAGACTTCTTATTTTAAAATTTTTGCTCTTTGAATCTCTTCCACCTTGGCCATTTAGATTTACATCCTTGTAACAAATAGGCAATTTAGTGTTTCTTCTGCTTCTCTGTGTTTATTGACTCATTCTAGACAATAAGTCTTGATCTAGAGGTTCTGTCAATCTCTGATTGATTTATAATTGGTATTTTACAAGTATAGGAGCACAAATTTTGGGCTCAAAATGTGCACATTGATATGAGGTGGTATCATAGACCTTCCAAAATGTAGCTTGTTGGTCAGAAGTGCAGCCTGGACTTGTGCCTAACATCTGTTAAGAAGTTAGAATGTTGCCCTGGTGAAGAGGGGTGTTCTTTACATGACTGAAACCCAACTACAATCATATTTGTAATTAGGATGTTTAAATAAAGATATTAAAAAAAAGAAGTTAGCCTTAGAAGAGTTACAGCTCACCTCATGAAGCTCACCACAAACAGGGATGAGTTTAGTTAGAGAAATAACTACGTTTGAACTATCCTAACAAGGAGAGTGTACGAGGGAAGTAGAAAGCCTGTCTGGAGTACAGGCGGGGGTTGGTTGGAGAGGAGGGATATTTGGGACATTGGTGATGGGAATGTTGCACTGGTGATGGGTGGTGTTCTTTACATGACTGAAACCCAAACACAATCATGTATGTAATCAAGGTGTTTAAATTAAAAAAAAAAGAAGATTAAGACATTGTACTGAGCCATCTGATGTTCTCTTCAGACAAAGCTGGTTAAAAATGAGCTCATGTGGGTTGAATTCTCAGATTCACTGCTGATATGATAAAACCTCTACTCATCTCTAAATCATGCTGGAAGTTGTCTGCAGGATCCCTGCACACCACTAATATTTGGTTTTGCTTATAATGATCCATAGTCAATCTTGGTTTGACATCCCTGGTTTTAATTTTAAAAAAGTTTTAATTGGGCATGAGTTCCTTACACTCCATTCTTCTAAACCAGCACATTTTCCAGCATTTGATGGTGATACTGTTCTACATTCCTCCAGGGATGGTGCTTGCTTTTTTTTTTTTTTTTTTTTTTTTACTGTCTTGGCAGTGAATACAGTTTAGGCACTGTCTTTAATCTAGCATAAAAACTCATTCGTTTATATATAACAAAGACTAGTCATAGCAATCACGCTGAGATGAATTGAGTGGAGATTTCATCTGTCACCTACCTTCAACCAAAGCCCATTATTAGTGGGTCAAGCTGTAGTTCCGAGTGTTTGACAACAGTTTAGTCAGTCATTAATAATCAGCTGAAAGTTCTGAGCATTCCCTTTTTCACAACCATCCTGGTAAATTGCTATCATCAATTGGGAAATACACACCATATTTCTGTAGTTTTTTAATGGCTTTCCATTACATCTTTTCCTTATTTAGACCAGGCTCTCATCAATGGGAAAATTTCAGACATGCTTATTGAATTAGGTTTTGGAACTGGATAAGAGGCTACTAATGCACCATTATGATGACGTGAGTTAGAGTTCTAACACGAGAAAATTTCTGTTTTTTATATGTATTCATACCCTAAGGAGTTTGTTCATGTTTCATTTTGAAGCAACTAATACCAGAAAGCCACTGATCAGGTTAAAACACTAGGTCATAGCATTATTACCAGTTAAAAACTCCCAATATATTATTATTATTATTATTATTATTATTATTATTATTAATCATTGCATTTTCTGTAGGGTTCAGGTACTATTCCTGAAATAGTACTCTGGGGTTGCACCTGAGGGTCTAAGCACAGCTTAAATTCCATTCCTTTGTGTCATCTTCCTAACCCCACTACTTAACTTTTTTTTTTTTTTTTTGGTTTTTGGGCCACATCTGATGACACTCAAGGGCTACTCCTGGCTATGCATTCAGAAATCACTCCTGGTTTGGGGGACCATATGCGGTGTCAGGGGATCAAACTTTGGTCCCTCCTGGGTAGCCATGTGCAAGACAAACACCTTACTGCTGCGCCATCGCTCCGGCCCCTCCCACTACTTAATTTTTAAATTCTTGATTTCTGGTGACAAATCCCTTCTATCTGCCACCTTACACTAAATCCCTAATTCACTCTGAAATATGAAGCCGTTTTTATTGAAGTAAACCTCCTGTCAGTCCTTTTTGACATGAAGAAGACATTTACTGCAGAAATGCCCAAAGATGGTTTGGCATTGGGACTACCTTTTAAGTCTTTTAGAAGTCTGGTAGAGAAAATCTGGGAAAGGGACTCAAAATAAATATACTCTGTTGTTTTGAACTCCATTTATATTTTTTCTGTTAGATTTTTCCAACATGGATTGTAATTATAATCACCTAGAATTTCAAAGAACTCAGTGCCCAGGATATACCCCCTGGTGCTATAATAAGATTCTATGTGGGTAAGTCCTACCTAAGCATTAATATTTTATTTAAAACGAAGACTTGAATCCACTATATCATGTCAAAGAATCTATACTTTTATTAATTTTAACCCATTACTGAGTCCAAACTTCAATTAATAAATTCGTTAGGCTCAAATTTGATCCCTGCACCAATGGTCCACTGACATCACTGGAATTGATCTCGTATTTCAGAGCCAAGACTAAGTCCTCAGTACTGCTGAGTGTGGCCTAAAAATAATAATAAAAAATATAAACTCTTCAAGGTAAAAGACACAATTGCTTTTGAACAATTAATTACTTTTCAAAACTTCTGTAATGAATTTTGTACATCCAAAATTCTTATTTGTAATATATTAAAGGCAGAACACTACCTTGCATGCAGAAGGCCTGGGTTTAATCCCCGACAACACATGGTCCCCAAACACCCCAGGGAATGATCCCCTTCCCACAGGGCTGAAAGTGGCTCATAAGCACTGCTGAATGAGTCCCCCAAACAAAAATAAGCACCAATAAGATCCATATTCTTAGGTACCCCTTTTATGTCCAATTATTTTTAGCTTCCTCCCCCCTACTCCATGTGACTGTCCTTATCTTAGCATAAAATATGTGACTTTATTTTGTGTACTTAGCCAGTTTTAACAACTGTGCAATTACTTTCCATCCTTGGCCTCAGTTCTTGTTCATATCTTCCCTATGGCAACTGGAGATAAGGGACTCCTATGCTTCTTTAGAAGCATTCTTATTTTTTCATTCATGTTCCGAAGCAGACCTTCCATTTTTCCCTTCTTGCTCGCTACAATCTTTGTAATAACCATTGTTGCCATAGAGACTAAGTGCCACAGTCACTTGATCTCCCAACGCCTTCATTGCATCTGTACTTCATCTTATGCCACCACCAGTGATTATTTGACTAATCACGATGTCACAGCATGCCAGAGATTATCAGTGCCCTATTTCCTGAAGCAAAGAAGCTATCTGTGACTTTCCCCAATGTGCTCACTACCCAATCCCAAAACCTATTTTAAGGGTGCTTCCTACAGCCACTTCTCGTACAATTACTGAATAACTCAAGATTCTGACAGCAGAGAGATAGTACATTCAAATGGGCCTATTAAGGAAGTTTATTAAAAGACTATTTACTAAGTGAGGAGAGAGGGTAAGAGAAACCAGAAGTTGGTAAGAAGCCTGGGGGCTTGCAAAGGCTGAGAACATTAGCGATTCCTAGCATTAAAATAATTCCTGTTCCAATCTCTGTTCTTCTGGTACCTCCTACTGAACAAACTCAATCAACGTCGCTGCCTGTAAATTGAGATGTAGTTCATGCATAATAGAAAAATAACCTCTGTTAGTTATAGAGGAGAAGGGTGTAGACCTAGGGACGCACAATGGTTCTGTAGTTCTGTAGTTTGTTCAAATTGGCGATCTCTGAGCTTCTACCTGTAGCTAAAACACCTATTTGACACTGTTAATTGAATGTTTTAAAAACAGCTCTGATTTTGTGTATAAAACATATAGCCATTGTCACTCAACAATTGTCACTCACCAAGAGTAAGCCCAATGCTCTTACTGTAGTAAAGAAAATTTGCTTAATAGTCAGAAAGGGAAAAGCAACCCTTGACATCACCCTATGATTTAACTTTCAATTCACCTCTGATTTATGTTGCACTTAAATTTCTTTTAATTGCATATATTTCTCTACTTCTTTCCATCACGAGGAGAAAACTGTCATTATTGTAATGCCTTCAAAATATTTTAACTGATTTTTGTTGTGGGTATGACACACATGTCATTAAGTAAGATATACTTAGACTTCTAATTTTTGAAGTGAAACCGTAAAGCTATTAAAATACATAAACTCTAAATATGGGCATGTCTTCATTCTGAGGTGGCAACTCACATCTCCACCTAGGATGTGCATCCTCAGCTTTTCCCTTTGGAGAAGTCTTTCTTGTATCATGAATGAGTTATTCTCTCTTTATTTTTCTATATAACTTCTAAATAAAACTATTTTTCTTGAAAAACAAACCTTAAATGTAGAGCATTTGATATTTAGAAACTGTTTACTCACGTGCCTATCAGTTGGTCCAGAAGCAGGACCCAGTTTATATGGCAGCATCCCCTATGTTACCATCCCAATCACTGCCTTCTTTCCATAAACCTCCCCAAGACCTTCTCTTGGTCACTAACATTATGGAAAAGTTTAGTTTTGACAGGAAGCCTACATTTTTTAAAAATATAATTCAATTACTTTAGGACATTTTTTATCATTCCCAAGAGAAGTTTAATACCAACACTCACTTTTTATTATTCTCAGATTCTTTACCCCATAAAAGAGAAATGGATTCATTTCTTTAGCATGTCTCTGAATTCATTCTCAAAGTCCTATAGGAGGAATTTATATTTATCTGCTTTGTCCATCTAATGTTACAGTATATGCATAGAGCTTATTTTATTTGTCAGTTGATTGGACTTTTGGTTTATTTACAATATCTTTACATATAAAATGTTCAATGAGCATATATAAAACAATAATTGTTTATGAGACATTAAAAGTATTAAAAATAGAGAGTTTGAGAGATAGTACAGTCCCACAGGGATCTTGTCTTGAGTGTGACCAATCTTGGTTAAATCCTCAGCATCCCATATGGTCCCTTGGATATTCCAGGAGTAAACCCTGTGCATTGGTGGGTGTGATACACTCCCAAAATCAACCAACCAAACAAAAAGTATTAAAAAATTAACGGAGTAAAATAATGGAAGGGAAAATAATGATGCCGAAAAGTTGGTCACGACTTATTGACCCAAATAAACATACTTTCTTACAAGATGGAATAGATTTTAAGTATGGGCCTAAGGCAATCCTAATGCTATCCAAATACAATCTAATCTAATTTCATCTAATCTAATTTCATCTACTTTGAATTTCTCAGTTCCCACTCTATGTATTTCTGGATTTCCCGGAGTGTTTTACAAATTCTGCTTGTCCAAAGAGACTATGTTTAACAATAGCCACTGAATGAATTCTGTATCTGTTTGGTTAATTTGAGGTATGGTTTATACTCTTTATGTTCAAGGGTCAGAGAAATAGTCATATATTCCTCTGAAACTTTCCCTTACATTTTTGAGGGGTGTGGGGGATAAAAGTAAGGAGTTGGCTCAGTGTTAAGGTTCAAAGTTGAAGGAGGAGACCACACAATTAAAATAAAAGAAAGAAAAACTTTATTATGTCTATCTACAAGTTACAAACTGACCAGTAAAGGCCACCTTTCATAAGAGGTGACCCCATCCAGGTGTCACAAGTCCCAGATACATAGGATTAGAAGCAGGCAGTCTTGACCTTGAAGTTGATTGGCTATTATCTAGGGTGTTTCTAGGGTGTTTCATCATGTCCTTTTATGGCTAGATGTCTAAGGAGGTATATTGTGACTTTAGGGCCTTGGGGTTTGTGTCATTACTGTTGGGATAAAAATTTAGCCTATAAATGGAAACTTAGCCTTTTACCCTTAAATGGAAACTTAACTTTGCATTGGTAAAATAGAGTCCCTTCTGCTCTTGGCCTCACATTTAGGGCTTATTACAAGCTCTGTTTTCAGGGATTATTCTTAGTTGTTGGGGGACCATATGTGGTGCTAGAGATGTCACCAGTGTCTACCATATGGAATGCAAGTACCTGAAATTCTCCTCCCCTTAACCTTTTTGCTGAGATCTCAGTATTCTTTGAATTTGTTAGAACAATTAAAATATTTTAATTGAGGTATAATTGATTAATATGCTGCATATATAATAAATTTAATTTCAAGTATTGCATTCTGATTAAATACTTATTTTATTTTATTTTATTTTATTGGGGGGAGGGGTTCAAACCCAGCTACACAGGGGCTACTTCTGGCTCTGCATTCAGAAGTCACTTCTGGCAAGCTAGGGGGACTGTATGTGATGCTGGGATTCAAATCATCCTCAATGCTGGCTGCTTGCAAGGCAAACACCCTACAGCTGTGCTATCTCTCCAGCCCCTCATTTGTATATTTTGCAGAAAGTCACCACCTTGGTTTATGTCCTTTGAAAATAGTTCTTTCCTCATCAAATTGTTTAAGTATCATTGAAGAAAAATAAATTGGCCATAATCCTAAAGGTTCACTTCTGAGCTTTAAATTCAGTTCCATTTATTTATGTGAATAGACTTTAGTTGCCATTACTATGCGTACGGTAGTTTTGTTTGAAATCAGAATGTATCATCAGCCCCCAAAATTTGTTCATCCTCTTCAAATTTAATTTGACTACTGATAAACTGAATTGTCTTATGAATCTTAGTACCAGAGAGCCAATTTTTGCAGAAAAGCTTGTTGGAGTATTGACATGGATTTCAATGAAACTATAGTTTACTAATGGAAGTTCTGGTATCATAACAATATTGTCTTCTGATTACTAATTAGAGTTGTCTATTTATTGAAAAGTTATTCTTAATTTCAATATTTTCAAAATACAAGCTTTCAAAATACAAGTCATGCATTTTTTCATTACTTTTATATCTGTGTTATTTTATTCATATTGATCCTATTGCAAATAAAATTGCTTTCCTAATTTTATTTTTCATTATTTATTGCTAACATATGAACACAATTGATTTTTCTATTGATTTTACTGAACTCATTTATTAGTGCTTACAGTTTTTTATGTGGATTCCTAAAGATTGCCTCTATGCAAGTACTTACCAAGTAAAAATAATTTTATATATTTCTTCCCCAAATGAATCACTTTTATTTATTTATTTTGCTTAAATGTTTGGTCAAGAATCTTTGGTCAAGTTTTAATAGATGTGACAAGCAGGAATTAATTATCATTTTCTCACCTGAAAAAAAGAGACTTAATTTATTATTGCCCATTTATTATGTTAACTATGCGATTTTTACTTCAACTTTTTATTAGGTCAAGAAATTCCTTTCTTTTATAGATTTGTTCTGTACTTTTATGACAATAGGTCTTATCCATTTTTTCCCCAGAATTTTAAAAAAATAATGTGACTTTTATTTTTTTCTTTTAAAACCTGGTATAAAAATGTTTAGTTTAGCATTCTTGGGCATATTTTATTTGCTTCTAGTACATACTCTTTTTTAAAGGCTGCCATATTTGGTTTGCTAAGGTATGACAGTGTTGTTAGTTTAAGGATTTTACACTTGTATTCACATGGGAATAGTGCTATAGTTTTCTTATGAAAGTCCTTGTCTACTTCTGGCTTCAAGCTAATCAGTCACTACACACTGAGTTGTAAAGTGTTCCTATTTCACTTTTGGGATGAGTTATAATGAATTACTTTTAGTACCATAGAAAGCACCATTCAGTGAACACGACCCAGGACTTCTCTACTGGAATTCTTCCAATTGAGGTTCCAATCTATATACTTATCATAGCTGTAATTTGAACTTTTTATTATTTTACTGAGTTAATTTCTTGTTGTCTCTTTAGAAAATTTTAATTATATCTAAGATGAATAATTTGTTACGACATACTTTTACTTTTAGCTTACTGGTATCTTTTTACTTAGGTTGCTTGTGAATATGTTGTTGGATCTTACTTTCACATTTTTTGTGAACTATTTTGCCTTTTACTTGGAATATTCAAGCTATTTATATTTAATGATATAAATGCTGTTTGCACATACATTTATTATAATTTTGACCTCTTGGTCATATTTGTTATTCATATTTTAACCACAATTTCTACTTTAGTTTTATACTTTTTATCACTCAATTTTGTATTATTTGTGGTTGTGTTAGTATCACTCAATTTTATATGATTTGTGGTTGTGTTAGCTATACATTTTTATTTGTTTGTATTTGCTCTAGGGTTTTTAGTATATATCTTTAATTTATATCTTATAAACAGTGATTTATAGATTACTTAGTGGTATCTGGAATGTTTTCCAAAGAGCATGATAATTTTCTGTGAATATATTTTCATTTCTATTCTGGCCTTTTGCTATTGTCAAACAGCATAAAGAAAACAGTTCACTTTTGATTTTAGTATAAAATCTCCATAATATATTGCTATTCACTTGATTTAAAAATGCCAAGCACCTTTAGAATAGTACTGAATAATATTTACAATAAAAGTATCTACACACAACCATATTGTTACCATTTCTGGCTAGCCTGGTCCTTGCTATAAATTCTTATTTTAATCTGACATAAAATTTTTTTGAAAGTTTTTCTTTCACACTTCATGTAACAAACATATAAATACTTTCTGTTATATGTTGTATTTATGTGTAGGGGAAAATCTTGATTTGAGTTGTTGAGAACAATTATTACTAGGCAGACTTCTATATTTAATGTTTAATATTACTTTACTTTCAGCATTTTTTAAACTTTGCCTTGTCATATGTCTTGCCTTTTTCCTAAGGAAAATTTTGTTATTTTCAACTTTGTTCTATTCTAAGTATTGTATTTTTTTCCACAGTCTAATTTTAAGTTTCTCATTAAAAGTACTTTTTAGCAACTTAATTATTATCTACCTTGATGTAGTTTATTCATGTTTCTTACACTTGGGTTTCATTTGGCTTCATAGATTTAAGGATTCAAATATTTTTTGTATTTAAATAATGTAAATGTTTCTTATATCTATCTCTTCTTTACTCCACATCAGTACTTATTTTAAATTTGTATTAGGTGGCTTCAAGTCATCCCAGAGCTTATTGGTGCTTTATTTTTTTATTCAATATTTTTCTTACTGTCTTTTTTTTAGAGGGGGTGCTTTCTTTTGGTTTAATTTAAAGCTTTATTTTTTTCTTTTACAATGTTTAATGTTTTTATCAAAAAATTCTCTGAGACTTCTCTCCAAATTCCTGTGACTCAAAAAGGGCATTATAGAGGGTAGCAAATGACAAATACATTTTAACAATGATAGATAACAAATATAAAATATTTTAATATTCCTCATCTTGCAAGACTATCTTCAGTGTTTCACCATTAACTAAAAATAAAAGGGAAGGTACTTCATAGGTACCCCTTATGAGGTTGATTGCATACCCTTCTATTTTTACATTTTTTGAGAAATTTTTAAAAACCTGAACTGGGGCCAGAGAGATAGTATATAAGATTCTTTCCTTGCAAATGGCCAATCTGACTTCAATTCCCCACAATACATATGAACTTGGTCCTCAGAGAAGGGATTCCTGAAGTAGAGCAAGGAGTCAGTCCTGAGCACCAGGAGTGTGGGCCTGCTCCCACCAAAAAAGAATAAATAAATCAAATCATATCCTGATGCAAAATTCTATCATCATTTTATTCTGTATGTTGTGAAATAATCATAGGGCCTTTAAAATTAATGACTTTACTTTGCAAAATAGCATTTAATATGGTACTTAGAAGTTTTTGATGAATGACTTAAGGTACCTGAAAAAAAGAAGTTATATTTCAAAATGCTGGAGTGATGCCCTTCATATAGCCCGCAGAGTTTGCCCTAGCTTTAACCTTGTCCTAGTTTCCATGTATTTAAGCACCATACATGTCACTTAGCTCCTGCTGTGAGTCTTTGCTCTTTCTATGAGTCTTTTTTCTCCTTGTAGTATTTTATTTTATTTTATTTGCTTTTTGGGTCACACTCAGCAGTGCTTAGGGTTTACTCCTGGCTCTATGCTCAGAAATTGCTCCTGGCAAGCTCCGGGGACCACATGGGATTCCGGGATTTGAACCACCGTCTTTCTGCATGAAAGGCAAACACCCTACCTTCATCCTATCTCTCCGGCCCCAAACTTTCTTGTAGTATAAAGTGCAAAAATTTTTGCATTAATTAAAAAATTATGGAGTGTTTTTTAATTGTTTTTTCATTGTTTATTTTTTTGGAATGCAGAAGTGTTTTTTCTTTTAGTTTAATTTACTTTTCACATCTTATTCTAAGTGTTGCCATCTTAGTGTGATGTCTATAGATTAGTCCAGAATCTCTTGTTCTGTGCTCTGAAAACTTCCTGGATTGTTCCCCTTTGATTCATTTCTGAGTTTGTGCATGATTATTGGTGCATTTGCATTTTTTGGTAATGATCATCTTCCAAAGGTTACATTCAGCTTCTATTTAGTAATGTAATCTCAGTGACTAACACAAATTAATTTTCTAAGTTTCTTTCTTTTTTTTTGGGGGGGGTCACACCCGGCAGCGCTCTGGCGTTAGTCCTGGCTCTATGCTCAGAAATCGTTCCTGGCAGGCTCAGGGGACCATATGGGATGCTGGGATTCGAACCACTGTCCTTCTGCGTGCAAGGCAAATGCCTTGCCTCTATGCTATTTCTTCGGCCCCCTATTTTTTAAGTATCTTAATGACTAAAAATGCAGAATCACTTTGTTATCGAATGTTTATTTTTTTTAATTTTTATTTTCTTGACTTCTAATGATCTCTTTCCACTGTACCTTCACATGGCCTTCTTTTAATTATATTAATTTTTGTTGCTTTTTCATATTTTCCTTCCCTTCCTCCCTCCCTCCCTCTCCTCCCTCCCTCCCTCCCTCCCTCCCTCCCTCTCTCCCTCCCTCCCTCCCTCCCTTCCTTCCTTCCTTCCTTCCTTCCTTCCTTCCTTCCTTCCTTCCTTCCTTCCTTCCTTCCTTCCTTCCTTCCTTCCTTCCTTCCTTCCTTCCTTCCTTCCTTCCTTCCTTCCCTCCCTCCTTCCTTCCTTCCTTCCCTATTCTCATTTCACATTTTAAAGTTTAGGGCTTTCATATAGTACTTTTTAATCACAGAATTTAGTTAATAAAAATGTCTATTGTATTATTTATTTACAGGATTTCATTAAAGACTGATTTGTAAAATAAACTAATATATACTTTTCATTGTTTTGGGACACACCCAGCGGTACTCAGGGATTACTACTTGCTCTGCACTCAGAAATAACTCCTGGAAGGCTCATTGGATCAGATGGGATGCCAGGGATTGAATCCCAGTCAGCTGCATGCAAGGGCAACACTGACACAACTCTTTTCTCAAACACATAACTCTTTTCTTAAAAATCTCTGCTTAACACCGAATACCTTCTGGTGTGCTTATGATAATGAATTAATTTTTATGTGACTAGTCCAGAAATAGTAAAAATAGACCAATAATTTTTATCTTCTTACACAGGAGCAATGAAAAGTTTTAGTATGTGACTACCAAGCCATATCTTTCTTTTTTTTTTTTAGGGGGAGTTGGGGCCTGTTTTTAAATATAAATTTTGAAATAATATTAATTTTTAAACACATGCTCTGAAGAAAACTGCTCAAAATATATCAAACAGAAAATTTAAAATAGTGCATAATAGTGCTACTGAAAATCTTTTTAGCGCTCTAACAATTGTAGATAATTCGATTTAACAGGAGAAAACATAAGTTAGAATTATTTGTAATTCCTTTAACCAGTTACTATTATACAATGTTTTTCACAGTTATATAATGTATGCATACCTATATACATGACCTTCTTTTTTATCTTTGGGTTTTTGGGCCACACCCAGCGGTGCTCATGAGTTGATTATTCCTGGCTCTGCACTCAGATATCACTCCTGGTAGGCTTGGGGGACCATATGTGATAGCAGGGATTGAACCCTGGTCCATCCCAGGTCAGCTGCACTCAAGGAAAATGCCCTACTGCTGTGCTATAGGGAGCTGTACAGCTCCCTATACATTACCATTTAAAAATATATTGGTATATATTGTTTTCTCCCTTGAATTTCTTCTCCAATTGTTTTTGCAGTTCCAGATATTTTTACTAGTGGTTCCTTAAAGGATTAGTCAAAGGAGGACCGTAAAAACAGTATTAGAGTGGCAATTATCATTTGCATAGGCCCACCTAAGAACGGATATATGGAAAGGAAAAACCTTGGACTAAGTACAAGGAGACCTTACCCCTGAAGTTCCCTCACATAAGACCAATTCTAGGCTCCAGGCAAACTAGTTTGTCCAATCCAGGTCATTGTCTGTAGTGCCCATACAGTTTTATTTTTCAAACAATCTTTGTTGTTGGTATCATGTTTCTGTATTGAAGATCCTGGAATCTGTATATCCTACATTGAAGTCAGGATGGTGCAGAGTAGTGTCTAAATTCAACTCACAATTAAAGGGCAATGCAGAAAGCCCTGTTCAGTATGCAGGTCGTTGTTGTTGTTTAAATCTTCTCAGTGTTAGGGGAAGACTCTTTTGAATAGATTGATGTCAGAGCAGCAGTAGGGTCTTCCCTGGTAGAAGATTGCTTCCAGGTGATGTCATAGACAACTTTGGATGTTTCATAGATGGCTTCCCTGGTTCAGATGAATGGAGAATGCCCAAACCTCTGAGGCCTGTGCCAGGTCATCATGTCAATGTTCAGGGTGTAAGGTTCCATTGCACCACAAGATTTGTGTGTTCCTTTCTCTATTAGATAAGAACTTATTTGTATGTATAGTATTTTCCATTTTAATGTGCCCATGCAAACAAGGTATAATGCCACCTGGCGTTAGCAGCACATAGGGGGGCCTCAAGAACATGTCAAACAATCCCCGTGACCTGGTTCAAACATAATCATTAAACTGAGGGACTCTTTCACCAAAAATCCTTATTGAACAGTTCACAAAGAGAAAAAAAAGGTAAAAAGTGGGGAAAATAAACAATCTAACTTAAGACAGTGGACACAATTGTCACAGTTTAAGAAAATTTGTGTGTTCCCATCTCTATAAGATAAGAAGATGTTTGTATATAATTTCCCATTTTAATGTGCCTATGCAAAGGAAGAACAGTATCACATGGCAAGATTGGTGCTTATGGGGATGCTAGAACAAGTCCAACAATCCAATTGACTTGGTTCTTATATAAATGTTAAATGGAGGGATACTTCTATAAACTTCTTTATTTAACAAATAATAAAGGGAAGGAAAGATAGAGAGGGACTCTTTCACCAAAATACTTTATTGAACAGTTCACAAAGAGGAGAAAATATAAAAAGTGGGGAAAATAAACAATCTAACTTAAGACAGTGAACTCAATTGTCACCGTTTATGGGAACTAATCAGAAACCTAGTATGGTAGCAACCACAGTTACACAATGAAAGACGAAAGAGGCCAAGAGGCAGCTGAGAGTAAACAAGTAGGTAAAGAGTACTGGCCTCTTCCCAGCCTGAGAGTCCATCCTCTCATTTTTATTTTGAAAATATATGGTACCTCCACACGAATTGGTCTCTTCCCAGCCTGAGAGTCCATCCACCCATTTTTATTTTAAATATATATGATAGGCGTGGGGGCTAGGTTTTTGAAATGGAGACCAATGAGGAAAAAAAATACCAGTGAATGTCACGACATAATGTCCCGACATACACCAGTGCTGCATCGGCCTGCCATCCACCCCATGTGTCCCTCCCTTAGTGTCGGGAGAGAAAGGGGGAAAGCCTGAGGACCATGATAGAGTCCACCTGGGCCGGCAACCAGGGAAGGCCTGGAGTAGGGGAGAAATAGGGGAATGGCTGGGGGCCTGCCAAGCCTACCAGCACCCCCCAAGCTGGGGAGTAGGCCTCCGGAATGGGGTGTCCCCTAACCCCATACCTGGGAAGAGCTGGCCTCTAGGATCAAGAAACCGGAAGCCAGCTATCTGCCCTGCCCCTCCCTCTGCTCCCCCCCCCCCCCAGCTAAGCCATGACTTTCTATCTGTCCACTATCCCACTTATCCTTGGAGACAACTGAAGTAAGATATGTTTATGACAGGTGAGAAGGAAAAAGCAATATATTAATGTTTCATTTTCCATGACCTATTTTGGTTTAATGCATGCCATCTATAGTAGTTAGATATTTATGACATTTGTTTATCAAGGTTTTATTGATCATATAGCAAGAGCCAGATACTAGATTAGACTTTTGATATGAAAAGTAAATTATATAGAATGTTTTTCTTTTGAGATTTATACAGACTAAATAAAAAGGACACACAAGTATAGATAAAAATACATGCTTTACGAAAGCTATGAAAATTTAAAAAATCACGGTAACATGGTAGCACATATTAAAAACAAAACAAGACACTGGCCAAGGGCTGGAAGTATGGCCTTGAGATAGATTCCATGTCAAACTTGTATGATGCTTTGGGTTTGATTCTCAGTCCCATACTTATTTACATACAGTAAGATGTTTGATAAATAGGTCATACTTTTTGTTTTGTTTTGTTTTGTTTTTTGGGCCACACCCGGCGGTGCTCAGGGGTTACTCCTGGCTGTCTGCTCAGAAATAGCTCCTGGCAGGCACGGGGGACCATATGGGACACTGGGATTTGAACCAACCACCTTAGGTTTATGATCGGCTATTTGCATGGCAAACGTGCTGTGCTATCTCTCCAGGCCCATAGGTCATACTTTTTATTATGTACCTTTTTGACAAATTATAGAAAAACTGCCCTAAGTGGCCTTTAAAACCAATTTATTTGAGTGAGTATATAGAAAATCCATTATTAGAGTGCTTTTAAACAGTTCGGTCCAAGACAAAAGTAATTCCATACATTTTTATAATTTTTTATGTCTTAGGGCTTCAGGAGGTAAACTCTGGGACCAAATGCTACATTCTTATATATGATCATTTTGGGGTGGTGGTGGTGGGGGCTGGTGGTTGACCATCCTTCATAAGCATCATATTCTAACTGAAATAGCTCAGACCACATTGCTGCTAAAGTACTGACCATGAACAAAATGTTATGACTAAAAGAACTAGCTTGTTTCTAGGTTATAACAACCTACAAAAGCTGTAGGCGGGAGGGCATTAAATTAATTGCAAGGCTGTTCATTTATTAATTTATTGACACTTGTTGTATCCCAAATACTATACAGCAGGGATCAGAATAAGTTTAGATTACCTCAATTTTCTATTCTGTGAGGGGAGTATAGATGTTATTCAATGAACAATTTATACAATCATTAATTTGCAATATACCAGAAAGAAATAATCAGAGGTAACTAAGAAATTAGTGAAGTCCAGAAGTACTGAGGAAGAGAATTTTCTACTGAACAGAATGGCCAAGTGGAAGATGTTCTCATAAAGAGAAATGAAGTTATGATTCATCTATGAAACTTTTTGAATAAAAGTGAACAATCTGGATAGAACAATGTAAATCTATGAAAACAGTGGAATGGTAGAGAATAAATTTTGTGCATAAGTGGTACTAAGGTCTTACAAGCTAGTATGGAGATGTTGGCTTTTTTTTTTTGACAGAGAAGGGAGTTAGAACAGGGTTTTGAGAAAAGAAACACGGCATTTTGATATGCATGTTACATGACTTGGCAGATGGGTCCTGGACCATTTTATCAGGAGTGACTCCCAGCAGTGTTTGAGTGACCATGTGGAAGAGTATATTAAACCAAACTTGGCCACATGCAAGTCAAGTGTCTTTTTAGTCCCTGATTTGTATTTTAAATGAATTACTAATAATTTTGTTAATAATCAATAAGAACAGGTAAAATTATTTGTAAGGTAAGTGGTCAGCAACATACTCCTGTTAAGAGATCATCTTGACAAATAAATCCTTTGCCTATGGTGTTATCTGTTAAAGTATGAGAAATTGGTCTGACATAGGATATATTTTGACAACTGTGTTCATGAGGACTTGCAGATAGATAATGATCGTGAGTAAAAATGAGGAGTTATTAAAAGACTTTTTCATGATCAACTTGAAAAAAATAGATTATTTTACTAATATATTCAAAATTATTGAAAATTCAAGGCTTGGTGCGTTCAACTGCTTAGTTTCAGACATGAGAATTTGCTACTAGTAATTCAACTGTATGTTCTGAATATAGTAGTGCAAACTGCAGGACAGCATTCTGTGTAGTTTATGTTTTACTACTTGTCTTGATGTGGACAAAAATTCCAAAAGATTGGTAAATATCCCTTAGACAGTGAATAGAGGTAGTGAGAAAAAGACAAAAATGACACGAAACCTAGAAACAATTAAAGTAAAAAGAAGGTAAATGTGTAATTGGATAAAAATACTGAAAAGTATTTATATGATTGAAAAATAAACAATAGAATTGATGCAGTGAATATTTAAACAGGAAAATGTCCATGAAGGGTAGAATTTTCACTCTCAGAACAGTTCTTTCTGAAAGTTTTAATAGAATAAGTATGGAGAGATGCCCATTGTATTTTCCATGAACAGGACATTTGTAATTAACAAATGATTTATTATTAGGTGAATGAATAATTTCATTCAGTCGTAAGTATTTGGGGCATAAATGACCTTTTCCAAGAATATAAGGGATCAATGAGAAAGAGTTCAGGTAATGCATATACTCAACATTCAAGGAGCTATTTTGTAAAGAGGATCAGTAAATTCTGGTAGCTGGAGAGAAAAAATATCACAAAAGGGATCATTTTTATGATGGTCAAATGAATATGTGCAAAGCTTATGTAAACATCCCATAAGAAAGAAATCCTATTCCAAGTAAGAACATAGACCTTGAAGAGGCAAAAGACAATAAGTTAGATCAGGTAAAATTTAAAAAACAATATGGATACTTTTTAGATAAAGAACTATAATAATTATAGTTAGATGAACAATTCTATATAATATAGTTAATCTGGTCATGTGGTTGAGAACTGAAAATTGTGTTATTATTTTTCTTAGTATTTGTACTATTGTAAGAAAAGCAGAAATAAATCATAATGATGCTGGGACAATATAGGAGAGGAGGCGACAGGAAAGAGAAAACACAAGGATGAATGTATCATAGGGGAAAGTGGGAAAAAAGACAGGTTCTAGCAATTATAATTATATTTTTGTGCCCTTAGAGCCCTGATCAGTTTATTGGATAGGAATACATCAACCAGTACAGTTGTGTTTTTCTCCAGGCAATTTAAGTTGAGAAAAGTGAGGTAAAGTGAGTTGAAATTTGATTTTTCTGGCAATGGGTTTTCTGGATACAAAGAGATGAGTTTGGAAAGGAAGCAGCATACAAATAAATAGTTATTATAGTGGTCCATAGAATATAAAATAAATCAGCAGGAAAGTAAGTTCCAGCTATTATTGAAGAAAGAGATATGTATCCTGGGAACAAATTTTTAGTTTACAACTGACCATTTCTGACTTTTTAAAATGTGATAATGGTAAACTTGGGCAGTTTACAAACATGCAGATACATCATTGCAAGTAAGAATTTCTACAAAGATAAATACATAATGCATTGCCACACCTGAACATAGTAAAACACTAAGCATTAATTTGTCCATTCATTTTTTCATTTTAAATCATGACTGTATGAATAAAAATAATGTCAAAATATTATGTCTTGCTTTAGAAACTTATTTTAGAAGTGACCTCCCTTTCAAAAATATTGAAAGATTATAGTGAATCAAGACTGAAAAGATTTTTTAAATTTTCTCCCATAACTGTAAGAACATAATTGTTATCTATAAAACTTTGGTATAAATTAGTGTTATATGTTAATAAGGAGTGCAGGTTAATTGACCTGGTGATTCAGAGGAGTAAGATATTAATTCAATAATTATGTAGCATATAACATGACAAAGAGAAAAATCAGTGTGGCTATAGGACATAAAATGAAATAATTTTCTGAAAAACTTTGTTTCAAGATGTTTAAATTTGGATAAGACTAAAAAAAGCTGCAGATAAAATGAAGTTTTAGTAAATACGACTCTTGTTTTTTTTTTAAGTTTTATCTTGTTTTTCTTCTCAAATGGAAGAAGTTGAAGAACTAAATTTCTTTAGGCTAATTGTCACTGAGATTGGAATATGATGAACTTTCTATTAATGTAAAAATTGTCACTGAGATTGGAATATGATGAACTCCCTATTAATGTAAAGACATTAAACAGGCTCTGAATAGTGACATCTTTGGGCTTATACAGATTTCAGGGAGGGGACATGAATCCCAGAACTAGGCAAGCACTAGCTCTTTGAGTTGTCTCATCGTTCAGAACATCTTCCTTCTCTTAACTTAGGTAGTAGGCCTGACTAGAAACTCTTACATTTTCATAAACAAGAAAGCCTCCCTTTGAGACATTTTCTTGTTTTTGTTGTCCCTTTGAGAATTGTGCCAACAGATTTTTTATGCTTTTTTCTTAAAAAAAAATTCAGTATCCAATAATAACATTTGTTCTGTTCAAACCAGCTAGAATGAATTCTGTTCTTTGCAAAATGACTCCAGTGGAGACAAAAATAACATTACAAAATCAGAAACTTGATCTGACCGATGATGTCTGCCAGATCACAATGAGTTTATATGTAGGTTCAAAATATTTCTGGGGTATATTGTCTGATCAATACTGAAGGGACTAAGGGGCTTCTGTTTTGAATTAATGCCCCTCTATTATTACTATAATGCTAATTCCCAGTGTGGTACCATTGGATATCACTTGATCTAGAGAAGTTATTCAATGGTTCTTTTGATATGGGATTTGATTTTAAAAACAATACTTAGCATTATTCTGGGTTAAAGAAATGTGTAAGGGAAGAGAAATGATCTCTGACCTGTTCCAGAATCAGTTGCAATATAAGAACAGTTCATTCCGATCTCTTTCATGGCATATTTATGTGCCTATATGAGTATTCATACTCACAAATAATTTTTAATATTGCAATTGAAGTAGTTTTTCATTTGTTTGTAGGTACGAAAACTGATGGCACCAGTTTCACTGTTACACTATTGTTAATGAAGGGGTAACATCCCTTCCAGTGGTCAGTAACCTGCGGCTTTTGAGCCACATGTGGCTCTTCACACTTAATTTGGCTCTTCTGTGTGATATCTGGGCAGCCGCTCAAGGAGTCAGGATTCTGCTCCTAGCCTCTGTCAGTGCGCGCCCTGTGTGGCTCTCAAGATAAATTTCAATCGTGGTTTTGGCAAGATTTGGCTCAGTTGAAAAAAAGGCTGCCGATCACTGATTTTTATCCCCTTTCATCACCCAATTATGTGGCAGGACATGTGCACTGGTGAAGAGTAGTGAACATTGTATGAATAAACCCCATCATGAAAAAATTTTCGGAATCATGGTACTTAATAAAGTAATTATGAAAACAAAAGTTACACACTACCGTAATTTTATGCAATGGGCATATTTGACTTTTCTTGAAAATACAGAACTGTGTAGGTGCAGTATGATAACCATATAATTTATGAATATTTTTTATTTTGTTTTTTCCACTAAGTAAAAAATTTGGTAACAAAAATAGGATAATTAAAAGTGTAATAATGTTTTAACTTTTTTTCTTTTTTTTTGCCCACACAGCAGTGCTCAGGGTTTTGCATTTAAGGATTATTCTTGGAGAACTCTGTGGATCATATTTGATGCTGGGGATTTAACTCTTATTAGTCCCGTGCAAGGTAAATGTTCAACCTATTTGTTCAACCTACTTCTCTATAGCTGAGGAGTATTATTTGTTCAGTTTAAAAGTATTACTATGGAGGGATCATAGAGATAGTAGATAGGTAAGGTGCTTGCTTTGCTCTCAGCCAATTGGATTCTGATCCTCTGCATCCCATATGATAATATCATTCCCTACAGGAATGATTTTGAGTGCAAAGCCAGGACTAACTCCTGAGCATTGCTGGGTGTGGTATACAAACCAAAAACAAACAAAAATAATTGTCATAATGGATAGAAGTTTTTATTGAAAATATTCTGCATGCAAGTATCCACATAGGTCGGGAGGATACAAATAACACAACTAATAAAACAAAAACTTTAGAACAATATTATTTATTGATAACGTTAAATTCCATAAAATTTGCCTTACAGTGTGGAGAAAATTACGTCCTGACAATGACTGACAAAGTCACAAACACTAATGTGAACATTGGCCTTGCATTTCCTTGGATAGTTTGAGTAAGTCATGTTTGTATGTTGTTTTTAATTTTAGGCATGATTCCAGGTTCTCATCGATGAGATGATTTCTTAATTTACTCTTGATAAGATTCATGCTAGAAAATGATTGTTCACATAAATATGTAGACCCAAACAAGGAAAGAAAAGCAAATGCTAGCTACTTAGTTGATTATATGAGTCAGGAATACTATTCCAGGTGTTAAAAATCAACATATCTTCCTTCTCCAGGTCTTTCAAAGCAGACCACATTTGTGTTTCTCCAATCTTTCTAAATTAGCACAAAGATGTTCAAATTTCGAGCTCCACAGTTCTTTGTTTTTAAATCCAGAAATTGCATTTCAAAGTTGCATATGTTGATATTAAAGGGAGAAAAATTTAATTCTGTTACAGTGGCATCCAGAGGTTTTTTTTTTTTAACAAAGACCATGTCGCTTTGCTGTTTCTGAAATCCTGAAACCTCTTGAGAAAAGCTTCCCTCATATTTAAAAGTAAATATGTTTTAAAATAGGTAATGTCAATATCAGAATTATTTTCTTGGCGATGTTTCAACAGGCTTGGAAGGTGAATCAAAGTTTCTCTGTCAAAATCTTGAGCAAAAACAGATAATTTGTTTTCAAACGAAATGACGTCTTCTTCCAACATTGAGAAATTGTGTTTATTTTTCCCTGTAGTTTATGATTAAGCTGATTTAGATGTGAAGTAATACCCACCATGAAATACAGTTTTTGAATTCACTGATCGTTTGTTAATTCTGGATAGTGAACACCCTTCTTGAGAAAAAATGCTTTGATTTCTGATAATAAGCAAGCAAAACATTTCAAAACGTTTCCTCTTGATAACCAAATGTGCTGAAAATTTGAAACCCTACAATATGGAGATGAAACAAGTAAAATAGAAAAACCTTTTAACAATCTTTAAAAGCAAGGACAGTTTTCCAGAGAAAAGTAGTGATTTCACTGAAAGGAAAAAAAAAAAAACCTATTGACACTTTAGTGTGTGCTGCAAGAAACCAAACTAAAATAAACACAAAAACAAAAACAGCACTTTGTTAAAGGCATATGATGTATCATAAAGGAATTATGATAGAGTGCCTGAAACATTTTAAAAATAATTTTTATTTAATCATATTTGTTGCAAAATTATTCATACTTGAGTTTCAATCATAGAATGTACATCACCCTTCACCAGTGCACTTTCCCCACCACCAATGTCCCTTGTTTCCTTCCCCTTCACCCTTCTCTGCCTATGTCCGGGGCAGGCATTTTGCTTTTTTCTCTCTGTCTCTCTTTTTCTTTATGACACTGAGATTTGCAAAATTTTCTTTATGACAACGTGGTTTGAAATATTGTTTTTTTAAGGGTGCCTTTGGTGGAGACCAGAAGGCCTGCTGGACAAATTCTAAAGAGTTGTAACACTGGTTTGCAATGTTGTTAATTAAAGGGTACCATGCATGTCACATCCATTTTCAGCATCCAGTTCTTGTTCAGAGTGATATGTTCCAACTATCAATGTCATAATGTACCTTTCTCTATTCTAACTGAACTCACCACTTTTTATGGCAAGCTTCCTATCATGGACTAGTCCTCCTGTCCCTCATCCTTATTTTCTCTAGATATTAGTAACATATTGCCATTTATTATTCTTTATGCCACATATGATTATTCTGTGTCTACACCTCTCCTTCTGACTCATTTCACTCAGAATAATTATTTCATGTGTTGATGTACATAGAGATGATGCACTGTGCATGGCTCAGTGTTTTTGTGTAGTCACAAGAAACAGAAGTTGCACACCCGTACATTGTATCCACTCATTGTATGATAGACTGGATTCAAAAAAACTCCCTGCTGAACTAAACTCTGTGACAGATGACACAGTAAAGATAATTTGTGAAATTCACAATTGTGATCAAATCCAGGCTATTCACCACCCTGGATGAGAGTGTGGATGCCCACTACTAGCATCTTCTCCAGGAAGAAGTGAAATGGCTGTTCAGGGGAAGGGTGCTCTCTCACTTTGTTGGCAAGAGGGAAGAAGTAGTGCAGTTCCTGTGAGAGCAGAACTCTGACTTTGTACAGCCCCAGTTGGACAAGGGATGGGTAGCTAAGCTTGTGTATTAGGCAGGCATTGTTCATTTTCTCTATGAATTTAATATTTCTCTACAGGGGAGTTTCACAAGTAGTTTTTACAGTGAGACATAAGATGGATGTGTTCAAAAAAGAATCTGATTCTGGGATAGCTGTGTCTGAGAAGGAGATATTGAAATGTTTCCACTCTTGCAAAAATTCAGATTGGCACTTATATTATGCAGAAAGTCATAATCAATATGAAAAACAGCATTTAAGGGCATTAGCTCACAACATTAATCCTGAGTACTCTGAACATGAGAATCCACGGAAAAGAAAACTCTGGGTTGAGAATCCCTTCATGGAACATGCCCACTCTTGTGCAAAATAAAATGCGTTTTAAGATCACTCTAGGCACTGTATTTCTAAACCCCACCCAACCTGGTCTGAAGAAGCAGGATAGTAGGAAAGAAATAATAAACCAAGCTAGCCAGGAAAGGATGATCATGGAATCCATGGCCTTTTACCTTGTACTCTCTGCCTCGAGCCCAAAAAGACCTCTTTCTTTATTAAAACCAATCCCAATACCAGGAGGCTTTAGGTCAAGAGAGAGAGAGAGAGAGAGAGAGAGACAAAAGTACATATTCAGTGGACTTTTACATATCAAAGAAAGAGGTTTAAGAAAGGATGACGTTGGGGGGGAACACCTTTGTTTAGGGTTGGTACTGGGTATCATCTTACACTCTTGGAGCCAGCCATGGGGGCTGCACAAAGGGCGTGCACTGACAGAGGCTAGGGTCAGAGTCCTGACTCCTGGAGCGACAGCCTGGCTCTCCCACAGAAGAGCCAAATTAAAAGTGTAAAGAGCCACATGTGGCTCGCAAGCCGCAGGTTGCCTACCACTGGGCTAGCCACTTGTAAAAAAGCGAACTTAGACCTCCAGTTAACATCGTGTACAAAGGTAAAATCCAAATGGATTAAAGACCTTGATATCAGACCTGAAACCATAAAGCATATAGAACAACACGTAGGTCAAACACTCCATGACATTGAGACTAAAGGTATCTTTAAAGAGGAAACAGTACTCTCCAAACAAGTGAAAGCAGAAATAAATAGATGGAACTATATGAAGCTGAGAAGCTTCTGCACCTCAAAGAAAATAGTGCCCAGAATACAAGAGCCACCCACTGAGTGGGAGAAACTTTTCACTCAATACCCATCAGATAAGTGTTAATATCCAAAATATACAAGGCACTGACAGAACTTTACAAGAAAAAAAAATCTAACCCCATCAAAAAATGGGGAGAAGAAATGAATAGACACTTTGACAAAGAAGAAATACAGATGGGTAAAATGCCCATGAAAAAATGTTCCACATCTCTAATCATCAGGGAGATGCAAATCAAAACAACTATGAGGTACCATCTCATGCCACAGAGTTTGGCACACATCAGAAAGAATGAGAACAAGAAGTTCTGGCGGGAATGTGGAGAGAAAGAAACTCTTATTCACTGCTGGTGGGAATGCATCTGGTCCAACCTTTGTGGAAAGCGATATGGAGATTTCTCCAAAAGCTGGAAGTTGAGCTCCCATATGATCCAGCTATACTACTCCTAGAGATATATCCTAGGAACACAAAAATACAATACAAAAATCCCTTTCTCACACCTATATTCATTGCAGCGCTGTTTACAATAGCCAGACAATGGAAATAGCTTAGATGCCCCTCAATAGACGAATGCTTAAAGAAACTATGGTACATATACACAATGGGATATTATGCAGCCATCAGAATAGATAAAGTCATGAAATTTTCCTATACATGGATGTATCTGAATCTATTATGCTGAGTGAAATAAGTCAGAGGGAGAGAGATAAACACAGAATGGTCTCACTCATCTATGGGTTTTGAGAAAAATGAAAAACAATTACGTAATGATTCTCAGAGACAAAATAGAGGAGGACTGGAGGGTCTGGCTCCTGACATGAAGCTCACCACAGGGATTGTTTAGTGCAGTCACAGAAATAATTACACTGAGAACTATTATAACAAAATATGACTGAATGACTGAATGTCTAGAGTACAGGCCTGTGTGGGGTGGGGAGGAAGGACATGGGATATTGGTCATAGGAATGTTGCACTGGTGAAGGATTATATATATATATATATATTTAAAAATTAAAAAAAAAAGATAAGGCCTCCCAATTCTTACCACAGGCTGTGTTCTTTACACTGACTGTATAGAAAGAGGAGGTACAGTAAATGCACCCCATATACACCTCAACCCAGGCCCTTTGCCTGGCCTGTATTGTGAATTGGGGGACAAAAAAAAAAAAAGAATGACTGAAAGGAGACCCTGGGTCTCAGTGAGCACAAAAGAGAATCCCCTGCAAGGAATTAGAATAATAATTATAGCATCGCTACAGATCTCTGAAAAGGGTCTAAACATTGACTGCACTGTAAAGTGTTGCCTTAATACCTTACATTTACAAACAAGCAAAATAACTTACCTGCCTGCGCATAGGTATAGCCATACACATAACACAGCAAGATTGGTTTTATTTCTTTTCTATCACTAATCTCATATAGGTATCATCCTATATGCTGAGCATTCATCATATTCTAGGCATTGGCCTGTATCTATTACATATATTAATAAAGTCATATCAATATGTCATGATGTTTCTTTTATTCTCCTTGTTTACAAGGAAAAGACGTAGTTCCCAAAGTTAAGAAAGGAACTCTTCCAATAAAGAATACAGATATATTTAAAAGTATATGATTGTATACTTTATCATTGAGGCTAAATTTATATAATTGTTTTTTGTATATATGTTTTACACAAAAGTTAAGTGTAAATTATAAAATAAATTCTCAACATCTTGATATTGACAATGATCTCTCATCTCCTTGTCCTGTATGATGCATTTGCTGCAGAGAAATTTTCATGATTTGAACTCATGAATATTTAAAATTATTTTTTATTAAAATACAAACTTCAGAAGATGAGATAATAGATCATAAATTATGAAAATTTTAAAGATCTTGTCCTCTGCTTCAAAATGTATCATCCATCTGTAAGCTGATCTATATTATTTGATTGTACCTATTCATCAAGAGGAATAATGACAATTAAAAAAAATTCATTCAGTAAACAGAAACAGACCCTTGTGATATCAAGTAATGTCATAATTTCAGTATAGCTTATGCTGTTTGGCAGTGAAGAAACACTTTTATATTTTCCTATCTCATACAGGGAAAAGATATTATGCTTCAGATAAAACATGAATTTTTAAGCATCTACTGTTCACTAAAGAAACTATGAACTAAGTCTTTTCATACCCATTTATTCAATTGCCTATTTTGGAAACTAAAATTTGGGAGAGCTATTTTTAATATTCATGCAAGTTTATAATAACTCATATGTAGCATGCTACTATAAAATAGTTATTATATTATTACTAATTTTTTTCAAAATTTTCACTGGAGTTTTAAAATTATATATTTTACATATCAGACATATAAAATTTATTATATTAGGTTGAAGAAAATAATAAATTTGTCTTCAAATACAATAAAAATAGTTATGTTAAATTTAATTTTTAAAAAATAGTTTGTGAAAAAATGTTAAATGTAATTTCTTCATTGTAATTTTTTTCATAATTTTCCCATGGCTATTTACAAGGTATCAATGTAGTGACATTAATAAAAATAATTTCCCAAGTATATTTCAAAAAAAGTTGATTAAAAAGAATATTTGTAGACAGTAAAGCAGACAGAATTAGATAATGTTTAAGTTACTGAAACAAGAAATAAAGTTACATATTTTATGCAAATTTTTGTTGAGATGAAACTTACAGTTAGGATTTCCACAAATTAAAGTTCTAAAAATACATTAGCATTTTTATATGAAACTTTATAAGTAAAATTGAGAATATTGACATTGGTGACGGGAATGTTGCACTGGTGATGGGTGGTGTTCTTTACGTGACTGAAACCCAAACACAATCATGTATGTAATCAAGGTGTTTAAATAAAAAAAAATTGAGAATATTGAGAAGTTAAATGTGATCATCTGATTAGTTCAAACCAACTGTTTTGTCTGTTATTGGTAAAAACATAATTTCAATGGACTTATTTTTCTTCTTTTTACACACCCAAATGTATGAAATCTGTATGCATATAAACATGATGGTTCCATCATTAGCAAATATTATTGAATCCTGATGATATTCATGAGTCTCAGATCCCTCCTCTTCATGTTTAGTCCAATAAATGCTCTTGTTCGGTCAAAGAAAGCGTCATATCACCCAGATGTAAACATTGCATTAAGAGCCAATGCCATATGCTGACAGATGGCGTCCCATCTGTGATGCAGTTATTAAAAATCATTTTCTTGGCTATGTTCAATAAATATAAGATATTCTTATCCTTTTTTTTCCAGAAATGTTTAGTTTTCTATCATAGGTTTAGCAAACCCAACCACAAAGCTCAGTCCTATTTATAACCTGAGTAACAAAATAATCTTCATTGTGAGATAGAACTGTATCTGGGAGGACAAGCTGTTCAGAAGAGAAATAAGTAGAAAATATTCTAAAATGACATCTCCATAGTATCCCTTTTTACTTGGCCCAGTTATACCCATTAAATATGACAATTTTAAAATATGTGCACATTCTTGGAGTTAAGCAGTATTGGATGGAAACTGGGAATTCAAAACAATTAAAATATTGACACATTGCTCAAACACCAAAAATCATGTAAGTAGTTCTTTTCCTGTCTGACTTCAAATCTTCAAATTAGTGCTTTTTTTTCTCTCCACATTTTCAGTGTCAAACAAGACTTTGAAGAGAATATGGGGAATATAATACATTGCAGCTCATTATAAAGTGACAGTTTTGCTGGAAGGATGGAAAAGAAAGACAAGAATATGTGTATTTCTGAATGCGTTTAACAAGGTAAGTTTTGTAGATACAACTTTCATAGGTGATCTCAGGAGATGATTAGTAGGTAAAGCAAATAAAAAATTAAAGAAGAGACTGTGTTTGCTCTTTAGAGAGTAAAAATCAACAGATTTTTTATGTAAGAAACATCTAAATTCATGGTTCTTTGCTCTCTTGGTCTTGGTAGATGAAAGTGAAAATTTTTGTCTTCCCTTCCTTTTTCTCTTTCCATCCATTTTTCTTATGTGTCTTTCTATTGATATAATTAATGTATGACATTACATTGTCTAATATGTTTAAATATATTTTGACATTTCAAGGTCATTTTTTGCCATAGAAATAGCTAAAATTTGCATGACATCTCATCATTGCAATTTTCTTGGTATAACAGTTCTGTTTTCTTACTGTAGTAACACTAAAGTTTGACTATAATAATAGTATTATACACTGATTTCCACAGATATATAAAGTGTTAGCTGAAAGTTTGTATTCCTGAACAACCTATTTCTGTTATTATAAGTTCAATATTTTTAGACGGTACATATAAGTGATGTCACTCAATATTTGTCTTTCGCTCCCTGAACTATCTCACTTAACATAGTTCCTCGAATTTCAACCATTCTGAAAATGACAGAATTTCTTTATTTCTTAGGGATGTATCATAATTTGTTAGATGTAAATATGTATGCACATGTAAATTTATATACAATAAATATCTCACATCTTTATCCATTTATTTACTGCAGACAAAAATTGTTTTTATATTTTCTCTTGCTATTATGAATAATGCTACATCTTCCTGTTTTTCTGCAAAAAGTCTATAAAAGGCAAGTGAGGAAGACTAATATGGAATGACCTTTTGGTTCTGTTCTTTTGAACATAGTCTGGGTTTCAGTTATAAAAATGAACATCCTCCTTCATCAGTGCAACATTACCACCACCAGTGCCCAAAACTCCCTACTCCCTCACCCCAGCCTATATTCGAGACAGGCATTCTATTTCTCTCACTTACTACCATTGTCATAGTAGTTGTCAGTCTACTTATTTCTCTAACTGAACTCACCACTCTTTGTGGTAAGCTTCATATTGTGTGCTGGTCCTTCTAGCCCTCATCTCTATTGTCTCTGTGTATTATTACAATAATATCTTTTATTTTTCTTAAAACCCATAGACGAGTGACATTATTCTGTAACCGTCTCTCTCCCTCTGACTAATTTCACTGAGTATAATAGTTTCTATGACTATATATATTTATATTTATATATATATATATACATGGATAGGGAAATTTCATGACTTCATTTTTTTCTCCTCGGAGCTGCATAGTATTCCATTGTGTATTTGTACCACAGTTTCTTTAGTCACTCATCTGTTGTCAGGCATATGAGTTGTTTCCGGATTTTGCCTATTGGAAATAGTGCTGCAATGAGTGTAGAAGGCATTTTTGTGTTGTGTTTTTGTGTTCCTGGGGTATATTCCTATGAGTGGGTTTGCTGGATCATATGGGAGCTCAATTTTCAGTTTTTTTGGAATTTCCATATTGTTTTCCATAAAGGTTGGACTAGACTGCATACCCACCAGCAGGGAATGAGAGTACCTTTCTTCCCACATCCTGCCAGTACTGATTTTTTTATTCTTTGTTGTGTGTGCCAGTCTCTGTGGTGTGAGATGGTACCTCATTGTTGTTTTTATTTGCATCTCCCTGGTGATTAGAGATGTGATGTTTTGATGCAGTATCAGAGGAAAATAAAAGTTTTGAAATAATACTCTCTTCTCCTGAACTTTTCTGATATCCCAGTGTGCTAGAAGATGCTTAGTTGTTGCTGAAGGAATATATTGAAATTGTTAAAAAAAAAAGTACAGGGGTTAAGTCCTTTCATGCATAATTATACAACTCGTGTACCTGTACCACATAAGGTCCACTAAGAATATTCAGGAATAATCTTTGAACAGAGAGCTCAAAGTAAGCTTGAGAAATGTTGGTTGTGACTCTCTGGGAAAAAAACACTCAAAATATTAATTAATGTGTATCTCCAAATAGTATGAACCAACAGGATAGTGGTATTTAGGATTATATTTATATTTTATTTTATTTTTTCGGGCCACACTCATTTGATGCTCAGGGATTACTCCTGGCTATGCACTCAGAAATTGCCCCTGGCTTGGGGGGCCCATATGGGACGCCGGGGGATCGAACTGCTGTCCTTCCTTGGCTAGCGCTTGCAAGGCACTAGCCTTATCTCTAGCGCCACCTCTCCGGCCCCTATATTTATATTTTAAATATACATGTTAAACACAAATTGGGAAGTGATATGCCAATATCATTTCTTAACGAAGTAAAAAATTTCACATATAAATTGAGGATAAATTTATTTATTTATTATTTAGGATAAAACAGGGTTTTATGATATCTTCCTATATCTCCTGTTTCAGTTCACCCCTAGAATGAAAATCTATGAATGTAATGGCATAATACTTGTGCTTATGTGATATCATATGATAATAGCAACACATTTTGCAAGTATAACCAAAATGTGCCGTAAGTTTGCTTTAAGTTTATAAAGAGTTAAATTATTTCAGAGAGACTTGATCTAATCAGGTGATCTCTTAAATAAATTATATCTTGCCAGTGTAAATTTTCTTTTTTGTTAAAAATTCAGATTTTTAACAAAAAAAAAAGAAAAAGAAAACAACAAGCAAAAACAACAAAAAAAATTCAAAAAAAATCACCCCCCCCCCAAAAAAAAAAAAACAAACAGAATCCATAGCCAATTGTCAACAAGCTATACAGAGAGAAGACCAGTTATCCTAACAGTCTGGGGGCAATGATGGTGGATGTTGGGGATTGTGGTGGAGGGAGGACAACACTGGTGGTGGAAATACCCCTGATTCAATGGCACTATGTACCACAAATATTACAGTGAAAGATTTGTAATTCATATTGGTCACAAAAAATTATAAGAAAAATTGAAAAAATTAATATTTTTATTTAAGCATCATGATTACAAACATATTTGCAGTTGGGTTTTAGTTATGAAAAAAGAACACCCCCTTCACCAGTGCAACATTTTCACCACTTCTTGCATGTATTCCCAATATGCTGATAGTTAACAAATACATCTAACAATTACAGAAAAATATTTTTAGTCACAACCACGTATTTTGAGTCATGTATTATAAATGAAATAAGATCTCTGTGAGGTAATAAATGTGTGTGATTCTGGTTATTATATCTCTGATAGTTTTTAAGTGGTAAGAAGAGTCTAATGAATTACGCAAATATGTATAAAATAAAAATAATATATGGGTGAATAATAGAAATATAGAATATCTTAATATTTTCTAATACCATGGTATACTTTATTATATTAACTTAAAAGAGAAAAATTTATAGCATACCTATACATACAGAAAAATCATAACATTTTCTATATCAATGATACAAGCCATTTACACCAGGAACACAGAAAAAGGTTTCCCATATTTATCATAGGCTGTTTTCAAAGTCAATCTATAGACAATCTAGTTATGATTTTAACAAAAGATCTAGAAATCAAAGATGTAATGTTTGAGATAGGAAGAGATGAAATTAACATTTGCAAACAATATGTTGCTAATATTTAAAACCCAGACAACTACAGGAACAGAAATTTTAATCTTGAGATAATTGAAAATATGGCTAAAGAACGCTAATATCTCTTATTGTAGATACAGCAATGAACAATGGCAAAATATATAAAATAAATAAAAAAAACCTCATTTTTAGTTTGAGGGACACATTTTGCATGATGGCTCAGGGCTTACATCCAGCTCTGTTCTCAGACAACAGTTCTGGCAAAGATCAGGGACCAAATGGGATACCAGGATTATAACCAGGTCAGTCACATGCAAGGCAGACAACCTTACCTGCTCTAAGTATCCCTAGCACCAAAATGTCATTTATAAAAGAGAAAGCTACAAGATTACGAAAACTAATGTCGATAAAATAGGAAAGCCAACAGCCAGAGAGATAGTACAAAGTGCTGGAATTTATGCCAGGTATGTGGAGCCCAATTAAAGTAGATTCTGATTATTACTCAAGGTGGCAGCAGATCAAACTATCTCTTTAGAAAAACTTGTCGAGAAAGGACCTTAATAAATACAGTTAGGAATTTTTCTCTTAGGAAAAAAAAAAACTAATGTTTTAAATATGGCGATTAGCCACCAATGTATTAAGCTATGGATTCACGTCGTATTCAATGAGAATAGCTGAAAAGTTTCTCTTGGAGCCGAGAAGCTGACTATAAAATTAGATCTAAGAACAAATGTCTAAAAATAAAGAGGAAGATCTGATATCGAGGTCTTTAATCCATTTGGATTTTACCTTCATACATGATGTTAGCTGGGGGTCTAAGTTCAATTTTTTGCAAGTGCTATCCAGTTGTGCCAACACCACTTGTTGAAGAGGCTTTCCCTGCTCCATTTAGAATTTCCTGCTCCTTTATCAAAAATTAGGTGATTGTATGTCTGGGGAACATTCTCTGAGTATTCAAGCCTATTCCACTGATCTGAGGGACTGTCCTTATCCCAATACCATGCTGTTTTGATAACTATTGCTTTGTAGTACAGTTTAAAGTTGGGGAAAGTAATTCCTCCCATATTCTTTTTCCCAAAACCATAAGATATATAGAACAACACATAGGCAAAACACTCCAGAACATTACAGGCATCTTCAAGGAGGAAACTGCACTCTCCAAGCAACTGAAAGAAGAGATTAACAGATGGGAATATATTAAGCTGAGAAGCTTCTGCACCTCAAAGGAAATAGTGTCCAGGATACAAGAGCCACCCACTGAGTGGGAGAAACTATTCACCCAATAAAAATCAGATACGGGGCTAATATCCAAAATATACAAGGACTGACAGAACTTTACAAGAAAAAAACATCTAATCACATCAAAAAATGGGGAGAAGAAATGGACACTTTGACAAAGAAGAAATACAAATGGCCAAAAGACACATGAAAAAATGCTCCACATCACTAATTATCAGGGAGATGCAAATCAAAACAATGATGAAAAATAAAGAGGAAGAAAAAAATTTACAGTCATTCCATTGTTAACTTTTTTAACTAAATTATTTGAAAACAACTTGTATTTGAATATGAAAGAAAACAGCAAATTATCAAAATGTAATTGAAAAATTAAAAAAACTGGTTTTTTTGGGGGGGGCAGCATGCTTCCCACCCATATGGTCCCCTGAATACTTCCAAGAAGTGGTCTTGAGCACAGAATGAGAAGTAAAGCTTGAGTATCACAATGTGTGGCCCAAATTATATAGAAATATAAAAATCGATGTGAATTAGATTATTGGCTAAGATTAGCACCAGTGGGGCTGGAGAGAAAAAAAACCGGAATTATGGCACTTACTTGTCTTGTATTCTTTTGTTTTCTCCCCAAATCACATGTGCTCTTCCAAGTTGTTCCAGGACCTGATCATTCCTCTTTCCAAAATTAGAATAAAGCGATAGCTTTATGTAGTACAGCAGGTAGGGCACTTGCCTTGCTCACTGCCCAACTGGGTTCAATCCCTAGCGTCTTATATGGTTCCCCAAGATATAAGGAGTGATCCCTGAATGCAAAGCCAGGAATATCCTTTCTCTAGCACCACTAGGTGCACAAAAAACAAGCAAGCAAGCAAGCAAACAAACAAACAAAAAAACTCCAAAAGAATTGAATTTAAAATAGCCCTAAAATATCAGTGATAAAGATTACTGGGTTGACTGCATACTTTGCATGCAGGAGACATTGGTTTGATCATACTTTGCATGGTTCCCAAGGCACCATCATTGTGGCCAAACATCATTCCCAGAGGAAAAAGAAGGGAAGGAAAAAGTTGTACTAGAAAATGTGTCAGGAAGAAACAAAATTTAATAAATAATCCTGAGACTATTCACTAGTTACATAGAATTTGTACCAAATTTTCATGTCAATTTTAGATGTATTTCACATGAGTCCAAGTTTATTTGAAAATCAAATTATAAAACCTAAGAAAAATGATGCAAAAACTCTTTTTTTTTTTTTGGCCACACCTGGTGACATTCAAGGGTTACTCTTGGCTATTTGTTCAGAAATGGCTCCTGGCTTGGGGGTTCATATGGGATGGCAGGGGATAAAGTTGTGGTTCTTCTTAGGTTAGCACATGCAAGACAAATGCCCAACCACTTGTGCCACCACTGTGGCTCCAGCAAAAACTGTCTTAAGTGAGAATGAGAAATCATTTTTATGAAAAATAAATTACTCTATAAAGAAAGAGATCATCTTGATTACATTAAACTAACAATAATAAAAGTTAACTTTAAGACTTAAAGTATGTTATGAAATTTAAAGAAAGGTTGGGGATTACAATGACAACAATTAATTTTAAAACAAAATGGTTTAATAACAAGAGGACAGTTAACTTGGATTCGCATCTTAATTCTGATTTCTACATTGTCTGTAGAAACATATATAACTCATTCAAGCATGTGTCTATATCAAAAAGAGAGAGAATGTGAGAAACAAGGGTAGCATAGGGTTCATTCATTATTTACTGAGCATCGACCAGTTCCTGAGCTACCCAAATACCAAGGGAATCAAAATATTTGATGGTTATAGAGGATATTTTCATTCATGAAAGCACTTTGCTATTTTTCTTCTTTTACAAAATAACAAAGTAAAGACTCAGCAAAATAAAGGCCGCCAAACATAGAATTCATCTCAATTAGACCAAAGTGTTTTTCATAAGACCTGGAGGTCTTAAAGGGAGTCCTCTGGAGAATGTCAAACTATAAACACTAGCAATAAAATGCTTCCCAGGAAAAATTTTCACGCTATTATTAAATTGAAATATCCCTCTTTAATTCTCTGGTGAATAAAAATATGGTAACCCTTTCAAAAATAAAAATAAAACTACTCATGGCTCTTACTTTCTAGAAGGAGATTCAGTTTAAACTGATTTGGGTGTGGGGTTGTAGCCCCTTCTGTGTTCTTTAATTTCATTCAGTCACACTGGGGTTGAGATGTTGGGGGTGTTTGAAAATCTAGAGAAGGGACTTCAAATTCAGTGCTCTTGTTAATGTGTTGTTCTATGATTTCTTCTAATTGCTTCCCCTTTGCCAAGTAGGCAAGGAAACCATAATTCAATATGGACTTAAATTTCAACTTATCAGTCTGGGTGGTAAGGTAAGCTCACTTCACCTACCCAACTATCTCACCACTATAAACTGACTTACTATTTCTGCCTCTGTCTCTGTCTCTGTCTCTGTCTCTGTCTCTCTGTCTCTCTCTGTCTCTCTGTCTCTCTCTCTGTCTCTCTGTCTCTCTCTCTGTCTTTCTGTCTCTTCTCTGTCTCTGTCTCTCTCTGTCTGTCTCTCTCTGTCTCTCTCTCTGTCTCTCTCTGTCTCTGTCTCTGTCTCTGTCTCTGTCTCTGTCTTTCTCTCTCTCTCTCTCACTAACAGATATTATTATTCACAAGCAGTTGATTCTCTTCCCGCCCCTGGGCTCTCATATAATTTCCTTTTTTTCTTTCTGAAAAATCACATCTCTTAAATATGGGTTGAGGGAAGAGCATCGGATCATACATTAGACTCTCAAAGTACTAATTCTGAATTATCATTATGGCAAATTTTGTTATTTAGGCCCAAACACCTATAACAAGCTATAGTTTCTCAACTTCATGAAATGTTTACTTTTGAAGAAGTGTTTTGGTTATAAATTATAGTGAGATATTCTCATCTTCCAAGAAAAAGGGACACACAATTTTTATCTAATTACACATTTATTAATTACTCCAATTCTTATAGTCAAATCTTTCTATAATTAATGGTGTCTGTTTCCCCACTTAGATGTATTGAGATACTAAGTAAACCAATAATAAAGATCTTTCTATATTCTTTGTGATTTCTCATTTTATAAAACTTTATGACTCCTCTGTATCCATAATAATATATTTGTTATCTGTGACAGATAGAACAATGTGAGCTGCTGTTTTGTCACTCCTATGAAATGGATCGGAAAGTTGCAGTTGTTTCATTTCTCTGCGATTATCTTTATTTTAAGTTGTAAGTGTGTTTCTTGTAAATAAAGTTTAAGTTAGTTCTGACAAGTGCAACTTCTATTTAGAGGAGTCCACTTTGAGTTAATTACATTTTTATTTCTCCAACTTTATTTTTTCTTGAAACAATTTTATTATTTCAATGTCTTCCCCAACTACTTTGAACCCCTTAAATTTCCCCTTTATGGTTATCTGTACTACAATAGAATTCACATTTTAAAGTCAAGTTTAAAGATAAAGGCAAGCTCTCTAGATCTCTTCTGGACTTTTTTTTGTTTTTGCTTCTGAATGACATAAAAACCATAGTGCATTATGATCAATTTAATTCTCCATTTTAAACATCTCCTTTTGCATTTTCGTAAATTCTCTCAGCAAAATAGTATTGTAATAGCAGATAGTGAGTAACCATTTAGATATACCCATATAATAAGCATTTAGTTCTATCTTAATTTTTATAGTACCAACAATAGAATCCAGGGCATCCTACATGCAAAGTATATATCCTGCTGGAAACAATATTTTCAGTCATTATTAGCTTTGTCCTTATTTTCAATCCTTATTGGTTGCTTTTTCTTTCCTGGGTGATGCCTTTCTTATAAAGTACTCCCTGTCAAAATGTTACTCCAAAAACGATTACAAATTTTTTATAAAATAGTGAGCATATGACAAAACTTTATTTAGCTCACTGATATTAACTTAAATATAGTTTACATAAGAGATGAACTTAGAGACTGGATCATAAAGTGAAGGACAAAGAAAAAAGCTATAACAAAGATCAAGATATTTAATTGTTCAAAATTTAAAAAGTATAATTTGTTGCTACATTCTAGAATGAAAACCAAGGAAAGATATACCACTGCATTTAACAGTTTCACAATCTCCTGAATCTAATCAATTTTACGGAGTATTGTGCCTACACATAGAATTAGCTGCCTTGTGAGTGTTTTCAGAAATGGTTCTTGTTTCTCTATTATCAGTATCTTTTCTTTAATTTTTATATTTTGCTTAGTTTTTCTTACCTTGACCTAAATATTTTAACAGGAGTAATTATTGTGGATAATAATAATTTTGGGAGAGAAATGAACAAGGTGTTCTGAATATATAATTTGATTTTATGCTAACTTGCTTGCAGAAGTATATTTATAGATGGACAATTACTCTCATTCCTCTTGTATATTATTCTTAATCATTTTTAAGTAATACCTTTATTTAAACACCTTGATTACAAACATGATTGTAGTTGTGTTTTAGCCAAAAATAGAACAACCCCTTTCACCAGTTCTACAATCCCATCACCAATGATCCCCCTCTCCCTCCTCCCCACAACTGCCTGTATTCAAGACAGACTTTCTACTTCCTTCACTCATTGACATTTATACAATAGTTCTCAGTGTAGTTATTTCTCTAACTGCACTCACTACTCTTTGTAGTGAGCTTCATATTATGAGCTGGTCCTTCTGGCCCTCATCTCTGGGAATAATTTCAATGATGTCTTTTATTTTTCTTAAAACCCATAGTTGAGTGAGACTATTCTGTGTCTCTCTAGCTCCCTCTGACTTATTTTACTCAGTATAATAGATTCCATGTACATGGAATAGAAAAATATAGACAAATATTATGACTTCATCTCTTCTGACAGCTGCATTCCATTGTGAATATGTACCACAGTTTCTTTAGCCATTCATCTGTTGAAGGGCATTTTGGTTGTTTCCAGAGTCTGGCTATTGTAAATAGTGCTGCAATGAATATAGGTGTGAGGAAGGGATTTTTGTATTGCATTTTGTTTTTCTAGGGTATATCCCTAGGAGTGGTATAGCTGGATCATATAGTAGCTCAATTTTCAATTTTTTGAGGAATCTTCATATTGTTTTCCATAAGGGCTGGACTAGATGGCATTTCCACCAGCAATGAATGAGAATTCCTTTCTCTCCACATCCCTGCCAGCACTGGTTTTTTTGTTGTTTGTGTTGTGTGACAGTCTCTGTGGTGTGAGATGGTACCTCATTGTTGTTTTGATTTGCATCTCCCTGGTGACACTAATGATGTGGAGCATTTTTCCATGTGCCTTTTGGCTATAGTAATTTTAATTTTGAGCTGCTATTGGGATTTTTTTTTATTACTTCACAGACATCATACATGTTTCTAGGTATTGATATTGATTGATATTATTTTATTACAGTTAGTGTGGGAGCTTCCATATTGTGCTCAGGAGATCTGGGGATCTGTCCCATTAATTATTGGACAATTGGCCTAGTGGTACAGTGCCAGAGGGCATGGTATGGTGCATTTTAAGCTTTGTAGTGACAAAGGTTACATGTAACACTGGAAGTGAGTCACACTGGAAGTGTCTAGAGGCTCCAGGCTATACCTAGTGATGTTTGGGGTTTCCAGATTGTGATGCATAATAAACTTAGGTTGTGTCATGTAGACAATATGCCTTCACTCTATGGTATCTCATCAGTCTCTGTGTTTTAAGGCCATATCAGGGCTTCCTTTGCTCTGTGATTAGTAAATCACTTCTGAAAGTTTTCAGGGGATCATATTTGGTACTGGGGATAAAACCCAGGTGACTTAATTATTGTTATCATGAGCTCAATATAAGGTCCAAGAAAGAAGACTTTAGGGTGCACTCTAATTTTTCCTGAAATTGAAGTTTTAGCTAGGTTGTATATTCTTAAGACATCTGCTTTGCCACATATACTATGCCCAAATGAGAAATTAAACCATGAAGAGATCATTTTTTAAATCAAAGCAAAAAATATCATCAGATGACAGAAGCAAAGAAAAATTCCATGGTAAAATTTATACAGATGTTGGAAATAGTCTAAATTTGAGTAGTCAGAAAAGGAGGCTAGAAGGAAAGGTGCAGAAATACACAAATAACAAACAACCAAATGGTAAAATAATTATTTTATGTTATGTGTTCATTTAAATATGTCAATAATTATGTAAAAATCATTATTTAGAGAAGTGTGTTTAAAAGATTTAATATTGTGAATGAGAAAGAAGCCTTGTTATGGCTAACAAAAATGAAATAAACATAAAAAGAAATAAAACCACAGATAATTACTAGACTCAGATATAAATAACATTAATATTGTTCATAAGGTAGATATGATTACAGTTGAAAAAGAACTTATATTTTCATAGTATATTTCTATTGGAGGACAAAGAAATTGGAAAGAGTGTTTGTGTAAATGCATTTGAGTGCAGGGGAAAAGCAATTGTCTGGACTATCTATAAGAATGGACAAAAAATTCTAAGATACAATTCAAATCTTTATATAAATATTATTTTGAAAGCTTGGAGGTGTCTGGGTTTAAGGCTAATAAGTGGATATAAATGAGTTAAGAAGCTTGATGATTAAGTTATAAAGGCATAAAGCTTAATAATTTGCTTCTCAGAAATTATCAGAGGGATCCTGAGAGGTCAATCAAAACAAAGACCTGCAAACAGTCATGAATGAGACTGTAGATTTCATCCCCAGCAGACTGCTGCCACCTACAGAGTATGGTTCTACCCCTTGCAATCTCAGATGCCATAATGGTTTGGTTAGAGAACTCTTGGTTGCACACCACGACTTAGTGCACATGTTCTTAATAGTCCTTGCAATAAGAACAATAGCGGTGGTAGCAAAAACAATAAAAATGGCCACAAAGCAAAATGGGAAGAAAAGGAAATATGTAATTTTAATAGACATTTTGATAATGACCCTAAGTGAGAAAACAATATTTTTCAGTCAGCAAGAATTGTGAGTAGGGTGGCAGATGAGAAAGAACTCATGAGATTGAAGATGAATTACATCTTCAGAAACTGGAAGAGCAAAGATATTATTGGAGATTGTTGCTCTTGTCATAGATTCACCAATACACCTCATTTTGGAGGTGAAAAAGGAGGAATAAGAAGTCCCTGGCATCCCCAATTTTGTCACTCATTGTTCTGAGGACATAGACAAATGATTGAGCATGGCTGAGAACCTTGGCTTTATGTTTACTAAAGCTAGAGGATAAATAATATTAAAAATGAATAAATATGAGAATTGGAGAGATTGTAAAGTGGGTAGGGCACTTGTCTTGTTTATAGTTAACCAGGATTCAGTCTCTAATATTACATATAAGCCCCATTAACTTCTAGTAGAAATTACTGAGTACAGAACTAGGAGTAACCACTGACAATTGCTATGCAGTCTCAAAGTGGATTAATATGGATAGATATTATGCAAAGTAAGATAATATATTTGAGAATGATCCATCATATCTGACTATGAAATGTTTGCTTTTCCTAGTCATTACTTGGTGATTAATGGTGTTTAATCTTTTTGTCTTTTTATTTTGTAAAATAAGTTTAAACATGCTCAAGCACACTTTTTGATGAAGACAATTGCAGGTATTCCCTGAGAAGTTATCAGCAGAGGAAAAAATAAAAACAAAGATTAGCGTCATTTTAATTTCTTGTAGACCAGAACAAAGGTTGACAAAAGGTAATGTTTCTTCTAAATTAACTTCAGAAAATATAATTTTGCTTCTGAAAGGAAATTAGTAGGAAAAAAATTATGGCAGCAAACAAGATCTGAATTGGATATGAAAAATTAGGTTGAAATCCAAAAGTAAGATAAGGTAGTTTTTTCTTGAAATACTTACATAAAATGAAAGACTGACTGACTTTTCCATTCTGAAAATATTCTAGTTATTCCTAACTAATTTATTAATATTTATTATTTTCTTAATATGGTTGTATGTTGATAGCTTTTTTTTTCTTCCAAGAAACATTTGTTGCTTGCTTGTTTCTTGTTCAGAAATTTAAGTTCCACTTCTAGTTAATTTTCTCATGTAAGCTAAGAACACACAGAATTTGGTTTCTTGATAAAATTTGATTAAATAGGCAATTTGATTAGCTAGGCAGATATTTTTCCTTTATGGTGGGATTTCCTACAGAATCTCAAGAGATCCACCTACAGGTTGAGAAAGTTTGATTCAGGAGTCTAGAAAATGTAAAAATGGAAGCCAAAAGGTTTTTAAAATATTTTAAAGTAATCCTAATTTTGTAATAAAATTGTTTTGTATGTATATTTGCCAATATTGCCATTTTAATATACTCTTTTTTGGGGGGGAATTGGTGATAGGAAGATTGCACTAGAATTAAAATTTTAGAATAAATAATTTTAGAACTTTAGAATTTTAGAATAGAATTTAGAATTTTAGAAATTTAAGATTTAAATTTTAGAATTTTAGAATAGAATTTAGAATTTTAGAACTTTAGAATTTAGAACTTTAGAATAGAATTTAGAATTTTAGAACTTAAGAATAGAATTTAGAATTTTAGAACTTTAGAATAGAATTTAGAATTTTAGAAATTTAGAATTTTACAATAGAATTTAGAATTTTAGTACTTTAGAATTGATAATCTTAGAATTTTAGAATAGAATTTAGAATTTGGAATTTTAGAATAGAATTTAAATTTTCTAAACTTAGATTTGGGGGGGGGCAAAGCACTGGTGCAAGTGGTAAGACATCTATCTGTTTTGCACACGCTAGCCTAGAAAGACCATGGTTTGATCCCCTGGCATCCCATATGGTCCCCCAAGCCAGGAGCGATTTCTGAGCACATAGCCAGGAATAACTCCTGAGCATCACTGGGTGTGGCCCAAAAGCCAAAAAAAAAAGAAAAAAATTAGAATCTTGAATTTTAGAATACAATTTAGAATTTTAGAATTTTATTGGCAAATATTAATCTCAATGGAGATAAACTAAAAGCCTTTTCTCTAAAATTTGGTACAAGACAAAAATCTGGTACAAGACAAGGCTTCTCTCTCTCTCATCACTCCTATTCAACATAGTGCTGGAAATTCTTGCCATAGAAATTAGGCAACATAAAGATATCCAGGGCAGTCAGATAGGAAAGGAAGAAATCAAGCTCTCACTGTTTGCAAATGACATGATACTATATTTAAAAAACCCTAAAGACTCTATCAAAAAGCTTCTAAAAACTATAGATTCATATAGTAAAGTGGCAGGCTACAAAATTAACATGCAAAAATCAATGGAGTACTGTATACCCATAATGAAATGGACATTAAAAAAAAAAAAAACAATCTCGGGCCCGGAGAGATAGCACAGCGGTGTTTGCCTTGCAAGTAGCCGATCCAGGACCTAAGGTGGTTGGTTCGAATCCCGGTGTCCCATATGGTCCCCCGTGCCCGCCAGGAGCTATTTCCTGAGCAGTCAGCCAGGAGTAACCCCTGAGCACCGCCGGGTGTAGCCCAAAAACCGGGAAAAAAAATCTCATTCACATTTGTGTCACACAAATTCAAAAATCTTAGAATCAACTTGACTAAAGAAATGAAGGACCTATACAAAGAAAATTACAAAACCTTGCTTCAAGAAATAATAGAAGGCACAGGAAAATGGAGACACATAGCCTTCTCATGGATTGGTAGGATTAAATCATTAAAATGTCAATTCCCAAAGCATTTTACAGATTTAATGCAATCCCTCTAAAGATACCCATGCCATTCTTCAAATAAGTGGATTAAACACTCCTGAAATTCATTTGGAACAATAAACACTGACAAATAACTAGAGTAGTAACCCTTGGGAAAAGAAATGGCACCACTTTCCCCAACTTTAAATTGTATTACAAAACTATAGTCATTAAAACAGCATGGTACTAAAATAAAGTGACCATCAGATCAGTAGAATAAACTTGAGTATTCAGAGAATGTGCCCAGATATACAATCAATAAAATTTTGATAAAGGGGCAAGAAATGCAAAATGGAGCAAGGAAAGCCTCTTCAACATGTGGTGTTGGCACAACTGGTTAGCCACTTACAAAAAAGTGAACTCAGATCTCCATCTAACACCATGCACAAGGGTCAAATTTAATATAATCTTTAATTGACACAATCTTTAAATAAAGTCAATATTTGTTAGGTTGCACCTTATTTTACTTAAAACAAAGATCACTCCTTGTTCATTTGTATGTTTGTTTACAACTTGGATTTTCCTCAAAATCCAAATTGTCTTATTTGTAAACCTAGATGACTCAGGATTGCCTCAGCTATCTGTCATTACTGCCATACCCAGGGTTGGTCTCTGTACTCAATATAAATGGCATTTCTGTCAGGCATTGAGCTCTTCATACTAGAAAGAAGACTGCCAAACTACACATGTGTTTGAGCCTCGGCCTGGTTTGGATTATTTTATGCTCTACGCTGACTCAGATTCATTTACTTGGGGTTGGAGATATGTTACATGGGGTGATTTTACAAATACTGAGGTTTTAGCTTATTGAAAATGGAACATTGAATCATTAAAAAATAATAAAACTACATTTTCTCATAGTTATTTCTTTAAAATAAAACCATTTTATTTAATATTTATAAATATAAACATTTGAAGGAAATTATCAGGGACTTGGGACATGACAAAAATAAAGAACATTAAGCTAAAAAGGTAGATCAATGAATTGAGCTCATGCTTTACATCATGCAAGAGAGTTGAGTTTGATCTCCAGCAACATCTTGTCCCCAAGAACCACCAGGGTTGTTTCTTAAGCAAAAAACTATAGCCTCTAGAAGGACTCCCCCCATTTTTCTTGTTTTATTTTTGTCCCATTTTATTTATTTATTTTTCTTTCCTTCAAACAGAACACACAATTTGAACCATCTTGATCTGTCTCACAAATGGAGGGGGAAATAATGGAGGGTATCAAGACCAAACAGTGTTATGAATATTAAGTAGAAATTTAAAACATGATCAGACTTAAACACCAATTCTAAAGCCAACAATAACAGAATTAATATCCAATTTACAACATACTAGACACAAAGAGGACCACTTATAGTAGCAGCCCAGGGGGTAAACAGGGGATATGGGATGTTTGCTGGGAACAGGGTTGGAGGGAGGACAACATTGGTGGTGGAAATGCACCTGATTCAATATCACTGATTCAATATATACCTAAAATATTACTGTAAAAGATTTGTAATCCACTTTGATTAAAATAAAAATAATACTTAAGACTAAAATAAACTAGGATAGCCGTTGAGTATCACTGAGCATGGCCTCCAAATGACAAAAAAATAATATGACACCATGTTCTTTCTAAGGACAGTGAAGAAAATTTTCAGACTGTGTAACTTTCCTGAGATGGCTCAAACTGACAATGTGTTCCTTTGACCATTATATTACCCAACTTATGTTTCTGGACTGGAAACAGCTCTAGTTATTCTCAATTTTTATATATTGGCAATGAAAACTCTTTGTAATTATTTGATAAATCTGATTGATATAGAAATAAAATTCAGCATGTTATATTTTGCCACAAAACACTGTTTATTTCATTTTAATTGTGGCTATAGGGACTTTTAAAATCAATGAATTACTGGGAGAAAAATTTTATGGAGTATAGATTGAAATAAAATGATTAAATTCGATAGAAATATATTAGTTTGGAAGCTTCACTCCACCATGCAGAAATATATACTATTATTACAAATGTATTAAGTATATACATGATTTTTAACCATTGTATTCATAACATTGACTGTGCTTATATGATGTATATGAAATCAGACAGAATGTATAGTGGGTAAAGCACTTGCCTTGCATGTGACTTTGCACTGGTTTGATTCCTGGCACCACAATAAAGTCCACAAAACACAGTCAGAAGCAATCCCTGAGGACTGTGTCATGTATACCAAACACTTAAAGAAGACAATAAAATGATCTGGAACATAGAACTTCATTGAATATTTATAAAATTTGTTGTTAAATAAATCAGTAGAAGAATCCAGATAGGTGTATAAGTAAATGCACAAAGTGTTAAAGCATAAAGTTTACTTCCTTGAAAAAATCTTTTTAGTTTCTTCAATGGAATAAAATAGCACTAGAGAAGTACAAACCCTTACCTGGCCTTATCTTTCCAAAACAACAGTTTGAAGCTGAGATGTGGATGGAACACATAAAATTGTGCCATCCAGAAGCTTCTAAAGTGGTGTTTCCAACATTCTTTAGGTGGTTAATTTGATGAGAGAGAGAGAAAGATAAAAGAGAGAAGAGAGCATACATGTGTGCGAGTGGATGGGTGCACACACACAATCTAATTTTTAAAAGTCTGGTACACTGCAAAGGTTTTCAATTGCAATTATTTCAAGAGATTTAATTTAGTTTGAGGAAATTTACTCTAACTCCTTGAGAGCATTGGCCAAGCACGTTGTATATAGAAGTATTTATATAAGCCTGTTTCCATAGTTTTTATGTTTTCTGAAACCTTGTCCTAGCAGAAGACAAAGGATATTCAAGGCCATCCTTATCGAAAGAAATACTCAATAGGGCATTTTCATTGAAAACATTAAGCTAGCTTTGTGCTATTGGAAATCAAGCAAGACAAAGTTCTCCAGTACAGGAATATTGAGGAGAATGAGAGGGAGGAATGTAAACTTTTAAACACTTTGTGCTAGAAATGATGTATCCATTTTTCTACTGCCACAGAACTACCATCTAGGAACCCAAGGTTGAACGCTACTGGCTCTAGCAGTGATGTATAATCAGTCCAAACATGAGTCAGTTCCTTGCTTTGAATGAATGAAAGATTTTTTGTAGGATTCTGAATGGAATTGGGAAGTCTGGGAAGAGAAAGTCAGACAGCAGTTAGTGAAGAAATAAAAAGAAATGCACAGAAGTGTATGACAAGTAGTGTTGTGCAAAATAAATAAATAATGGAATATATATTTATGGTGAAATAAACTCTATAGTCAATGAGATTCCTTAAAGGTTCAGAGCTTGTAGCATATGCCTTCTATGCAGGAACCCAGGTTTGATACCCTGGTACTATACAGTCCCCAGAGCACACCAGGAATAATTGCCAGGCTGAAAGTAGCTTCTAAGCACCACTGAGTATGAACCCACACACAAAACCAAGTAAAACCTGTAAAAGAGTTTGGTATATTTGATATTCCTACAGTAATAAAAATATCACCTTTGTAGAGCCGGAGCTGTGGCACGGAGCGGAAAGATGTCTGCCTTGCTGGGGCTAGCCTAGGATAGACAGTGGTTTGATTCCCCCGGTGACCCATATGGTTCCCCAAGCCAGGAGCGATTTCTGAGCGCATACTCAGGAGGAACTCCTGAGCTTCACCGGGTGTGCTCCCCCCAAAAAACAAAAACTAAAATAAAAAAAAAAAACAAGAAATATCACCTTTGTCATCTAAGACCATTGTTTTCAGAGGACAATCAAATAATTCTCTGTTCATTTTAATTTTTTTTTTTTTTGGTTTTTGGGCCACACCCAGTGGTGCTCAGGGGTTACTCCTGGCTGTCTGCTCAGAAATAGCTCCTGGCAGGCATGGGGGACCATATGGGACACCGGGATTCGAACCAACCACCTTTGGTCCTGGATCGGCTGTTTGCAAGGCAAACGCCGCTGTGCTATCTCTCCGGGCCCTCATTTTAAATATTTTTATGTTTGTTTATGTTTTTATTTTTTATCATGATTTATCAGTTTATCATAGTTGGGATTCAGAAAAAGTTTCAGGAACATTCTATCATCAGTGCCACTCTCCTTCCACCAATGATCCCAGCGTACATCACATGCCACCACCCCCAGCCTAGTAGCATAACAGGCTCATTTTAATTTTGGTCTTTAAAGTTTGGGTCTTATGATTTCATTGTTGTTGACTCTGTGGTAATATATTTAGCTCTGTCCTTTTTAAACTCTACCAATGCATCTAAGACCACTTGGGCCCTGCAACCATTAGTTCATATTTGTGTTTCTCCTTCACTCAGTTTTTTTCCTCTCCTTTGTTATTCTCTGGAGCCAAAAGTGTTCAAGACAATTCCCATTTAAACCATTGCAGTTATCATGCAGTTATTCCAAATACCACATATAAGTGATATCATTCTATATTTATCCTCCTTCTTCTGGCTTACTTAATTTAACAGAATATATTCTGGTTCCATCCATGTTATAGCAAATTGCATTATTGCATCATTCCTTACAGCTATTCTTACAGTATTATTTATATAATTTAAAAATTATATTTATATTATATATAATATAAGGAATAGATTACTTATGTATTCCATTGTATATACATACCACATATTCATGATCCAGTCATCTTTTGTTGGAAATATAGGTTGAGTCCATTGATCTAAGAGTCTGTCTTTGTTCTAATACCATGCTGTTTTAGCACTAGGGCTTTATAGTAGACCTTCAAGTTAGGTAATGTGATGCCTCCCAGTTTCTTATTTTTCAATATGTGTTTCAATATGTATGGCTATCCTAGATCTTTTATGGCTACACACCATAAAGTTTAGCTGAAATGGTCATTTTGAAGATAGTGATCCTTCCAATCCACGAGCATGCAAATTTTTTCCTTTGGTCTTCAATTTCTTTCTGATTTTTTTAAGTTTTCTTGGTATAGGTTTTTCACCTCTCTTGTTAAGTTGATTCCTAGATATATGATGGCTTTGAACACTGTATTAAATGGAATAGACAATTTGATCTCTTTCTCCCATGAGTAATTATTTGTATAATAGAATGTAACTGTCTTTTGTGCATTGATTCTGTAGCCAACCCCTTTGTATTGGTTTATTGTTTCTAGGAGATATTTTGTGGATCTTTTCTTTAGGATCTTCAGTGTATATTATCATGTCATATGCAAATAAAGATAACTTGACTTCCTCTTTTCTAATTTGTATTCCTTTATTTCCATCTCTTGCCTGGTTGCCAATGCTAGGACTTCTAATAGTATGTTCAATCAGAGTGGAGACAATGGACATAATTGCCTAGTTTCTGAAATCAGTGCTTTCAGTATTTTACCATAAAAATGTTGGCTATGGGCTTTTTAAAAGATATTTATTACTATCTTGAGGAAAGTTATTGCCACATCTATACTGCTGAGGGTTTTACACATCACTGAGTGTTGGATCTTGTTAAATGCTTTCTCTAAATTAATTGATAGGATCCTATGATTTTAACTTTCCTTTTACCTATGTGGAGTAAGATGTTGATTTATTTGAATACATCCTTGTATCCTCAGGATAAAACTCACTATGTCATGATGTATAATTTCTTGATGTGCTGTTGGATTTGATTTGTTAAGATTTGTTAATATTTTGTTAAGGATTTTTGCATCAGTGTTCATCAGTGAGATTGATATGTAGTATTGTTTTCTTGGTAGTTTCTCTGTCAACTTTGGAATGTTAACTTTATTGAAGGTATTAAGGAGGATTTTCATGTCTTTCATATTTTGGAAGAGTCTAAAGATTATTGGTAATAATTCTCTAAATTTTTAGCACAATTCACTCATAAATTCATCTGGTCCTAGGCTATTATTCTTGGAGAGATTCTTAATTACTGTTACAATTTTATTGCTTGTGATTGGCCTGCTTAGGCTTTCTACTTCCTTCTTATTCATTTTTGGATATTGAATGTTTCCAGAAATCTATCTATCTCTTCTAGGTTCTCTAGTAAACAGAGTATAGTTCATAATAAGCTCTCATAATGTCTTGGATTTTGGTGGCTCTGTTGTAATTTCTCCCTTTTCCTTTCTGATTCTATTTATTTTTGCATTTATTTTTATTTGGGAGTATGGCAAGTAGTTTGTCTATCTTGTTCATTCTTTAAAATAACCAGCTTCTGATTGCATCAATTCTTTATTTCCTTTGTTTTTATATCATTGGTTTCTACTATTTTTTAAATATTTATTTTCTTCTGCTTGTGTTTGGGCTCCTTTAGTGTTGGTTTTCCAAATATTTAAGGTGTGCCATTTTGATATTTTTTATTTTATCTTTTTTTTCTTTATTTTGTCTTGTATCACAATAATTTCCCCCCTAATTACTGCTTTTGCTGTTTTCCGTAGATTTGGGAATTTTTTTCACTATTATTCTCAATGAATCTCTTTACTTCTTCTTTGATTTCCTTTATGATCCAACTCTTATTGAGTAGTATATTGTTTAGAATCCAGGTGTTAGATTTTCTCCACATCCTCTTTTTACTATAAATCTCAATCTCTGTAGCATTGCGGTCTGATAGATGCTTGGTATAATTCGTAAGTTTATAAATTTTTGTTAAGTTACACTTATTCCCTAAAATAAAATCTATCTTAGATTATCATTTAATTAATAATATGATTTAATTTAATTAATTACTTTATTATCTAATATAATTATCTTAGATTAGAATGAACAATCATTTAGGCTATATATGAAAGACTTTTTAGCCTTCCAGTTCATAGTTTGGCCTATGAAAATACATTAAATAAGTGCTCAACTGTTTATGCTCTATTAATACAAGTAGTCAAACAATCTAAAATTTGTCTACTAAATACCCAGTAACAGGATCCTACTGTATCTGTTTATCTATCTCTCTATCTATCTATCTATCTATCTATCTATCTATCTATCTATCTATTTTTATGGTCTGCATTTGCAAGTTGGAGACCCAAGAAGTCTGAGGGTATAATTCAGTTTAAGACAAGATTCTGCGAATCGTGGGGACTAATGATATAACTCTACTACAAGCCATTGAGGTCGGGCAAAAGGAATGAATTTCTGCTTCCTCTGCTTATGCTCTTTTGAGCTCCTTAATAGACAGGTCAATACCATGCACATTTGTCACAGCAATACACTTTACTAATCATTGACCTAAATGATAATCTCACTCAAAAATCTTTTCAAACACATACCCCACTAGAATATTTAATTTGGACACCTGTGACTCATGGCAGTTAATGGACTATTAGCTAGTGTATGGAGGCCAAGAGATATTTGTCATTTTGTTGGAGCATTATTATTTAAGTTGATAATTAAGATATAGTCACTATTTTATGCATATATATGGAGGGCCATAGGGTTTGTACATGATTCTCTTGGACCACCGTGAAATTAGTACTACTTTACAGCTTCCTGTCTGAATTCTAGAGTTTTCCCTGTGATTTATCACTTTCCCTCACAGAGCTGTGAGTAAATTAATGTTTGTATGTTCTTCGAAGTGTCGTCTGCCATCTGTGACTTATGTCTTGGTATATCACAGTCTGTATGACACCTTTGCTCAAAATGAGTCACTGCTTCTTTGCTTACTATACACCAACTTGGCTTGCAGCCATTTTCCTCAGCATTTTACAACTAAGCCACATTGCCTTATGTGGTTTTGCAGAGCCTCCCAGAGCAGCTCTCATCACAGAGAAAGCTTCATCATTTCTTTGCACTCTGTGTTTTAGCTTTGCACTTGTTATCTGTGGACTTTCAAAACCGCTGGGTAAGCTTTGGTAAACTTTCAAGTTTTTTGCTGTAGTCCTCAAACATTTTACCTAACTTTTTCCTTAACTCTACAAATAACAAGTTGTCTGAACAGTGTTTCAAATTCTTTGAAAACTGACCATTCTGTTTCTTACATAATTTTTTTAAATAATTAGGTCTCAAGATGGTAAAATACAGCTTCTGGAAATTTGACACCTCCCATTCTTTCTACTTTATTCATTATTCAGTGAAATGGTCACCACAATTGACTCTCTCTCTCAGTGGCAGTTTATCCCTGTCCTTCCAAATCGTCATGTCAAACATTATGGAATCATCCAATAACCCTCAAGATTTGTTTCCACTGATGCTTCAAGGCCAGAAATCCATGACAGGCTGACAAAAGAGTGTTTTATTTTGTTTTGTTTTAGCAAGATACTTGCAGGTTCGAAAATAAAGAAGGCCTGTTCTTAAAGTAATGTTCTTGTCAATAGAGTCAGAAGAGATTTTTTTTTATTTTAATCAAAGTGGATTACAAATCTTTCACAGTAATATTTTAGGTACATAGTGATATTGAATCATGGGCATTCCCACCACCAAAGTTGTCCTCCTTCCACCCCTGTTTCCAGCATGCATCCAATATCACCCTTTTTTACCCAAGGCTGCTAGTATAGGTTGTCGTCTCTGTGTCTAGTATGTTGTAAATTTGGTATCAATTCTGTTGTCATTGGCTTTGTATTTGGTGCTTAAGTTTGATCATTTTTGTTATTTCTACTTAATGTTCATATGACTGTTTGGTCTTGGTACCCTCCATTATTTCACCCTCCGTTTGTGAGGTGAAACAAGATGATTCAAGTTGTGTGGTTCTGTTTGAAGGAAAGAGAAAAATAATAATAAAATAAAAAGGGACAAAAATCACACAAGCAAAAAATGGGAGGAGTCCTTCTAGAGATATTTTTATAGGGAAAGACCAAGGAAGTCAGAATGAATTGTTGACTGGAGGTCTCCAGAGCAAAGAACAATTTTCTTCACTGGCCTGTCTCTTCTTACCTGCAAGTCTAAACACAGTAAGGACAATGAGGACCAGACAAGGAACATTGTCTTTATCTTATGGTTGGGGACCAAGGGGCACAATAAGAAGAAATAAACCAGTGTCTAGGAGTATGCTCTTTCTAATTTGGGGAGCATTAGTTTTAATCCTTGCTTTTCTCTTTCCCATGTCAAAGCCACCAACCTATTCTGTTGCTGTTCTCTTCCAGAATATTATAATAAATGAATGAATTCTTTTCTTCCTCCTGTACTACCTGTGTTAATGTTTTGACCGACTCTGACATTATCCCTTTCTTACTATTCCATCAACAAATTGATAATCATTTTTTAGCTTCAGTACATGTCCTTCAAGCTGTTATGGTAAGGGTGATCAACAAAACTGTAAAAAAGCATATGGTCCAGCTGAGTATGTCTGGTTCACTAGGATTCTACAGCATTTGAAATGTATTTCCACACTCTACAATACTTGGTTCTTCCATCTGTTACATTTCACCTTGCAAACGTTTCCTGTTAATCAGTCTTTTCTGGTCATTCTGGATTCCATGCTAATCCTATAATTCCATCTCAAGGCCTCATTTCTTACTGTTCGAAAATCTTATCCACCTCCCCTGCTTCCATTATACGTACATGATTTATTTTTCTATTTATATACCTTTATTTTTGGTTTGACACATGGATTTGCTATTCTTACTAAAGTAAAATTAAAACAGAAAGTGATAGAGAAAGTGGTCAGCTGAATTCCCGCTACAAAGGACAGGAATGCCCAAATTAGAATTTACAATGTTCACAATATACTTTCTGTTCTGTTTTCCCAGAGATGTTGGCTCAATATTGTAATTTCTGCACTTAGAATTTTAAAATCTAAGAAAATACTTGAACTTCCAGTTTCCTGGGATTGATCAAATAAAATGTGGCAAGTTAGCAAAATAAAGCTATCAAGTTGATGCATTCTACCTCCTGTCCAATGGAAGGTCAGTAACAGAGAATCAGACAGATAAAAATCATAAAAAGACAAACACTCAAGGACTATCCAAGCTTTTGAGTCATTTGGACAGTCATACATTCTATGCACTATCACTCCCTCAATCTGGCCTGTCTCCCAACATGGAAGCCATTGTTTAAATTAACAGATATATAAAGGACTAGTAGTCAGCAATCACAATTCAATAGGTACAAAAAGAGCAAAGGCATGGGTATATTACTTAGCTAATCAGCAGACACCCCTAAAGTAGAGAGAAGAGTTGTGGCATTTTTTTATTCTAATTTTGCTGATGTCCCTCTACATCTAAAAGATCCTAAGCTGTTTTATTCTGCTTTATTTAGTGCATTAATTTTTTGCTTGCCCTACCATATCATAAAAAATGTAAACTGTTTTACCCAGAGGACTCTCAACCTTTTTTTTTTAGGGGATTTTTCCCACAGTTAATACTTTGAGCTTGCTCCAGGTTTTGAAAGTTTTGACAGAACAATATCTGTCAGTAAAAAGATGGGAGTGAAAATAGGAAACAAAAATCTTTACTTATATCCTCTACTGAATCTTGTTTATCTGTTACAATGGGTGAACAAACACATAAATTACAACTCCTGGTTCTCTGCATTTCTTTTTTTTTCCTGGGCATTTGACTCAAATATAGGATTTATTTACTCCCTCGTTGGTTTGAAATGATAAAGATCTTGTGGAAGTTGAAGCAATTTCAAAGTATTCTATGAATATGACACAGACCATCAATGTGGAGATCTATGGCAAATCAAGATTAGCCAAATAAAGACCGATTCAAATATCCTTAAGACTCAAATATAATTAGACATAGTTTCAATATGTGAATAATCCCAGTAGAATAAACCATATATTTTTGACATTTATGCTCAAAAACTTTTTTTTGCTTGTAGTGATCACTGAGGATTACACATTTTAGTTGAAGTATTTGCATATACCTGGCTGCAGTGCATACAGAAAGCACTTGGGCTTGGAGGATCTCTGAGAATAGAGATATCTGGCATAAACAGAGTTACCTGGGTCATGCTTCACATATTTTGACATTAGGAATCAAAGTCACTCTTGTAAGGCAGCCATTTTAATCACAGATCTATCCCCTAATTCCCAGTCATTTACTGATCAATTTTTAATAGATTATCATATTTAATGATAAGAACTACCCTGCTATATTATTTAGATGGATTGAAAAATGAATATATTTTTCTTTGTATAGGTCCTTCAAATCTTTGGTCAAGTTGACTCCAAGATATTTGAGTTTGTGTGGCACTAATGTGAATGGGATTGCCTTCTTAACATTCATCTCTTCCCTATCATGATTGGTGTATAAAAAGGCCATTGTTTTCTGTGTATTAATTTTGTAGCCTTCCACCTTGCTATATGCATCTATTGTTTCAAGAAGCTTTTTGGTAAGAAAACTATAAAGCCCTGCTTCAAAAAATAAGAGAGGACACACGGAAATGGAAACACATACCCTGCTCATGGATTGGCAGGATTAACATAATTAAAATGGCAATACTCCCCAAAGCATTATAAAGATTTAATGCGATCCCTCTAAAGACATCCATGACATTCTTCAAAGAAGTGGATCAAACACTTATGAAGTTCATCTGGAACAATAAACTTTCTCGAATAGCTAAAGCACTCCTAGGGAAAAGGAGTATGGGAGGATTACTTTCCCCAACTTTAAACTGTACTACAAAGCAGTAGTTATCAAAACAGCATGGTATTGGAATAAAGACAGACCCTCAGATGAGTGGAATAGGCTTGAGTTCTCAGAGAACGTTCCCCAAACATACAAACACCTAATTTTTGACAAAGGAACAAGAAATCCTAAGTGGAGCAGAGAAAAATCTCTTCAACAAGTGGTGCTGGAATAACTGGCTAGCCACTTGCAAAAAAGCAAACATAGACCCCCAGTTAACACCATGTACAAAGGTAAAATCCAACTGGATTAAAAACCTTGATATCAGACCTGATACCATAATGTATATAGAACAACACTTCAGTAAATCACTCCATGATATTGAGAGTAAAGGCATCTTCAAGGAGGAAACTGCACTGTCCAAACAAGTGGAAGCAGAGATAAACAGATGGGAATACATTAAGCTGAGAAGCTTCTGCAGCTCAAAAGAAATAGTGCCCAGGTTACAAGAGCCACCCACTGAGTGGGAGAAACTATTCACCCAATACCCATCAGATAAGGGGCTAATATCCAAAATATACAGGGCACTGACAGAACAAGAAAAAAAAAAAAACATCTAATCCCATCAAAAAATGGGGAGGAGAAATGAACAGACACTTTGATAAAAAAATAAATAAATAAAATGGCCAAAAGGCACATGAAAAAATGCTCCTCATCACTGATCATCAGGGAGATGCAGATCAAAACAGCGATGAGATACCATCTCATACCACAGAGACTGGCACACATCACAAAGAACGAGAACAATCAGTGCTGGCGGGGATGTGGAGAGATAGGAATTCTTATCCACTGCTGGTGGGAATGCCATCTAGTCCAACCTCTATAAAAAGCGATATGGAGATTCCTCCAAAAATTGAAAATCGAGCTCCCATTTGACCCAGCTATTCCACTCCAAGGGATATACCCTAGGAGCACAAGAATACAATACAAAAACCCCTTCCTCACACCTATATTTATTGCAGCACTATTCACAATAGCCAGGCTCTGGAAACAACCAAAATGCCCTTCAACAGACCAATAGCTAAAGAAACTGTGGTACATATACACAATGGAATATTATGCAGCCATCAGGGGAGATTAAGTCATGAAATTTTCCTGTACATGGATGTACATGGAATCTATCATGCTGAGTGAAATAAGTCACAGGGAGAGAGAGACACACAGAATAGTCTCACTCATCTATGGATTTTAAGAAAAATAAAACTCATTTTTGCAACAATCCTGAGACAATGAGAGGAGGTCTGGAACTTCCAGCTCACTTCATGAAGCTCACCACAAAGAGTGGTGAGTGCTGTTATAGAAATAACTACACTGAGAACTACCATTACCATGAGAATGAATGAGGGAACTGTAAAGCCTGTCTGGAGTACAGGTGGAAGTGTGGTGGGATGGAGGGAGATTTGGGACATTGGTGGTGGGAATGTTGCACTGGTGAAGGGGGTGTTCTTTACATGACTGAAACCTAATAAGAATCATATTTGTAATCAAGATGCTTAAATAAAAATATTATAAATAAATAAAAAAGAAAAGAAAAATGAATATATTCTTGATTTTGTCAACAAATTATTATAGTAGGTAGAATCATCTAAAACTTGAAAAATTAATATTAATAAAAAAAGATTAAAACAAAGCTTACTCTTTCTGGGGCTTATCTCTGAAAGGGCTCAATATTTCATTAGAGCCAAGTTTAAGTCTGATGTAAATTTACAAAGACAGGCACAAAAATGTAGGGCATTCTTTCCACTTTATCTATAATTTTCTTGTTTTTTTTTCTGAATTTATTAATTTCTTTGTACTTTACTCTCTTCAGCTGTTATTAATTTCAATAGGATAGTTCATAACCCTTAGTAGATTATATGTTCAGAAGCTCATCAAAATAGAACAAAATAAATATCAGTACAAAATTTATTCAACTATTGTACTGACATACTGACCCCTAAAGAATGTTTAATGAAATGTCATTCTGACATTTTGAATTTAATCATTTTTGAATCAGATATTTATAAATACATTTCAAAGACAGGTTTCAAAGGTATCTATAAATCTCTTATTAGTGAAACTTGATAAAGTTATTGCTTTTTTCTTTGATTTTTTTCCTAATTTTTTTACCAATTTACCATGATACTGTAAAAATATCAATTCGTGAATATAATGTGTTAACACTTTCCTTCCACCAATGCCCCACAGTCCCTTTGTAGACACCCTCCAAAGTCTTTTATTGCATTTTATCTTTTGTTATTATAATACAGTACTCTTGTTTTTTTTTTTTATATTCTACAAATGATAGAACTGACTTCACTCTGCATAACCCCTGTAGTTCAATCACATAGTGGCATATTGCATGAATTTATCTTTGTAATAGACACATATTATTTTATTATGTATATATAATTTTATAATTTCCTTATTTTATGAGTTATTATAATTTTACGATTTTTATATGATTACAGTTTCATTATCCACACTCATCTGCTCTGGGATCACTTTTTTAGTTACTGATGTTGTCTGTTGTGAATAGTACTGCAGTGAAAATAGCACAAATCAATAATTTTTTTTGTTTTTTTTTTTTTTGTTCTTTAGGTTGCTTTTATTCTTTGCTTTTCTTTTCTTGAAATATTGCTTTTGGGCCCTTGTAGTAGAATATCAAGAAGTGGTAATGCTGTGTTATATGGAAGCTCAATTTTTACTGGGACTGTTTCATTATCTTTCCTCAAATGAACATATTACATCTTAGGTCTTTATTTTATTCGTTTAAATGGCATCTGAATGAGAAATACCTCTAATTTTCCTATATTTCCTATATTTAATTATTGATTTTTGAGTGTCATAATTTGTCTGATTTTTATATGGACTTCCATCTATATTTTTAACTGTTTGTCTTGCCACTGTGTTAGCATAAAACTGATATATTCCTATTTATTTTTATTTTCAGATTTCTTGCCTGTTCCTGTTCCCACCTATAATATAAATCTGTATCTATTTTTATTTGTCCAAGCAGCAATTTCTGAGTTTCTTCTATGGGTCAGATACTATTTTGGGAGTTGGCAGCATAACAGTACAAATAAGCAGAAAGAAAATTTAAAATTACACCTTTAAGAAATTTGTATTCTTGTTGGAAAACAATAAAGAGTAAGAATTCTCTGAATTATTGTGCAGCAAATATACAAGGCATCAAAAATGGAAAACTGTGGAATTTTTTAGATACAGAATCAACAGGATGTGGTGACCTAAAGCTTGTAAATAAAGAAAAGGGCAAAAACACAGGATGGTTGTGGATTTTCTAGTTTGCAATTGTATTTTCTCCCTTATGGTAAATATGATACTGTGTTATTGCTTCATAATTATTTGGAAACTGGCTAATTGATATCTTTGCCAAGGACCAATTATTATTTTCAAACTCCAAAGTACACATAAACCTTATAAAAACAAAATACTCTTTGGAAAAAATGGATACAAATTAAAGGTTTAATATGCCCTCTCTTTTATTCATGTTACAGGAGTATTTGATAGACAAAATTTCTGAATCCTCGTTGAGAAAGTTTGCTAATAAATTAAACTTTTATTAGCTTTTCTGGGTACCCAGAGAAGTCACATAAATAACAATTCAGAAGAACATTTTACCTGGGCTTACAATAATTTCACCTTATTTTAATTATACTTTTCCATGTAGCCTTTTTATATTATTGCATGAAAATTCCGTCTTCAAGGAGATAAACTTGGAACTCATTCTATTAGATATTCTGAAGCAATATGTAATAACTATTTTCTATTAACCAAAAAGTAAATTTAATATATAGTGGATTTGAGTTCTGAAATCTGTCCTGTTTTCTGAAGCTCCCTTTAAAACACACAAATTAAAACTTTAGAATTTTGACCTGTATCTGCACACACATATCTCCACTCACAGAGATGCACATACAACTTACATGTGTGCAAACACATACTCATAATTATAAAGTCCAAGATATCAGGTGTAAGTGAGAAATTAATTTAGGTACATTTTCCATCGTCTCTGGGCTCTATTGACCTAATAAAAATTACATAAAGAACTAAAATGAACATTTTAATACTGTCTAGCTAGTTTAACAGATGGGAATGCGATTAGTTGGCATTAAAAAGAGACGCAAAATAAAAAAAGAAAGCTGAATTTCAACTAAGTTGGCAATAGAAGTAGGATTTTGTGAAAAATCAATTTAGCACTAATTAAGAAGGGTGAATCCCTTAGTTTAAAATAGATTGCTCACTGTTTATTCTTAAATTTTCTCCTATTCCAATTTGCAACCCTCAATGTACCCATAAATGAGACAAACTCTGAAAGATCTGGAAAAAATAGTGTTTTAATAAAGATGTTTTAAATGATAAAAGGAGGTAAATATATCCTGAAAGGGAAAACCAAAGTGCAGAGGGGGAAATCTGATTTTTACTGAACTGCATTGTAATATAAAACTATATTTGTATACTTATAAATATAAGTTGTGTGCATTATTCCTCTGCCAGGAAACTACATTAGACACATCTGTATAAAATATATTTCCAATTTAACCAGTCTGGAATGACCACATTCATTTTCTAGTTCACTGCAAGGGTAAGTAACATAATAAGCACAATGTATTCTCCAAATTTAATAATTTAACATGCTTCCTTAGTTAACTTATTATTACCAATGTAACATCTTGGGCTTTGTTTCTTTCTCTGTAACATGGGAAGCACATTGAGATACTTTCAAATTTATTTTCTATAAATTGAGTTGGTGGGGAAGAGATTTACCCCCATTTTTATATGAAAATAGATTTTATTTTTAATAGAGTCCCATATTTGATTATCATAAGCATATAAACTCAAAGAATAATAATGTGCTTCTTCTAAATGGAATAACATTGGGATAAACAAATATCTAAAAATAAGTCTGTTAAGATATTTATGTAGAGAAAAAATATCAACTTTAAGGGGAGCATGTGTGTGTTGTAATTAGAAAAGGGGTTAAAGTTGATGGAATACAGACTCTACAGAATTACTTTTCATTGTATATTTTTTAAATGCAGGAAATATATTCCACAGAGATGGACTATGTAATTTCCAGAGGGTCTCTTTTGGGATACAGCTGAAAAACCAATATTTAAAAACATGAAATATGCAATACAACATAAAAAAGAAAATTAGTTGAGAGCAGGTGTAATTGTTTCCTCTGTATCCCAATCCTCAATTCATTTTTTTGTATTATTTTATCAGAATTCAATACAAAAGACAGAAATCTGCACCACCACAATACATTAATGTGTGAGGATCAAAAATGGGGTTATTTTTGGACTATATTGTCAATGTCTTTTTTTTTAATATTTTCTCAAATTGATTTATTGTCTATACACTTCTAATAGTGTTTTCTCTCACAGAAAAGTCACGTATATCATGAGATCAGTTTTTTCCACATAAAATCATAAAGGATTTTGCTCAAATGTTGCTTTAGTTTGGAGATAATTTTGAATTCCTGTTTTGAAACTTTACTCTTTTCACTCTCACTACCTAAGTCCAAGGTTTCTTTCTCTCTCTTTTTTCCATAAATGTCTTCTACATTATATATTATTTTTCCTATTAACCCATTGACTCTCCCTATTCTAGTTTTAGTATTATTTTGTTCAAAAATACAATAGGAAGAGATCAAAGGATTGAACACGTGATGCTGAATGCAAGAGTTAAAATTTAATCCACATTCGTCCATGAGCATGGCTTAGTAGTGATCCTTGAGTAGAGTTAGGAACAGCCCTGGCTGTGTCCCTCTTCAGGAGGAATTGGCATCATAAAGTCTACTGTGATTTGAGAAAGTCCTTGAAAAATTATTCTGCAATTTACAAATATAAAATTTTCTTTTCTACACATAACCTGTTTATATTCAGTCTCTCTTCTTCCGTAATTTTATTTCTCTAAACTTTCCAGATCCCAAGCTAGAAGATCATGGTTCTTCTTTTACTTAAAACCCAGATAAACAAAGGCCAGAGTGATAACACAGCGGTAGGGCATTTGCCTTGCACACAGCTGATTTAGGAAGGACCCAGGTTCAATCCCTTAGAATCCTATATGGTCCCCTGAACCAGGAGTGATTCCTGAGTGCATAGTAACCCCTGAGCATCATCGGGTATGGCCCCAAAGGCAAAGGCAAAACAAAACAAAACAAAACAAAAAAACAGATAAACAGCTATTGAAGTCAATGTAAAACATTTGGTTCTAGTCTTTTCTATATCATATTGATCCAAGAACCATGATTATATCTCCAAGTTGTGATGGCCACATATTCATATCTATGACATTTTTAGATCCCAAATTATTTTCAAATACTATTGTTTTAAATATTTACCTCATCTTAACTTCGATTCAATTATCCTGAAGTAATAAGCCAATTTCAACTCCTAAATATATAGGTCTGATGTTGACACTATTTTGAACTATATATATATGAGATAGTTATCGTTGAAGATTCCAAAGTGCCTTCCCTTATGGTATCTTAATCTAAGGAGACTAGATATATTTTTATGAAAATAATTCCAGAAAAATAACTTTCCTAGGCAGAGTGTTAAAAGATTTCCATATATTACATGCTTTTTATTGAGAGTAAACATGATGTATATATATATTTATTACATTTGTCATATGTAAGCTATATAAATAGTTTGTGTATATAACTCTTTGAATATAAAATGTAATAGTTAATAACTCCTCATAAGTTATCCATACCAGTGGGACACAAACTATTTGACCATAAGAACTGCTTCAATGGTAAAAATTGTCCCTTTATTGTTGAGAAATTTAACAAAAGTCATGATTAGGGAAGGAAATGTTTCAAATGACATTGAGTTTTTTAAAATTTTTTTTTGTTTTTTTTTGGGGGCCACACCCGTTTGATGCTCAGGAGTTACTCCTGGCTAAGCGCTCAGAAATCGCTCCTGGCTTGGGGGGACCATATGGGATGCCAGGGGATTGAACCGCTGTTCTTCCTTGGCTAGCGCTTGCAAGGCAGACACTTTACCTCTAATGCCACATCTCTGGCCCCAACATTGACTTTTAATAATTATGACAACATTCACTTTTATTTGGAAAGCTGTGACATTTATCAGGCTGTTGTATTTTTTAAGATTAAATGAAAATTTTGTATGTGTGTAATTTGAGGACTCCTTACAGCCACAACTACTTACCCCAGTGGTCACTCTTCTGATGTAGATCCTTGTTCTCTAACTTAAAATCCCCAACAAATTCAGCTACTAGTTTATCTTCAAGTACAAGATATTTTTAGGAATTATTTTGAATTATGATGTGAGGTCTTAGTCTGGATCAAAGGGAATAGCACTATTTAAAAATAAATTCAAATTTACACCCTAGTTGGAAAAAAACTCATATGTCTCAAACATTTTATAAATCTCATAGTGCCAACCTCAAAGTATGAAGTGAAGTATTATAAGAAGTCATATTCAAGAATACTTTGAATTCCAATCTTTGAAATTCCTAAAATAGTATCAGAAAGTAAACAGTGCCACTTAAATACTTGTTAGGTGTTATCCTTGCTGCTAAATGCCAGTCATTAGCAGTTTCAAAGGTAAAAGAGAGAGAAATCCTATTCATTTTATGAAGGAAAGAATGAAAAAGCAATCTGTCTCAAAAACCCAAACTTTTCTTCTAATTTAAAGAAGACAAGACATGGGATCCAGCAGTGAGTGAAAACTACATGGTCTCTAGTCTCAGATAATTTCTGTATCATTCTGGAAAATAGATGCTTAACAGTTCAACACATGTCACATTGTATAAGGCAGTAGTGTTAGCACTCCAAAGAAGTTTAAGGGATTACTAGATTAAATTGGGGACCTGTTTAAGATCAGATGGTTAAGTACGACTTCTTGGATATAGTAAATTGAGGCATCTAAACCATCTATGGCAAATTACTAGCAATAGATTGATAGGTGTGGCAAAAAGCATTCCTAGTGAACAGAGGGTTTATCTGGGGGAATCTGTGAAACTACTAAATGGAATGGAAAAAGACTCATGGAAGACAGAGTTCTTGAAGTAAAATTGGTCAAAACCCAAATTACAGTCAGGTTGGAGTGGAGCATGAAAAGAATTTATGAATTTTGCTAATTAGACGATCAGAAGATGTTGAAGAATTTTCAGCAATATCATAAGGTGTGGTTTAATCACTACACGTTGCTGATCATGGTATCAGCTAAGAGAAGACAAACCAGTTATTACAAACACTAAAGGGGTGCTCATATGTAAAAATCATGGGACCATTATTATGGATAATATAGAGTAAAATCTATGTTAGTTTTATATATCTATTGTAATTACTTTTGGGGCTAACACCCAGCAATACTTAGGGCTTACTCCTGGATCTGTGTTGAGTGATCATTCCTGAATATGCTCAGGGGACCATATGCAGTGTTGGAGATGGAACTGGGGTTGATTGCAAAACAAAAAATTCCTCTTACTATTCCCTTACTGTTCCACTGGCCTCGTGACCACTTAATGCATGAGCAAGACTTGTTCCCCAAGTTAAAACTTGAAACATAGTTATCTCTGATAAAATTCTATGAAGCTAATTGTGGGAAAATTAGAAGGAAAAAAAAAACTAGAAACCAAAATGAACTACTACTGTGAGAATAACAGGAAAACTGGAAGAAGCAAATCTGTCTTCCATTTTTTGTGCCTTCTGGTTTCTCTCAAGTGTTCCTGATTAGCAAAAGCGAATCACAATCCAGTTGACAATGGAGAAATGTAATTTGCCATGTTCCAGTCTTCTGGAACTAAACTTTGAAGGCTGGAATTGGAGCTGAGAAAATTTTGTTAAAGAAATCTTAATATCTAGCAGATCTACTATGAATCCCAAGACATTTTAACAACATACTATAAGGCAAATCTGGGTTTATAGATCCTATATTTAAAAACAATAACAAAGCCAAATATTATTCCACATAGTCATATATTTTGCATGGATAAAAGTGAAAAATTAAAAAGACTGAGTATGGTGTGATGAGTGGAGAAGGGGAAGAAGATATATTCAAGAATGGTCTGAAACAAGAACACTTGGACAGACTTCACATACATGAGAAGAAATCATGTGAAGAGCTGTTGTAATCACATTCTCTGCAAAAGGACTAACAAATGTTAAGACCCAGAGTCAGAATGCATCTTGGCATAAAAGAAGATAAATTTGAAGATGTAGGCATAAAGCAAATCAAAGTAACCTGAAATTAATTTTATTCCACTTGACCTGGGAAAGATCTTGGATTATTTTGAGCAATAGTATGTGTCTATATAGAAAAGCATTGTGTCTACAGTATGGAGAACAGACCTTCATGTTCCCAGATGTGTTTCATTTGAACTTGCACAAATTATAAAGCAAAGCAACAGCACTCTAACCTTGGTCAATTTCTAACAAAAATCAAATTTCTGGCTTCTACTGGAATTTCCAACAAGCTGGCATTTCTGGGCTCACATGACAAACATCTGGTGATGCTAAGTATCCCTGTTTTAATAGTAGGGACTGTTTTCAGAAATGCACATGCCTCTTATTTTATTCCCAATAATCTATTTCCTTTATGAATATTAATTTCTTAATCTATATATATATATATATATATTGGAATTAGAAATTGCTGATAGTGTTTTTGTGAGTGTGCATAAACAAAAGTATTCCATTCACAACCACCCATTTTATTTCCTATTTTCCTCCAGGCTAAAACTGAGTGACATCACTCTTCACCCTGATATTCATTCTCCCAACTCTGGTCTAGGTACAGGCTACCCATAGCTGAAAATAATGCAGTAAATAGCAACAAAATTCTTGTAGTTTTCTCTCTTATCCGTCTACATCCAGCTTTGTTGCCTCCTGTCTCCTTAACATAAATTACAGACAACCACTAAATACTCAGGTTCTCTTTGGTCTTCTTTGAATTGGACGCAGTTTGATCTTGGAGGAACAGGCAGTCATTCTATGTCAGAAAATAGAAACAGACTCTTGGTAGAACATTATATTTTTTTTCAAAAATGAAGCCAACATTTGACAAAACTGTTTTACATATGAACAAAGAAAATAATTTGTATTATATCATAAAGGATTTTGTAAGGGTTTGTTCTTTGCAGAGGGGAGTGTTTACCATTAGGTAAACAACAGTGATATTTTGGTTTATATAAAACTCAACTGGTAATTCAACATTTGTTAATTTATAGAAATAAATATAATATATAAATATGTATATTTTATGATAATAGTCACGTATTTGAGATTATGTTTTAGTTAATGTAGTCAATGTTTATTCAATTAACTTTGTGTATGTGTATTTTTTCTCCTTTGGGGGGTTGAGAGAGAGGCCACACACAGTGGATTGCTCTTTGCTCAATGTTCATAGGTTACTCCTGAAAATGCTTGGGGGACCATACACAGTGCTTGTTATCAAAACACAGTTGACCACATGCCTTAACCCTGTATGATCTCTGTGACCCCCTCATTAAAATACCTTATGCTTCTTAAAACTATGTATTATAATGAACGTGTAAGAGATAACACAATTCAGTGAACACAATTTGTAGTAATAAGTATCCAATCTATATCTTAGATAAATCTGATAATATCACTATTGCCCATGTAAAGAAGATTGTAGAATTTATGATGACTAGTATGTTTTACTTAAAATATGCAATGCTTGTACATCTAAAAAGGTAACATTTTCTCTGGTAAATAAAATGCAATATAATTCTAGCTTTTTAACTTTTAGTAATCCCTTTTAAAGTATTTGAGGAAATTAACATTATCTTTTTCCTCCAGCATTTCCTACTAGGAGATCATTGGGAGAAATGGAACTCATTTTTATAATTTTATATATATATAATATTGATTCTTATTTTATCATTAAGATTATTTCTAAAAAAAGGATAACACAAATGACAGAGTTGTTTATAGATTTGTTTGATTTTTATCTGGCTGTTTATTAATGAACCAGAAACACAACATGGAAAGAAAAACACACAAGATATTCTCTTCCAAATTATATATAAAGCAATGGTGCTCAGTAAATGCAAGTAAAGTAGACCCTTTTTCACCTTTAAAAATGGAGAAGAAAAAGATAAATTTAAGAAAATAGTAGTACTTACTTAATATTGTATATCCAGGACTTAAACAATGCAATGAAGATTATTAGTAGATATTAGTCAAATGCCTATTGAATTGAAGTGACTATGAATATCTTTATCTGCCATACAGTTGAATTATTACAAGACTCATAGGCATATGCCAAGAATCATTGTCTCTGAGTAGGTCATTTAGGGTCGGTTTTGTTTGTGCAAATAATGCGAGCTCATTTTTGTTTGAGAATGATTTTAGTCTTCCCTCCCATATAAATGATAGCTTTGCTGGATAATGGACTCTAGGTTGAAAATTTCTTTCATTCAGACTTTTAAATATGTCATTCCACTGTCGTCTTGCTTGAAGTATTTCATATGGGAGATCTGGTTTGATTCTAATGTTCCTTCCTTTGTATGTGAGGGTTTTTTTTCTCCCTTATTGCTTTAAGTATGTCACCTTTCTCTTTGTTTCTTGCCATTTGAATTACTATGTGTCTTGAAGTTGGTTTGTTAGGGTCTATTTTGTTGGGAACTCTTTTCACCTCCTGGATTTGCTCAGATGCATCTTTCCCGAGGGTGGGAAAGTTTTCCGCTATTAGCTCCCTGACTAATTGTTCTTCTCCTTTTGCTGGTTCATTTGCTCATCTATTGATTTCCTGTAATCTCTGGCCAGTGTGTCTTTCATTTCTTCTAGCATTGCTTGGAATTCTATTCTCATGGCTGCTTTTAGGTCTTCCTCTCTTGGGTCTGTGCATTTTGGTGGACTTGGAAACTTGTTCTGATCTTTTTTTCCATCTTCCCTGTTGTTAATGTTTTCCTTGGTTTACCCATCCGTCTTTGCATTTATTGGCTTGGCTTGGAGTGCAGTGCCTTCAGATTTTAGCCCGCTTTTGCCATCTGTGGCGTAGGGCTGGGTCCCTTCTCGGGGTGTGGCTCTACGTGAGTATGTTGGGTGATGTCGCTGAGTTTTGGTCCTTCCCTCATCCTTCAGACAAGCCTGGTCCATCGCCACCCCCTTCCTGCCAGACAGTGCAGGTTCACTTCTGGCCAAAATGGGAGAGGGTGCCATTGAGCCTAGATCAGTAGACCTCCCCACCTGAGAGGCAGCCTGTGCTTTCTTCTTGCCCCTCTAGTCACTGGTTCCCCTGACTCTCTGTCTCCCTGGGCTGTGTATGATAGATTGCTGAGTTGGTGATCACCACATGTGCTCCGACTGGCCTTTCTCCCTGGCTCGCGGACCTAGGGTCCCCTGGCATGCCTGTACTATGTCGAAGAGTGGGCTCCTTTGGGTGGGCGCTCACCACACGCTCCTATCCCGCCCTCCCCTGGCTTGTCCCGGGTGCTCGTGGTTCCTGTGAATGGGCACCTTACCATGGCTCCAGTCCGAGATCTCCCCTCACTCCCAATGGCCTGTCCCAAGAGCTCCACCTTCTGTATTTCTTTTTTTTTTTTTAAATTTGTTTTTATTTTTGTTTTTTTGGGCCACACCTATTTGACACTCAGGGGTTACTCCTGGCTATGCGCTCAGAAATCGCCCCTGGCTTGGGGGACCATATGGGACGCCAGGGGATCGAACCACGGTCCTGATCCTTGGCTAGTGCTTGCAAGGAAGACACCTTACCTCTAGCGCCACCTTCCCGGCCCCCCACCTTCTGTATTTCTAATTAAGGATAGAAGCCTGTTAAATTTAGAACAAAAAGTTCAGTAAACTACCAATCTCATCTAACATGTTTTTTGTCCAACATTAAGTCAATTTTATTTTATTTTTTTTATATTTATATGGGTTTTTTTGGGCCACACCCGTTTGATGCTCAGGGGTTACTACTGGCTAAGCACTCAGAAATTGCCCCTGGCTTGGGGGACCATATGGGATGCCAAGGGATCAAACCGAGGTCCTTCCTTGGCTAGCGCTTGCAAAGCAGACACCTTATCTCTAGCACCACCTCACCGGCTCCTAAGTCAATTTTAAATGGGTTGAAAAAATTCCAGGGAAGTAGCAGTTTTAAAACAATTTAATAATGTAATACCAGAAAAGAAAACTTGTGTAATCAATTTACTTTGTTTTTTTTTTCTTAAAGGTTAAAGGAATAGAGAATTTTATTTTGATTTGTTTATCTCTTATTTTTTGGGGGGGAAGGTCTTGACTTCTTTTGCCACATAATTGGGCTTAAGGGTTTTTCCCTTTTTATGTACCTTTTAGTCTTAGGATTGAACTCTTACCTCCTATAAACTCCAACATTTTATACTACTCTTCTGACCCAAGAATTTTTTTCAAATCTACTCAAAAAGATTTTATTTAAACATTTATGCACATACTCTTATACACAATATTGATTTTCTTTCCTTCTAATTGGACTCTTACTTATTGCCATTTATTTCACCCATTGGTAAATATTCCACTTTATTTCTTTTTATTTTACTTTTTGAACCACACCTGATGACTTTCATGGGTTACTCCTGGCTATGCACTCAGAAATTGCTCCTGGCTTGGGAGACAATAAGGGATGCTGGGGGGTCAAACCATGGTCCTTACCACTTGTGCCACATCTCTGCCACCCCCACTCACATGCTTGTTTTTTTTCTTGTTTGTTTGTTTGGTTTTTGGCTCTGTGCTCAGGGATCTAGGAGGACTTATAGGACCACATGTTGTATCAGGGATCAAGCTTAGGTCAGACACAGGCAAAACAAGTGACCTATCACTGTATTAGATCTCTGGCTTCTTTCACATAATTTTTAATTGATTATAGTCACTGAATTAGTGGATCTTCTTCAGGTCTAACTTACAATATTGCCTTATTTTGTCCCACTGTTTTTGGTTATTCTTTTGAGTTAGAATATACCTAAAAGGTTGCAGCGATAATTAGGATATATAAAAACTACTAAGATAAATTCAAGTATCTATAAAATTGATTATAAAGAATTCACAAATTTGCTGTGTCTTCCCATTTCCAACACCTACACACTATATGGAATAGAAATAGAGAATTTAAACTCATGGTCATATACATCTCTGGCCCTGCACACATTGCATAGTATTAAAAGCGGTTTTTATTTCCAGACTTGATATTATCACCTATCTTTAGAATTTCTAAAGGAACCATTCTAGTTTATTCCTATTAGGAAAAAATAAGATATTGATTTAATTATATTAGCTTCTATAAACCTTTAAGTATAAGACTATGTCAGTAATTATGAACTTCTTGGACATATGTGATGTTACATGATTTGTTATTAAGTTTTTTAAATTATCAAAGAAATATTACTCATTGCAAAGCAGGTTGCCAGGGTGATACCTTATTAAAGACATAATACCATTACGGTAATTCGCCTCAATGTAAAGTGCTATCATTCAGTGAGAAAGTATTTTATGATTTGATCCTTTCCTAGAACTCCTTTGTTATAACCATCATAGCCATAAAAGCTGCCGAGGCGGCACTTCTTGCTAATTTAGCAGCATAGAACAATCCTTCAAGACTTCATTGAACTGTCAGATTAAATCACATGCCCATTCACACACCTCTCCTATTGCTTGACTCTGTTCAGAACCAATTTTGAGAGATAAATTGTTGATAGGTTTTCATATAAGCTAAACCATAGATGAGTTCATACATATCTATATACCTGTATACATAGAGATTTTATTTAAAAATGAAAAGTGATACCAAGACCAAACAGTCGTATGAACATTAAGTAGAAATAAAAAAATGATCAGACTTACACACCAAATCCAAAGCCAACGACAACAGAATCGATACCCAATCTACAACATGCTGGACACAGAGGGATATCTTATACAAGCAGTCTGGTGGGGGGTAAAAGTGGGGGATATAAGATGTATGCTGGTAACAGGGATGAAGGGAGGACAACATTGGTGGTGGGAATGCCCTGATTCAATGCCACTATGTACCTAAAATATTATTGTAAAAGATTTGTAATCCACTTTGGTCAAAATAAAAATTTAAAAAAATTAGTTTATGTGCTGCCTAAGTGAGTACTAAAAATAAAATAAAGAGTAAAATTGTGACATGGTACTGTGAAATTTGGGTTTAAATATAACATCAAATCATCTGACCACTAGGAAAATGTTTATCCTATTCTAAATACAAAACCCCTTAGCACCTTATTAAAATTAAATTCTACATTGTTCATGAAACTTCTAATATTTTTTATTTTCTTCTTTTATAAAATTCTATTTAGACACCATGATTTACAAAGTTCTCTAGAATAAGACTTCAGGCAACTCCTACCTCCAATCCTATCACCCTGTGACTCATCTCTTCAATGCTGACCCCAAATTTACTCCTAACCCCCAAACCGAATACTTGACAGAGATTTTTTAAATGTAATTAGTATAATTTGGATTCCATGCTTTCAGTATTGTTGGCCTTAGTGGTTTACATAGGTACACGTATCTCAGTTCACCACAGACAAATCCCAGGTCCCTGATCTCTGTTCTCATGTTATTTCAAGTCTTCCTCTTCTTGTCCCTCACCTCTACTTAAATTGCCCCTTGCATTTTTTTTTAAGTTTTGTTGTTTTGTCACTCTCAGTGATGCTTAGATGATGTTCCTGGTTCTGTGCTCAGGACTTATTCCTGGTGGTGGTTGGAAGATCATATGGATGTATGGGATAGAATTAGAGTCGACTGCATAAAAGGCAAATTTTCTACCCATTGTACTATTGCTTTGGCCTCTCATCTCATTTGTTTCTGTAATAAAGAGTCCATTTTCCCCCCAAACTTAATAGCTTCTACCCTCTTGACATGTTAGTTATCTCATTTCCACAGATTAGTGAGAACATCCTTGTCCCTCACGTAACATAATATCCTCTAGTTCTATCCAAGTGGCATGAGTTCATTATTCCTTGTGATACATTCTATACAGACACTTATTAATTATAAACTGTCTTGGTGTCGAACACTTGCATTGGTTCTATTTTCTGACTGATTGTACTATGTACTACAATATACAATGTACACAGTTGTACATTTTACAGCAATCTACATGGGTGTGCATATATAATCTCTAATGATTGCTTTTGTTTCTTGGGTGTAGATAATAAGCAGTGGAATCTTGAATCCCACAGATGCTCTAATTTTATTTTATTGAGAAATTTCCATATTTGTTTTCCAGAATAGCTGATCTAGATAACTTTCCCATTAGTAGAGCCTAAGAGTTCCAATTTTTCTTATTTCTGACAACACAGGTTGTTTCTAGGCTCTTTAATATGTCATTATCCCTTGCTTGATATAACTTAGATATCTTATTTTCATCTTAATTTAAATTTTTCTCGTAAAAGTGGCAATGAACAATTTATTATATGCTTACTGACTTGCTTCTTCAGTGAAATATCTGTTTATTCTACTTCCCAATTTTTATGGACTTATTAGATTTATTTATGATGCTTTGTGAGTTCTATGCATACCATGAATAATCAACTTTTATTTGATATATTCTGTATGAGGTACCTTTTCCCTTTTGCAATAATGGTCTTTTAATTTTGGCCTGTGTGTTTTTCTTTTTTCCTTTCATGGTTTCATGGCTCAACTGGGGTTGGCTGCATGTGAAACAAGTGCATTCACCGCATTATTTTTCTGACACTTCTAAAATTTTAAATAAAAGTGAATAAAAAGAGCACTCTCTCTCTCTCTCTCTCTCTATATATATATATATATATACACATATATAACATTTTCTCTGTTATTTTGCCTTTTGCTTTCATTCAAAGTTAGTACTTTAAGAAAAGGCTGCCTACATAAAGGGGCTTTTTCTAAACCTTGAAACAACTTTGAGAGGAATGAAAAATCTTAAGTGACTGCCTCCACAGCAATTTCTCAGCAACCCTTTGAAGACCATAAACACGTACTGGTATTTCCCACATAACCCAAAGGCTAGTATTTACCATCAGTTAACAAGAAAAGACCCCAAACCACATATTATATTTTATAACTTTTCAATGTTTGGCATAAATGAGAAGCAGAGCCCTATTTCATGCAAGATTGGTGTGTGCCCAAGCTCAACCGTTGCCAGATTTGAAGGCGAGACTGGCTGGTGCACAAATCTGCCTTCTGCTTTCCTTTCTGCTAAATGAAAAATTAAATGAATAGGTGCAATTGCGACTCCTGTCAACAGTGTTTGGACTGATTTTTGAAGATACGGTAGCACTGCAGTTGGAGTGATTTATCTTCTAATTATTTGTCAAAATGATGTGATTAAATATCAGGCTCTATCATTGGGTTCATGTAAACAGCCTAATTAGCTTTCCTCTAGCTCCAAAGGGCATCTCTGCACAGCTTCTGGATTCTGAAGAGAGACAACACTTTCCTTTTTTGCCTCTTAATGAAACAAGTTACTTCTCTCTCACTTTCACTGCCCAAGATTTATGGGCTTTAACTTCTAGCCCATAGGGTAGAAGATCAGGCTATATGACTTCCTTTATTCTTGAACATTATTGCACAATCTCCTCTCTAACTACCTTGTCCTTCAGAATGCCATAGGTGAAGTCACATAATTTTATATTAACATTTGAAAAGGGCTTTTACTTTCTTGGTCATTTTATAATGTCATAGAAATGAGTTACCCATGTGGAATCTTACTTAGTTGAAGGGATGAAATAATTTTTCTGTTACCAAATATTATTTTGCCTTTTATAGAAAATAAGTGCTTTTAAGTTTGCCTAAGGTTTATATTCACTTTACTCTTTTCTTGCTGCTGTAAGTTTTGTGATGAGGTGGCGATGAGAGAGGAAAATTGACTTAGTCATGTTCCACCATCAAGAAAAAAAATCAATATAATCCATAGCCCTGAACATTTCAATGAATTATTTCAAGAACTACAACATCTATAATGGGGAATCAAGAAAAAGGTTGTCATAAAGAATTACTGTTGGGGCTTTATATGTTACACAGATTAAAATTTTAAAATCTATTGAAAATACACAGTTCCTTTAGTTTGTGAACATGCATAAAATGCTCTTAATTTGAAATATGTTCTTGTCACATAAAAGAAATATTATAGTGTGTCTCTTTACTTTCATATTCTTAAAGAGAGATTTAAAATACCCAATTTTAGCTATTAGATTTTCCTCAAAGTATTTACTATTCTGTTCAATTTGTGTTTCAAATTGTAAAAACAAAATAAGGAATTGCTATTACATGTATGCTAACTTTTTTTGGGCAAGATTCAGTCTGTCATTATTCTGAAAAAAATATGTAGGAAATTTTGGGGGGGTGTTAGTTTTCATCTAAATTGCCTCTAGCCAAAATTTTGCCTTATTGCTACACAAATCCAAATGATCATAGTTCAAATCCCAGGGATCTTTTTTAAGCCTTCTCCACACCCCTTATCCTCCTAACTAGAGGATAGAGGATCTTAGAAAAAAAATTGAAACAAAGGTCCTTTCACAATGCAAATGTTCAGTTGCTCTAATAAGGAAAGAAACAAGTAAGCAAAAATAACTAAAAAGGAGGAGGGGTTGGGGCACTATCTGTGAAATCTTGAAGCTTCTTTTTTTTTTTCCTGAAGAACTTTGAAAAGGCTGCAGAGCTGATCCAGTTCAGCAATAATTTGTTTATTCTGCTTATCACTAGACTGAACTAATAGTTTTAATGGGTTTGAAGGGCTCTTGCTGGTCTTAGGTTGATGTGACTATTCCAGCTACTTATTTACAAATGATCACATTTCCACATATTGTGGGTAACTTTAAGTGTCCTTACAAGATCTGCTGCATAGTGAAATAAATACTCTCCAATTTATATCCTCAGAATCTATTGTCATGGCATTGAGTAAGCATCTATGAAAGTCTTTTACAAGTATTATAGCTCATGCACAGATAATAAGGAGTTTCCATAGGAAGGATAGACAATTCCTCGCCCCTGAAAATAAAAGCATAATTTCAAATTTTGCTAGTGTTCTCTTCTATTTGAAATTTCGTGACATTTAAATAAATGAATCTAAGCAAATGAAAAATCTAGTGAAAATCAGTACTGAGAAACCATGTAGCATGGGTTGAGGAATTTTTTATATAGTTAAACATATGTAATTGATTACTTAAAGTGAGGAATATAATGATTATATAGTCCTTTGAGTCTTCTCTGAAGTAGCTAATGTTTTTACCCTCCAATAAAGGGTACCCCCCAGAAAAAAAGAATATTATGGAAAGTATTTCAAAATCTTGGCTACTCATTAGATTTCCCCATAGAGACATAAGCCCCCTGAACCTCAATAGATACCATAAAATTGGATATTTTGGACCCAGAATTTGTTTTTAAAGACTACACAGATGATTCTAATTTGAAAACCAAAATTTAAAAGTCATCTTGTCAACATTAACATATCCTGGGTCACCTGGAAACTTGTTTCAACATGAACTCCTGGGCCTCAGTCCTTGAGTTTTTTATTTGTTAGGTTTTGATTAAAATCACTTTATTTGTTAATAATTTTCTAGCTGCTGTTTCAAGGGACCACCTTTTTAAGAAAAACTTTTGTATATACATGCACACACTACTAAATATAGTAATTGTGTATGGTTCATTTTGAAAAATAAAGCAAAAAGTCAAAAAAAATTTATCAGGAAATCTCTGATGAAATCTTAAAAATGACATAGGCCAATGAGATAGAGCATTTTATTTTTGTTTTACTTAATTTTATATTTTTGGTTTTTGATTTTTGGGCCACAACCGGTGACATGTAGGGGTTACTTCTGGCTATGCACTCAGAAATTGCTTCTGGCTTGGAGTACCATATGGGACGCTGGGGGATCAAACCAAGGTCCACCCTAGATTAGCCTTGTGCAAGGCAAATGCCTTACCACTGCACCACTGCTCCGACCCCAAGCATTTTTATTTGCTTGTTTGAGGTTTGGTCTTAAGCCACCCTTGGCTGTGCTCAGAAAACTAAGCAACATGAATTTGGCAAAAATATCATGGTGCAACTCAAATCGTTCTACAGATTATTGACTTCAAATAAGTACCTGGAAATATTTAATTTGATTGAACTAAACTGTAAACCCAATTCCCACCTCCAAAGACAAGTTGGAGTTACATTTTCTAGTGAGACTTTTATCTCTTGGTTTGCTCCAGACAGAAACATTTTCCTGCACCGAGGAGTATTGTTCAAGAGTTCAAGTGAACTCTAGGAGCAACAGTGACTGGTGACCCCGCTACTGTGTCTCATGTCAAAAATTCCAGTCAGAGATAAATAAAGGAAGAGGAGGCCTGCAAAGTTTTCAGTGTTAAAGCCAAAAGGGGGATGATTGATTTGTGACAGACCTATGCACTCAGACGTATGATCAAATATGCTGGGGGCCATAATGAATGATAGCATCAGTTCAATCCTGGGCCTCCCATATGGTCCCTGGAGCCTGCCTGGAGTAATTTCTGAGCATAAAGCCAGAGTCACTCTTGAGCACCGCTGGGGGTGGCTTAAAAACAAACAACAGAAACAACAAAATACAAAACCAAAGTATGTTGTAGGGTGAGGTCAATGGGGCTCCTTATTTGTCCTGACCTAGAGAACTTCCTGAATGAAATCAGGGACTATGGTGGAGGGGAAGGAAGAGCTGGATCAAGCTAAAATGCAAGTATTGCAAGTTATTTGTGTGAAGGTGGGTGTAGGGAAGGATATAGCCTTTGGAGAGAGAACATCACCACCTTAGTCTGAAGAGGAAATACTGAGTGTTTCAGAGTGGTCAAATCTGCCATGTGAAAGACATTCATTCTCAAGGATGTATGTTCACCATTATTTACTGCAGCACTCAGTACAATGGCTAAGATTTGGAATCAACCTATATGTCCAAGGGCATGTTAGTGAATCATGAATATGTGATATAGATAAATAGATACATAGATAGATAATTTATATACACACAATGGAATATAATACAGCTGTAAGTAATAATAAAATTTTGCAGTATAGTGCAGCATGAATGGAACTGGAAGTTTTTCCAAATGAAGTGAGTCAGAATAAGAATGATATGACACATCATCAGAATAAGTTGATCATCAGGTAGGAAGAAAATTAGAATAAAATCAAAATCATCAAAATAAGAATATCAGACTCGAGCAAAAATTTTTGCTATCAGGAATTTTGTTCATTATGCATATTTTCTTCTAATTTTTAATTTTTCTTGTGATATATTTTGTTGATAGTATGGGCTTCTGAAAACTAAATTTTGTCTAAAAAATTAAGAAGGATGATGTAACAGATTAAGAAGGATAATATGACAGAATAACACTGGATGATATAACTTATCTATGGGATTTAGAATAAGTAGCTGAAGGAATGCAATGGTTTAAAAGGGGGGAATAGCTAGATCACCATTGACCCCTAAAGTATGGGAAGAAGAAGCAAAAAAATAAAGTTGAGGGGAAGGGGAGACATTCAGAGGAGAAATTGAGGGGTGAGGTGTGGGGTACCACAGAGTGGTGCTACAAAATGTCAGACCTAAATATCCAAACCACGGAGTTTTGTCTCTATAGATAGCTGCCATATTGTATGTCTTCACACAGTAATTTCTTTGTGTTATCTGAGTCCTGATTTATTCTTCTTAAGAGAAGACCTGTGATTTTAAATACTGGTTCATAATTTGATTAAAAAGCTCTGTTTAAAATATAGTCCTATTTGAAGTACTACATATTCAAATTTTAATATAAAATTTACAGGGACACAATTTAGCACAAAGACCATATATAAATAATATAGTGCTGATGAGTATTTGAAAGGCTACTTAATTGCTTTGGAGATAGGAGTTGGCAAATGCATATATATTGATCACAATTTAAGATTTGACTAACTGTAAGCTAATTGGCATGAGAATTCAGGAATTTCTATTTTTTCTACTCAATCTCTATACATACCATTTTTTAAAAGTTTGTCTATTAATATAGAAGGGAGACAATACAACAATGGAATGTAAGACATGGAAAGAAAAGAGTTGCATAAGATGGGGTAAATGAAAGCACACATGAATCCCTTTTTGAGATAAAATACCATTGTGTGGACCCAGAAAAATGAACACAATGGCTTCTGATTCTTTTTCAAGGAGATGAATATTAGGTCTTTTTAAGGTCAAGTGCATTCACTTCTTTTTGATCAAATTGACTGGAATTTACTGATTTTTATTAGACTTAAAATGTTACTTGAAAGTTAAAATTTGGTTAGACCTTGAACAAGAACATATGAACATGCACAAATTTAAGATAACCCCAAATCAACACAGCATATTAATTTAGAAATGTTGTCACATCATCCCAAACCAAAGAATTAACTACTATTTATTGGGATCTTTACCATTAGTTTCATGTTTTTGGTCTAGTACATTTGATCAATAACAATAGCCAAATCTAAATATGGAAAGAAGAGAGGCCTATATTTGCATTTAATTAACATATGAGTTTCAATAATATTAATGGCTCACTTATTTTATGTTTAATTTAGTGTTATCTATACTTGAAACATAATAAAGCAATCAATTGTAAAAAGGTAATTCAGAATTATCAAGTAGTATATTGGGCCATAGGTGGAACCTATTTTATATTGTGGTTTCTATGAATTACTTTCTTAATTTATTTTGGAATTTAAATCTCAGAAACTTGGGGTAACAAAATATGAAAGGTATTCAATCAACAAAGATCAGATTGCTTTTATCCTTCATTATTACATTGGTTCTATGAGTGAATGAAGTAAGTAACCAAGCAGAAGAAGATTTTGTATTTTTTTTTCTTTTAACTCATCTACAGCGCTAAGAAAGATAATGTCTTTGCGCAGCGTGATGAATTCTGGATTTTAACAACATAAAGAATATATAGCTTTTAACAACATAAAGAATATGTAGTATAGAGCAGGAAGCTTGTGAGAAATTAAGATATAAATTCTGAAGCGGGTCAAGGAATAGATAATAGATTTCAAGGTTAGACATTTAAATCTTACAGCTTCCTAGCTGACTGCCAGAAAGGACACTGCAGGTTAGAAAACAGCTGCTCACAAAAAAAGAGCACTTTTTCTTGCTGCAATCAGGAGAGAGAGAACAATAATTATGGGCATGTGTTTGTGTTTTACAGCATTCTGATACAAATCAGGGTGTATTTCTCTATATGTAAATACCCGATCAATGAGAAATCCTCCATGTGTGTGCCTTTAGCTTTATGCATCTCCTTAGATTTATAGATAAATATACACAGCAAAGCTAATTGAATATGGATGAGACCCTCAGTTAAAGTACCATGGCCCCCAAATTGCCTGCCGCAGGACTGGAATTCAAGCACTCCTGCCTCCAAGTTGCAGCGTTTTTCTCACTGTATTATTGAACTTGGGAGTTAGGCCAAAGCATAAACAGTGAAGGACTGAATTACAGCAACATGATCTACTCAGTGATACCCAGAGGCCCACCCACAAGTTTCTGTGGAGGTTCGAATCAACCCCTTAAGGAACAGATCCAATCCCGGATGACCCCGGTGGACAGGTTGGCTCGTATGGGCTCTCTCTTTTCTCAGAACAATTTGAGGTTTGGAAGCTAGTCCCAGAGAACTCATTTTTAAGTGACTATATTGAAACAGAGCTCTGGGAATCTGAAGAACAGCGAGTAAATGAACTCATATGTTTGATCCTCAACAATACTTGGGTTTTATGCCCCCCCCCCAAGTGGAGAAAATCATTTTAGATCTGATGACTAATTTTCTTTTCATGCACAATTGTGCCTTCTATTGTTCTTCCTTTTGAGCTCTCTTAAGCTTTGCAAATGAAGATACTCAAGGATGAGATAAAATACTCCGAAGGAAGAGATATTTCTCAGCCATTTTTCCTACATGAGATGCACTTGCAAGACGATTTGTGTAAGAAATTGAGAAGGCATTCAGTGAGTTCTACAGGAGGGAGCTCGTTTTCTGTCAAGTTGAGAAGATTTTAACGGTACCTTTGCAACTTGAATGCAACTTCTTCAGGCTTATTTCATGTGGCTGCACTCATTAGTCTTGTCAGTTGCCATGGAAGTGTGTGCACCAAACCTGTTTTATATTGTAGGCAAGCCCCAGGAAATAGTCTTTCATGATTCTTATTTGAAACATGAGTTTGAACTTCTAACAAAATGTGTGCCATATTTATTTAACAGGATGGTGATTGGTCTGAAAGATACAAACATTTTTATAACTTCACTCTTTTTTATAGGTTTACATAACTGATTTAGCCAAAAAAGTTTCTTTTATCTCTTTCTATTTCTATTTTCTCTCTATTTCCGATCCTTCAAATATCATCAGGCATGTATTCAATGGATCAAAGGAAATAATAAACTGTATATATTATTAACTAAACTCTGTATATGATACTAAGATATATTTTTATTTTGAAATAAAGTAACAGACTATTTGAGAAGGTCCAAATATTCAGTTTTTACTTAAGATAGTTAAATGTGAATTAAATAAAATTATTGACTCAGTCATAAAATTTCTTGCTGAACTGCTCATGAATATGACTGAATTAAGAGCATTCCTTCAACTTTCAGACATTTTTCTATTTTAACTTGAACTCTAGCTATAAAAGAAATAATATAAAAATTTACAAGTCTTTGGAAATTCAAAATATTGATTAAACTTAACATATTCAATAATTGGAGAAAATAGAGGTAATTTAAAGATTAGATAAAATATATAAAATACTTAGCATAATTACTGGCTTTAATAACTACAGGCTTATAATATTTGAACATTTAGGCTGTCAAAATGGCAGTATTCTTTAATTAATATTTTCCCCTAAATATATGCTTCAAAATATTTGATTGGAGTATGGACCAATAGTACAGCAGTGAGGCACTCACCTTGTATACATCCAATTCTATCTCGATCCTGACACTCTAAAGATCCTCTGCATCCTGCTAGAAGAGATCCTTGCATATAGCCAGGTATGGATTTTCCCCCCCACAAACACACACATATTAACAAAAAATTGTGCCTACCTTCTTCCATACCTGAGTATATTATTTACCAAATATGCTTATTATTATTACCCTTTAAAATCTTTACTAAAATGTTTTTGATATTTAAAAATGCAAATATTCAAGATATACAGATTTTATATTTTACAATTGTACATTTGTGATTTTACATATAATGTAAAATGTTCTCCATAATCAAGTTAAATAACATCTGTCAACTGTAGTTATTATTTTTGTGTGTTCATTTGTGTATCTGTAATACAAATTTCATACAAGACATTGAATTTATTGATTTAGTGGAAGATAAATTATATTAACAAATTTCAGCTATATGATACAATGTTGTCAAATATTGTTACCATGCTGTGCATTAATAGATCCAGTGAATTTGGCTTAGATCTGAAAATTTATAGTAGGGTCAAATTTTCTTCAATTTTCTATTTTCCCATCACTTGTAATCACCATTATACTCTCACTTTTAATTTAATTTTTTTCCAAAAAATTTCCAATGAGTGTGATTACTGAGTGTTCACATTTCTTTGTTTTGTTTATTTCACTTAGCATGGTATCTTCCAAGTCCGTTAACTAAGTTGCAAATAGCAGCATTTCCTACCTTTTACATGGCTGAAAATTATTCCATTATATATCCACACCACATTTTCTTTCTCTAGTCATTTGTGATGGCTGTTTAGATCATTTTTATATCTTGATATGGAATGACAATGGGGAAACAGATGTTTTTTTGTTGTTTTGTTTTGTTTTGTTTTATTTTATGGTCACACCAGGCCACTCTCAGGGGTTACTTCAACCTCTCCACTCAGAAATCACTCCTAACAGGCTTGGCGGACCTTATGGGATGACGAGTCTTGAACCTGGGTTGGCCATGTGCAAGGCAAACACCCTACTCTCTGTGCTATTTGTTCAGGTCTCTAGAGGAGCAATATCTCTTCCATATTCAATTTGATATTCTTTAAAACTGTAGAAGCATTGTTTTGGTTTGGTTTTGGTGGACATCTGCCATTTACACAGTGATTGAAAGCAAATAGGCTATTTCCTTCTGAGGCTGGTATCAGCAATGTCTATTTTATGAGTGGTTTACTTTTCTCTTTTTTTAGTCTACTGGTCCATCATGGACAATAGCAAAGGGATAGAAAAAAAAAGGCCATTAAAACACACACACACCCATTGTGTATGGTCCTGATTTAACTTGTTAAGGTTATTTCTTTAACATTTAAACTAAGTCTTAAAAGATAAACAAAGAATAAAAAGTGGGTCAAAAAGATGTCAAATAATATTTAGCCATTGATAAGAGTGATTGATTATTATTCTCCTTTTTTATTCTTGGCACATTTTGTGAACACATCTAATGAGCACACGTATACTGACTCACATGCCCCATTCATTACCAGGATTTATTGACCCTAGAAATTAATAGTGACTGGGGCAAAACAGCAACTGATTTTTCTTTCAGGTCAATAAATCTGGTGATGGAGAAACACCAAATAAGGGGTTAGAATACATTTTTTCTTATTTTTTTCCTTTACCCTAGGAAGAACATTACTGCAGCTGCCTTATTTCCAGTGGACCTATCATGTTTTTAAAAACCTTAGTAGCTAGCTATTTAGAGTCTGTTTCCAATTTACATTGTGCACTAATAAGCTTGGAATATGAAATTTTCTTCAGATGTATTAATAATATGTGTAGGTATAATGAAACTAAAGCATATTTATTACAGTTAAATTTTATAAATAATGCTAGAAGAAAGAAAAAAGAAAAACTGAATAGATTGAATACATGACAATACTCTAGAATTTTGACATAACTTAGTTATACATTTTTGTGAAATGAGAGCATGAAAATTGAGGTCCAGTCAATTCATTACATCTTTCTGTATTTTAGCTTGTTATTCTGTTAAATGAAATGTTAGGATGTGTCTTTAATATCTCAGTCATTTGTAATCTCCAATAAATATCAAATAACTTTTTAAAAATTATTTTTAAAATGTTTTACTAAATCATCTTAAGATTCATAGTTAAAAAAATTTGTTAACTGTTTAATTTATACAAAAACGTTTTTTATACAAAAGCTATACAAAAATTCTTCCTAAAGATCAGAATGTATCAGTATGGGTTCTCTTAGTCTGAATCCTGTGAATAAACTACTCAGGATTTGTAAAGAAGTAATAGCTGGACAGAGATGGATGGTCATGAGTCCTTTGGTGCTATGCAGTATTTTGAATATTAATCTCATAAACTTGAACACTATTGTAACCTGATTACCTAAACTATCAGGAAATAAAAAAAGTATCCTCAATAAAATTAAGAATTAACCACTCCTTTTTACTCTTCCAGAACAATTTGATTTTATTGAAAAATAAATACAAAACATTCGGAGTGTCTTGACTTAATGAACTAGTAGTGATGAGTTTAGATTTAAAATGTATTGGTTTAGTTTTGAATCCTAGATTTGTATGAAGTATATAGTGTGTGCATGTGTGTGCGCATGCTCACATGTGTGAATTTATAGGTTAAATGAACATACATTAGCACTTTCTGCATTTAGACCTTTTCTCACATTCCCAGTCATCCCACCACCTTCAACACTCATGTGTTTTGTATTGAGAGAGTTGACATTCAGAGAAATTGAGCTCCTGCCCGAAATGAATGGCTGGGCTGCCATTTGAATGCATGTCAGTTTGACTTTAAGAATGGTAGTTCTGGAAGTCACTTGCCTCTTTGAATGCTTTTCCACCCCCATCCCTTAGGGACAGAAGGGCCTGGAAAACTGGCTGCTGAAGAGTCTGTTGTGACTAGTAATTAGAGATCATCCTCTTAGATATCATCCTTTGGAAAGTGGTTTCAGGAGAAGGCCATAGGGAATAAAAACACAACATCAAGTTGTTAATAAATCTAGAACTCAAGCAGGTCTTTAAAAATGCTTAGGCAATACCCTCTGGATAAAGTGTCAAGCTTGTGGAATGTGTATTGAAATCTGGGTCCTTGACCTTGTCACCCACTTAATGGAGCCCCATTTTCTGCCTCTCACCTGGATGTGCAGACATTTCCAGCTCCCAGACTGCACTAAAATTCACCTTTTTGCATATTTATAGTGTAAGAATTACAGTCAAATAGTTTGACCCTCTGAATTTTCCATTCAGAAAGATTCAGGTTTGAGTCTTAATGTTGAATATTTCTGCTGTTAAATAATATTCAAAACAAAATATTAGCTCAGTTCCATAAAGCATGGGACTGATGATAGGAATGAACCTCTATATTTGTTGGGAAGATAAATTAGGCAGTGCTAAGGGAAACACAATGAGTAACGCCTAGCTCACTTTTATGTCTAATAAATACTAAAAATGATCATTTCACAATAATAGGAGATCAACAAGAAATAAAGTAATTAAGTAGGCACGTTCAATTATTTAGGCTCCAAAAATAAAAAAAGATCATTTAACTGTAAAGCGAATGCCAAATTATTGTGTAGTCTCTAAGGCTATGATAATCAAAATCAAGGATAAAGGCAAAGTTGATTTCAATTGGTGGGTTTAGGGATGAGGAAAAGCAATGTCTTTTCTCCTTTCTAATTTCTTGCAGATATTTGCTCTCTGCCTTGTTCAGAGACAGTTTTTTTCCCTGTTCTGGACATTTCTCTTTGTGTCCAGTGTGAATAGAAATTTAGTAATACAAAAGAGTCTTCTACCCTGCAGGGATGCTTCTCTTTTCTCCACTTGCTCTTTCACATCCTTGGCAATGCCCTTCATTTTGAAATTCTTCTTGCCTTTAAAACAACCAGAATGTTTATTATGCAATATAAATAGGGACAGCAAAAAGATTTTGGTAATGAAGAGTTACCTGGATAGTCTTATAATTAGGCTTGGTTTTATGAGTAAATTGTGGAGCCATGGATGAGGAAATCAATTCGCAAGAGACTTGTGTCCCTCAACTATGAATTGGGAATGGTGATTCTTTTTTAGGAGCATTTTGAGAAAAAACATATTATCTTCTAGTCAAATATCTATGTAATGAGTACATATAGAGACTTAATTCTTTTTCTCTATATGAACCTTTATTATTACTATTTTATAATAATAATAATTATTATTATTTACTCTCTCTGCCTTAGGCCTCTCACTTTTGTCTTTTATTCTGTACTCTCCTTCTGACTCTCAATGGTCTCCTGTCAGCTATTCCTTATGGGAAACACAAGAGATCATCTTCCTTCCTAAGATAGTTTTATAAGATATTATTTATTTTGTATCTCCTAAGCTTTTCAAGTTCCTCTATGACCAGGTTTTCTTCTTTAATTGATGAATTATGGGTCACTTTTCCAGCAGGTCACCTGATGTGTATCAGATATTCTATTACTTTTTTTTAATATAATTTTTATTTTGATCATAGTGTCTTACATATTGTTGACAATAACATTTTAGGTACATATTTACATAGAATCAGGGGGGATTCCCATCCCCAAATTGTCCTCCCTACTATTACTTTTTATTATGCCATGTGCTGGGAGAGAGGGAAAATGGAAGAAATCTATTAGTTTACATGGACTACCAGCAGATTACTGTAGATACCTGACTATTACTGCCTCATGGAGTGAATCCTACTCATTCATTCATTTCAGTCTTTTACTGAACATCTACGAAAGTGGCTTGTGCCTTCCAGGGACTGAAGGCAGAAGTGATGAAGATACCCTTTGCTCTCAGCATTTATATTCTACTGAACACATGCATGATTGAGATGACCTCAGACAATTGCTCCGGAGGTGACATAGGAGAAGAGTAATGTGGACAATGTGTGATGTGAAGGAGTTATTTTAGGTCCTGCATACTGGGAAAGCCAATATGAGGAGCTGATATTTATGGGCAGTACATAAAGCTATAGAGAAACACATTCCTGGCAGAGAGAGTAACCCATGGAAAAGTCCCATATTTGGAGGAAGTTTGGCTTATATGAGGGGAAATAATGAGGCCTTTGTGTCAGGCTATAGACGTCGAGATAAATGAGGGGGCTGAGGTCAACCAGGTAGGCAAAGCCCTTACAGTTTAGTGTCCCTGGACACATGTCCTCATCTGGTCTCTGTTACACTTTCTGTGCTAAATTAAACCATCAGTAATGGGTTCTACCAGCAGCCAGCTCAGTAATTTACTTTCAAGAATGACCAAAGAAAATATCAGTGTACAAACCTTATGCAAGCACATGAAACATCAAATATATATATATATATATATATATATATATCACAAAATAAAATATTAAAAGAACTAAATACAGAGTATGGAGGGTCCATTTCTAGAAACAGATTTCTTGGAATCAAAACAACATTGTACAATGTCTGCTTTTTATACTCAAGTGGGTATCTCCTATCAGCAACAGTTTCAAACTGGGTTACAGGAGAGAGTTGGATGATCAATCTCTGGCTGACTTTTCAAGAAAACATGCTCTGCCTTTTGCTCCTGGGAAACTATGGGAGAACTACAAATAAAGAGGAACTCTACTCCACATTTAATTATTTTATATTATGGAGAAAGAGACATTTCCAAAGATTTTCCTTAGCAAAGAATATAGGCAGTGATGTTTTTTTTTTTTTAGAAAAAAAAAACAACTCTTTCCTCTAAAAATATAAAAATAACTCATGTACTTTTATCCAGAAACTAATAAGAAATGAAACAAAAAACATATACACACATAGAAACAATACCTCCCAAAACAAACAGCATAACCTAAAAGTCACAGCTAAAATCTTACTTCTCATTAACTTCCTGGAATCTCCCGAATTCTTTATTTATGCTGTCATTAGGGAATGCCAGGGGGAAAAATCTCTGTGATTTCTGTAAAAATGGTTTTAGTAAGGGGGAGCAAGACAGCTAAGTGATAAGATAATTTAAATGGCAGCAGGAAAGACACTTAAAGTGGCTAAGGGTATAAAGGACAGAAATAACAAAAACACGACAATTGGAAGGCTATAGCCATTAGCCCAAGAGACTGTAACCAAGAGTGTCCAGTTCTTGGTTTTATTTTATATTTTTCTTTCTCTCTGAACAGGAACTTCTCATGCTTGGCATGAGAATAGAAAGCTATAAAAAATTCATCTTTCAAATAAAGAATAGTTCAAATCAAATTACTTTTTTGACGAATGGGGAAATGACAAAGCATTTGTCCGTAATTAGTGATGCAATTGCCGTGTCTGGAATTTTGCAGAAATTTGCTTGCTTATTGCTCACTCAGCTCAATGATATAGAAATGACTATTGTATATTAACAAAGGCATCATTTAAAGTTCAAAAATATACAAGGAAGTCATTCAAACATCATCTTGGTAAAAATGCAACTAAATGTTGATTTGAACTAGGATTTCTGATATGACTTCTAGGCCTCATTGTTTGCTGTGGCAATTCATTCTCAAAAATGGCCATTTATAGAGTGCCTGCCAGAGATTTGTAGTCATAAAAAAAGTTTTTTGCTTTAAAGGAGAATATTAGAAACATCCATAGCTTATCCTACTCAGAACACTCATAATTAATAAACTGTTACGCTTCAGTCAATGTCACTTTGAGACATATATTTGCTCTTCATTGAATCAGAAGCTGGAGAGGTTTAGATTACTTAGTCTAGGAGCAGGCTGGAAAAGGAGGTTTTATTTGTCTATTTTTTCTTTTTATTGTATTGGGGGCTTACTCCTGGTTTTGCACTCAAGGATCATACCTGCCTTAGCTTTAGGGATGATATGGGATGCTGGGGATTAAGCCCTAGCTGGTTGCATGCAAGTCAGGGATCCTACCTGTTGTACTATCTTCCTAGCCACTACTGTTTAAATTGTTTCATTAGTTTCCACTTTGCTAATTTCAGCTGTAAGATTTTTAATTTTTTTTCTTTCTGCTAACTTTGGATTCCTTTTGTTGGTCTTTTTCTAGTCATTTAAATTGTACTGTTAGTTTATGTTTGACTTTTCTTACTTTCTAAGGGCCACTTGTATTACTATGAACATTTCTCTAAAACACTGCTTGCACTCTGACCTATATATTCTGGTATACCTAAATATTCTGGTAGTTTGTATCTTCTGTGTTCTTTAATGATGTAATTATAATATAATTTTTAAAAAATGTGAACAGGGTTTAATAATAATATTTTATAATATATAATAATCATTATTTTATAAATAAAATATAAAACATATACATATTATATTTATTTAATCAATATATTTATTTAAGCACCATGACTACGCACAACTAGCTGGGTTTCAGTTACAGAAAAGAACACTTCCCTTAACCAGTGCAATATTCTCACAACCAATGCCCCCCAGTGGGTATGGATTCTTCTTGATTTTATGGAGATTTGTTTTGTGATCCAGTATGTGGTCCATCTTGGACAATGTACCATTAGCACTGGAGAAAAACATGTAAGTCAACTCATTTTGGGGGCCTAAATACAGACTGCAGTGCTCAAAACTTAATCCTGGCACTGTGCTCTTGGGCACTCCAGGCAGGGATTAGGGATCATATATGGTGGTAAGAATAGAGCCTGATTAGCAGCCTACAGGTCTAAGTTACCCACTGTCCTATCTCTATAATTTGAATTCTCTTCCTTTTTTTTTATTCTTTCAGAAGATACCAGAGTTAAAGAAAATACCCAGAAAATCTGGGCATAACCTAGATTATGCCTTTTTTTGTGAAAATCTCTTTTCTGCAGAAACAATCTTTTGCTTATTGAAAATACCAGCATAGTTTGCAGGTTCAAAGCCCAGGTTTTCATCCTGCTCCTTTCTTAGGCACTTTTCACTTGAAACTCACTGCTTATCTGTCATCAGAATTATAGAGGCATCTGGTCCTCCACTCTCCCACATGCCATGCTCCACACTGGGCTTCATGTTAATTTGTAGTCAACCAACTTCACTGTACAAGATTTTTGTTTCTAGGAGAGTTTAGTTCTGTAGAGTCTTTAGGGTTTTCTGACAGAAAAATGTTACTATCAAAGAGAGACAATTTTGCTTCTTCCTTTTCAATCAGGATCCCTTTAACGTTTATTTCTTAGAGCTGTGCCAAGGAATCTTAATACAATGTGAAATTCTAGCTGTGATAATAATATGTTGTCTTGTTCCTGATTTTAGAAGAAAGGGTTTCAATTTTTTTTTGCCATTGAGTATGGTGTTAGCTATGAGTTTGTTATAAGATTTTAACTATATTAAGGAAAGTTCTTTCTATTCCAATTTATTAAAAAAATTTTTTTTATCATTATGGGCATTTGATCTTGTCAATGCTTTCTTTGTATGTATTCACATGATATGATATTTTTAAATCTTTATGTTGGTATGGTTTATTATAGAGATTCACTTGTGTGTATTGAACCTGGGATAAATCTACTTGGTCATGCTACCTGCTCTTTTTGATATATTGTTGGATTCTGTTTGCTAATAGTTTTATGGAGGGTATTTGTGTATAAGGTAATCAGAGATATAAGTATATGGTTTTCTTTCTTTCCTTTTTATTTCTTCATGATTGCTTAGTCTACTTTTGGTGTCCAAGTATAGTTCAGCTTGCAGAAACCATTTTTTTAATTATTTTATTTAAACAACTTTATTGCATACATGATTGTGTTTGTGTTTCAGTCATGTAAAGAACACAACCCATCATCAGTGCAACAGTCCCATCACCAATATCCCAAATCTCCCTCCTCCCCACCCAACCCCTGCCTGTACTCGAGACAGGCTTTCTATTTCCTTAGTACATTCTCATTATTAGGATAGTTCAAAAAGTAGTTATTTCTCTAAATAAACTCATCCCTGTTTGTGGTAAGCTTCATGAGGTGAGCTGTTACTCCCAGCTCTTTTCTCTTTTGTGTCTGAAAGTTATTATTGCAAGAATGTCTTTCATTTTTCTTAAAACCCATAAATGAGTGAGACCATTCTGCATCTTTCTCTCTCTCTCTCCCTGACTTATTTCACTCAGCATAATAGATTCCCTGTACATTCATGTATAGGAAAATTTCATGACTTCATTTCTCCTGACAGCTGCATAATATTTCATTGTATATATGTACCACAGTTTCTTTAGCCATTCATCTGTTGAAGGGTATCTTGGCTGTTTCCAGAGTCTTGCTATGGTAAATAGAGCTGCAATGAATATAGGTGTAAGGAAGGAATTTTTGTATTGTATTTTTGTGTTCCTAGGGTATATTCCTAGGAGAGGTATAGCTGGATCCTATGGGAGCTCATTTCCAGTTTTTAGAGGAATCTCCATATTGCTTTCCATAAAGGTTGAACTAGACGGCATTCCCACCAGCAGTGGATAAGAGTTCCTTTCTCTCCACATCCCCGCCAACACTGCTTGTTCTTATTTTTTGTGATGTGTGCCAATCTCTGGGGTGTGAGGTGGTTCCTCATAGTTGATTTGATTTGCATCTCCCTGATGATTAGTGATGTGGAGCATTTTTCATGTGTCTTTTGGCCATTTGTAGTTCTTCTTTTTCAAAGTGTCTGTCTATTTCTTCTCTCCATTTTTTGATGGGATTAGATGTTTTTTTTCTTGTAAATTTCTGTCAGTGCCTTGTATATTTTGGAGATTAGCCCCTTATCTGATGGGTATTGGGTGAATAGTTTCTCCCACTCAGTGGGTGGCTCTTGTATCCTGGGCACTATTTCTTTTGAGGTGCAGAAGCTTCTCTGTTTAATATATTCCCATCTGTTAATCTCTGCTTTCACTTGCTTGGAGAGTGCAGTTTCCTCTTTGAAGATGCCTTTAGTCTCAATGTCCTGGAATGTTTTACCTACATGTTGTTCAATATATCTTATGGGTTCTGGTGTGATATTGAGGTCTTTCATTCATTTGGATTTAACCTTCGTACATGATGTTAGCTGGGGGTCTAAGTTCAATTTTTTGCAAGTGGCTATCCAATTGTGCCAACACCACTTGCTGAAGAGGCTTTCTTTACTCCATAGGATTTCTTGCTCCTTTATCAAAAATTAGGTGATTGTATGTCTGGGGAACATTTTCTGAGTATTCAAGCCTATTCCACTGATCTGAGGGCCTGTCCTGATTCCAATACTATGCTGTTTTGATAACTATTGCTTTGTAGTACAGTTTAAAATTCGGGGAAGTAATTCTATCCATATTCTTTTTCCCAATGATTGCTTTAGCTATTCTAGGGTGTACCATTCTAGAGAATTACTATTTCTTTGAATTTATGGAAAAGTTCAAGAAGATTTAAAGTAGGCTTTATTTAAATTCTTGCTAGAACTTTTCAAGAGCAAGCCAACCTGAGATTGGGCTTTTGGTTTGGGTGATGGTGAAATGCTCAGGATTTAAGGTGCAATATTTGCACATATTCAACACCATTCTGATTCTCAGCACCAAATATATATTTTGAGTACCTCCAGGAGTTATTCCTGAGCACATAACCAGGAGCTAATTTTGAGCAACTTTGGGGGTGGACCCAAAACAATTAAAACCAAAATCTAACAGAAAAAAATTATCATTAAAATACAAGTCAAATCACATCATATTTCTTTCTAAATCTTTTAGTTCTATTATTTTATTTAGAAAATGTCTTCTATGCTTTTTTCTTTGCTTTGGAAAAAATAAAATTAAACTGCACATACATATTCTCCTTTTCAGATTAAAATTTTAATTGCAATGACATGAATTATAATAGTATTATTATTGTTTTAGGTATACAATGCTACTGCCTCATACCCATAACAGTGCTAATAACTAAGGTCTCCTTTCCACACAAGTATCCAAAATGTCATTTATACTAAAAATAAATATGGTGACTGAAAAAATAATTTAAGCATTTCCATTTTTAAAAGATTATATTTACCCATCATGGTAACTTTAACAAAATTTTTTTTCTCTTTTGGTTCAGTCTTCTGCATGGAGTAAAATTTACAATTTAAACACCTTCTTGAGCTTAAAAATAATTACTAATCTTTATTTTATTATCTTAAAAGACAGAAAAGAAGATGCAACTCATATCCCTCACCAATCTTTTTAAAGTATTCTCACTATCATTCATTCTGAGCATTACTAGCTCAAGGCAGATAAAGGCAAAAGGGGGTGATACGATAGTACTATCTGTAGGGTGATGGCCTCCTTGCATGCAGCCAACTTTGGTTCAATCTATGGCATCCTATAGGCACAGTTGTTTTGGTGTGACCAAAACTATAACCAAAACAGCAACCAACATAAGAAGACACTAAAAGCATTCTTGGTTTCTGCTTCTAAAGTCTTCCTATTAATTCACTCTTATTCCCTAACAAAATATTTGTTATTTAGATAAAGAAAAGAAGTCTTTGACTATTCCTTATCCCTGCTTTTAATCTTCACTTTTTTCTCTATTGCAAAATCTTTGGATCCAACCTTGGAAAAAAAATGTCAATAGGTTGGGGAGATAACATAGGAGTGAACCAATCACTTGCACTGCATAAAGCCCAACTCCATTCGTTGTTCAGTTCTGCCCGGAATGAGTCTTGAGCAGAGAGTCAGGGGTAGCTGTGTGTGACCTCCTAACACCTCTCACCCATACAATTAAACAAATAAACCAAAAGCATCTGTGCAATCTTGTTTGCCTCCTTTCCCAACCTTCCTTCCTCCAGCAGTCCAGGCATGTCACTTCCCTGTCTATGATTGCAGGTGCCTTTACGTTGGTGTTCTTCTGGACTCATAACGAGTTCTGGACATGTCTCCCTCCAGATCTTATGGAGGTGAAGATTCAAAATTGTGAATAACTAATAGCCTGTCCTTTCACTTGTCAGCAGTTTCTTCCCTGGCATCATCCCCTGCGCTTGTTAGTCTTCATTCAACTCTGGGAACATGCCACTGTGTCTCCTATGATTTTTATTTCTCTTTGGCATGAAAACGCTTGCACAACTGTTTACTGGCGACTGTGCCCACATTCCCGCTGTTGGTCTCTCAGAGAATTCTTGGATCACTTTCTGATTGGTTGCATTTCTGACCCAGTGAAGTTCAGATTACAATCTGTTGTCTTCTTAAACTGACCTCCTAGAACAAGATTTATCAAGATCTTTGGAACTTGACATTCTCTACTGGGCCTTGAGTTTATTGCTCCTGTGACTGATTTTTGCATTATCCAACTTGACTTTTAACAAGAATCCAGCAAAGTCAGATTTCCAGGATTCTCCTCCCTCAGTGTTTGATGCCTCTAAATATTGGATCTCCTTCCTCAGTTCTCTCTACCTACCTAAGTGATATCTGATCCTTTCGGCCTCCTTTCCACAGAAACAAATTTCTGCTAGAGGTTTTTAACTAGAAAGGCCAGCTCCTCTGTCATGTATTTTCTCTTCTTAATTGTCTATTGACAAACTTATGTCACCGATCAACCACCGGTTCCTCAGCTATAAATTTCACACTTCCTGGTCTGATTCAGATATATTCATGTTTATAGCAAGAGATTTGTTTTCCCCTCAGTGATAGAATTCCTTGATTAAACCGATTTGTACTTTATTGTCCTTCTAACTTGTTGAGAGTGTTTAGGAACTGTTAACACTGGGAAGGTCTCTAAATCTAGAGAGTAGAATTTTGATTGGATTACCTACATGAAATAGTGGGCTTTTATTATAGATTCTCAATTAAGAGCACATCATAAACAAAAACACCTCTCTGGCAGGATCTAGGAGAAGATTGGACATGCTCAGTGGACCAAGGAAGACTGGATATATTTAGCAAGAGAAGAATCTTATTCTTTGTTATTTAAATAGATGAAACAAAGACAATATGAGTAAATTAGAAGCATCATAATTCCTAAAAATAACATTTATCCTTTAATTTTTATAAGAATGAGGTAAAAATCTTACAAAATATTGAAAAGTATTAGCTATATACAAATACATATATATGTATTCTAATAAGTAGAATGCAGAAATTAAATTATGAAAAATTTTCTGCTAATATAAGGGCTTTTGGAAACTAGAATAAATAGTGACCATTTAATGTGAGATGCCTGGAACATAAGTGCAAATGTGAAGAAGATATTGCAGATCAGAAGTCTGGAAAAACTTGATCTGAAGATATGAAAATAAAGTCTCTATTGCCTAAAAGAAATCTCACTGTCCTTGTTCAAAGCATAAATTCACTGTAGGGTTGGAAATCTCTAGGTGACATGGCGTGTGACCTTGCCTTATTGTGTATGACCTCCAGCTGAAGTTAATAGAGATGCAGTTCTCTGGAAGGTTCTTGTACTTTAAGACAAATGGATTCAGTTGTGAAGCTAATAGGAATTATTTATGCTCCCCTTTGTTTCATGTCAGTTTTGGGACATCAAACAGAATTTTATGCCTAATCACTATGTGATATTTTGGCAATGATCCTAAAAGGGATTCTTTGTCATCTACTTTGAACTTATAGACTTATTTTATGGAATGGTTGGTTTTATTTTGCTTTGCTTTTTTGTTTGGTTTTAGTTAGTGGGCCCACACCTAACAGTGATCAGAGGATTATTCCTGGCACACTTGCTGGTAGTTAGAATTACAGGCCCTGCTATGGATTAAATTTAGCCTTCCTGAAAGGAACACCTTCTACATCACTTTGAGATCTCTCTGTGTAGTACAGTAGGTTTGTTTTAATAAGATGCTGAAGAGGATTCAATCATATGTTCACATTAAGACTACCTGAATGACTTTATAGAAGTTACATTTTTGTCTTTCTTTTAGATTCAAAGTTGTGACACATCTCTGAAGAGACAGAGAATCTTTAGAAATTTGGGTCTTCCTCCTCCCTTCCTCCTTCCCTCCCTTCTCCCTCCCCCTTCTCCCTCCCCCTCCCTCCCTCCTTCCCTCCCTCCCTCTTTTTCTCCCTCCCTTTCTTCCTTCCTTTTTTTTTTTATTTTCTTGTTTTGAGCACTGGCAGTACTCAGTGCTTCCTTCTGGCACTGCATTCAATGATCACGTCTGCCTGTTTCAAGGGACTATTTTAATGACTAAACATAGGTTAACTCCATGTAAGGAAAATGCCCTACCACTGTATTATAGCTCTTGTCCTTTCAGCTGCTCTTATATAAATCACCATTTCGAGTTCTTGCTCACAAATTGATCTGATTCTTTAGCTTTCTGTAACATTCCAATCAGAATTGTGTTTTTCCCTCTGAACCATTAAATTTAATACTAGCATGGCTTCTATGTGTGATTTATGGCTGTGTAGACTTGGGTTTGTTACTCATGCTAAGTCTAAACTTAGTCATCTGAAACGCAAATTATGCCATCCCTCTTCTGTTATGTGATAAATGAAGATAAATGAGATAAACATAGCATGGTGTTTGACACATTATGTGGAAAATTCTGCCATAAATGTTGCTTACACATTCTAAGTAAGTAGTAGACTTTTTAAAAATAGATGTCAATATTGTAGATATGGGATATACACTGACTACCTCCTTCATATAGTCAATGAATGTATGGAATAGAATGATTGAGTAAACACATGGAAATGAACTCTGGAAAGCTTTTGTAGATTAATTCATGCAAAAATTTTGATAATTACAACAGTGTGAATATATCCAACCCATATGAGGACCAGATTATTTTCATCATGGAGATCTTCTTGACACCATTTCTGGTTATTTGGGAATACTACCATCCAGCTGACCAAAGGGTGCTTTATTAGTCTGTAAAATAAAATGGTATTTAAAGTAACATTAACTTAGTTCCAGGATTTGATCTGGCAGAGCTATTACTGAAGCCTAATGGTAGGTCATCACTGAGTATGATACTTGAACCCCTCTTGTGAATATAAGACTGCAAAGGATGCAATAATATGAAAAGCAACTTCTGAACAGGTTAGAAAAGATAAGAGGGAGAAAATAAGAGGGATAGAAGTCTACTAGCTTCGTGGACATGGAATAAAGAACCAGAGTTTTTAGCAGAAGACCTTGTCAGGAATACTAAAGACCCAAAAGACAATGCCTGGGAGAGTCTTCTCCTTGGTGCCATTAATCAAATTCTTACCTAGATATTTCCGGTTTAATTATTCTTCTTTATTTCCACAATTTACCTCATTATAATATAATCCTTATACCAGGTATATGAGTGTAGATTGCATTTTTTAGTGTTGTTATTTTGGGGCTACACCTGGCAGTGCTCAGGTCTATCTTAGGGATCATTCTTGCTGGTACTCAGGGTGCCATATGTAGTGCTAGAGATCAAAGCCAAGTTGACTCTGCAAGGCTGAACTATTTCTCTATTCCCCCAGGTACAGAATATAAAGTAAGAACTTGTCTGAAGGAACAACTAACTCTGACATCCAAAGCCAACACTGTCACGTCACCCAGTTTCTTATCTAAAAAACGAGTTCTAGCCAAACTCTCCAAAGACTTGCATCCTCCCCACTTGTATTCAGACAGCATGTACCTGAGTATGGGTTTGTAAGGTCTGTACTTCCTCTCATCAAAGGCAAATGACTGCAAATGCAAAGTTCACTGCATCCCCAACTTACACCTCAGCAAATCCAAGAGAGTTCTACCTCAGACAAGGGTGTGTACTTATTTCCTCACTGAAACTCTCACCGGCCCCTTTGAGAACCAGAAGCCACAAATCCCAGGCCCTCCTCTCCAAACTGGCAACAACAAAAGCTGTGAGTGCTTCAATCTTCTTGTACATTGAGATATATCACCAAGACCTGGCACATATTTCTTGGGTGAGTGCAAGGTTACTTTACTCTTTCTGTCTGTGAATGCTCCCACATCATTTCTCAGGGTTAGGCAATAACAAGCCACCGTCCCCAGTTCTTGGAACCTGCAAGAAATAACCCACCAAACTTTTAACGAATTGTCTTGTATAAGATGTAAGCAAATTAAATAAACATGGCTCCTGGTGTCTTGAAATTGTGTCTAAATAGAAAGTTTCGATAAAGGGAAGCATATTGTGAGACCTCAGGCTTTCTCTCCATTCATTTAAACAAGACATTACTGAACATTTAATTTGAGGCAGGCACTGTGCAGATGCCTGCGAGTAACAGACTGCTTGGAGAAACAGATGTGCTCCCTGAAAGGCCGAGAACAAAACAGAAGGTAACTAGCGCCATATTGGGTTAATAAGCAATGCGAGAGGGCAATGCAGTAAAAGGAAAAATAGATTTTCATGTCATTCAGCTTCATTTTTTTAGGGGGGTTCCATTCATCCAACACAGTGGTAATTAGTGTCAGCTTCACTTCTGAAATATGAATTCCAGGAATATAAAGGGATATGCATTTCCCCTTTTGTATTACCAGCATTTCATTTCCCTGACCCCAATTCCCAGGAATCTTCAATTTGGCCTGATAGGGCATCACATACCTTGGAAACTGCCTGAAGATTCCATTAACAGAGCTTTCAACAAAATCTTGCAGGACCATATTTGGCGCAGTAGACAGTGACACTATTCACCTTGTAGGCAGATAGTCACAAAGCTAGGGTCCACAGAGCATTTGGAAAAGGCCAAGAGGGCAGAAAACAGTCCCCTGGGAATGGCAAATGGCTCTTCTCAAAACACCTGATGACATTCTCACTCCTCTCAGGGGTGACTGTGGGGAATATCTTCATGGGAATTCATGGTTAGGGATGTTTGCCCTTCTTAGAAAGCTGATCCAAATCATCAGTCCCCTGGTTTTCACAGCTGCGCTCAAAAGCATCAAGTTCATGAATCTGTTACAGAGAGGAGAGGAACTTGGATTCTTTTCTTCTGCTTATGAAGATTGTCCCCCCAGGGTCAATCACCACTTACTAGCCCTGATGCCGATGCTTAATTAAGTGTTCAGTAAGCAGCATTTGGACAAGCAGTTAATGGCTGGATATGTTCTTGAATTCAAGAAGCCTCATTGTCAGAGAGGTAAATAGATTGGGAAAATGCAATGATGGTTATTAAAATTTACTTGAATCTCCCACAAGTAAAGCCAGACTTTCTAGAGCATTCAATGCATGTTATTCTGGATAATTTTTCTGTGTGTGTCTGTGTGTGTGACTAGGTATCTAATAAAATAGAATGATATTTCCAAGATAAATGTAGCAGGTTTACTCTTTACAAAGTAGTGTAAGACAAAGATGATAACTGAAAGAAAAATATGGGGTTTAGTTAGAGGGAAGAATTTGCCTCATAATCATCTAAATGCCACTCATATGCTGACATTCATGTCTTGACTTTCTGATTTGTCACGACTGAGCAGTGTGTTAAAGTCATTTAAGCAATAGCAATTTTCACCCTTTCTCAGCGTATCTATCAACTTCTGATACTTTGAATAAACTTTTGATACTTTATCTTAGTGGTCTGTTGTGTCTCACTCATGGAACTTGACAGAAACTGGATAACATCAATTGTTGTATCTCAATTGACTTTCTGTTTGATTTGGGTGATTATTTTCTCATTTTTCATCTCTTTCATTTTCCAGTTATATTTCATGCATCTCTAACAGTTATTTTCTTTTCATCCGTGGTTGCTATCTGTAGAGTGGAAATACAACAGGTACTGGCTGAAATCCCATGAAGACTACATGTATAAATATCTGCAAGCTTGTCCCTTACCCTGTGAACTGGATGCTCATTGTCATGACCTTGGCTGTGTTATTGGTGTTTTTCTGTTATTTGAACGTCATCTTTAATGCATGGTGTCATTATCAGCATGTATGTGGTTACTTTTAGTTCTTTCTTTTTAGTGAGTGCTTTAAATTAACTATGCTGCCTTCACTTTCTTCAACACTATGGAACATGTTATTTTCATTTGTTTTGTAGAAATTTGGAAAATATATCTTTGATACATGTTTCATTTACATCTGTTTTGGAAAGATCTGTATATTATATATTCTGTCCTAAACGTTTGGTTAAATTTTTTTTTGGGGGGGGGCGCATCTGGCAGCACTCAGAGGTCTTCCTGGCTCTGCGCTCAGAAGTTGCCCCTGGCAAGCTTGGGAGACCATATGGGATGTCAGGAATTGAACGTAGGTCCACCCTGGGTCTGCTGTGTGCAAGGCAAACTCCCTACTGCTGTGCTATCATTCCGGCCCCACTTTTTGTTTTAGCAGCCTATTTGTATATTTCATTTCTACAATTATTAGAACAGAAAGGAAATATTTTTTTCTTTCTTTTCTTGATGCCAACCTACCTCCCTGTTTAAAGAAGAATTTACCATGGTGTCTACTTTGCTGTCCTGTCTCCTAGTTGAGAATTTATGAATTTAGATATCAACGATTTTTTGCTCTCAGAGATAACTTCTACATTCTCTTTCAATAAGGATTCTTGACCTCTGTTTTCCTTTGGCTAGCATTATTCACACTACTGTTACAATATCAATTTAGTTGCTATTGCTATATTTTATACACTACTTTCTCTGATAATGAACTCTTTTTTTGATGGGGGGGGGGTCACACCTGGCTGTGCTCAGGGGTTACTCCTGGCTCTCTGCTCAGAAATCGCTCCTGGTTGGCTCAGGGAACCATCTGGGATGTCGAGATTCGAACCATCTACCTTCTGCATTCAAGGCAAACACCTTAACTCCATGCTATCTCTCCAGCCCCATATTGGAAGTTTTTTTTAATGAGACTGATTATATGTAATTATCACACTTGGTTAGGAGATGCCATAGAACTTTAGTTTGGGAAAGGGGCCAACCACTCATATTCTACTTCACTTCACTTCCTCCCACAATAAGACCCAAATGAAAATTTTGGTTTTTAAATTTATGCTTCTCATCTCTTTCTTTATATAGAACTTTACTTTTAGCTATCACCCCTGCTCATCACTATACTGACTTTGGAAAATCCACACTCTTGAACATTTACCAGTCTATCTGTGCTTCTAGAAAAGAAAGATTGCCATCCTGTGTTCATCTTATATTGTCTTATTAGGAGGTTAAATAAATAGGCAGGCTGCTTTACCTTCAACATGCTAACGTAAGGTCTGTCAAGTTAGACTCTAGACCTCTTTATGAACAAGCCACTTAAAAACCAGTAAACAAAAGAAAAACTTAGTGCACTTTCACTTTCATTTATGTAGATAGGGCTACTCAGACTTATTAGAATCATGAGTCAGTCTGTGATAGGATTTCTTAATTTGAGTCCATCTGTTTTGTATTTTTTGAAAATGTAGATGTTGAGGTTAGGCTGTCTCTCAAAATAAGATTGGGATACTTCTGAATTTTTCTCTTTGTGTATATTTAAATATTCAGGATATAATTAGGCATTTTAGTGGAAATTTAGGAAAGCAACAGTGAAAGCTACTATCCAATGGATATATTTATCCATATAAACATATACATATTTTTAAAGAAAAATAAGTTCCTTTGGGGCTGGTTGTGGTAGAGGTAATGGATGAGTGAATAGTTTTATAAACATGGTGGTATTTTACTTTAAAAAACTTGAGTGATTTATAAAATTGAGAGTCTGAGAAGCAGGAAAGGCTTTTTAGACCATAAGTGATTATCTGAATACTGGTTAAATACATGAAAAAAGAGAGAAGAAGAAAAATTCCAAGAGATAACTACAAATATTTGAGGCTTTATAAATCTATGCAATCATAATCACATTGTAAGCTAAAACTCACTAAAACAGGCTTAGGTCTGAAATGTTTAAACATGCAAAGATCATCTATTTTGATGTGTATATAGAGACTAAATAAAGCTTATCTATATTCAGTGTTCTACAGAGAAATTTGAGGTTTGCATACCCTCTTAAAAAGGACAAATGCTCTTCTGCTTATGTGAGTTGGTCAAAGGAATTTTTATAATTAGATGTATAAACTATGCCCATATCAGCAATTCGAAGAAGCTCTGACGATTTTATTTGAGAATTTTTACTTTAAAAAATGTAGCTGCACTCTTTCACTGCTTTCTCTACTCTACTTCTGTCATATTACTTTATGGATGAAAAGTTTGCTTATTGTAGCTTTTAAATGGTTACTTTATTTAAAACGGTGCCTAATGCATTTTGGTCATACCAAAATGTTCAGTCATTAAAACTGGTGACATTAAGTCATATTGCTTTCATTTCAATGGTTGCTAGGAAAATCATCAGCTTAAGCAATACCAACTGTATTTCAATAGACAAATTAATCTTTTCTTGAAAGCCTCATCTAATCTCCCTTGTTCAACAGGAAGTTTTCTGCCTTGTAGGCACTTGTGATCTTTTGGCAGTAAAGAAGAAATATGAGCTTTATAAGTAGAACTTTAAATGATATTTTTTAGAGTAGGAACGCATAAATGTTCTAAAAATGAAATCGACTCAATTTGAATGTGCGTATCAAAGGGAATGGATTTATAAAGTATTTATTTCTGCTAGAAATATCCTTTGGTAGAAAAAGCACTTTCTTATAGCAGACAGAGAATAAGATTGAGAGGAAATCAAGGGAAAAACCTCAATTTATTAAGAATAACATTTTTTTAGGCTTTGACCTTGAAGAAAAACCTCTGTATCCAGATTTTCCCTATCTATAAAATGTGTTCATTCTTTCTATCTTATTTGATGGTCATTATGAAGATAGATGATGGCTTTTCAGGGATAAGTTCTGTGTAACTTCTTTTGACAAGAGTATGGATATTTTATTCTTCAATGGAGTTGGTAAAAGCTCAAGTAACTCAGCCAGTTATGATGTCAGCTGTTGCCTCCCACTAGGCCACGAAGTTTGGAGGAAAGTTTTTTGGGTGTGCTAACAATTTCCTGAGGAAGATCTCAAAACAAGTCCCTGTTCCTAATTACTCTATGAAATGCTGTTTGTCTTCTCTTATTGTTTCCCAAGAATTCACAGCCAAGAAAACACATTTGAAGTTATGTCTCAGTGTGCATGGGACATTTCCAGTTCTACCATGCAATCTCAAGTGACAGATGCTTGGATATTGTACATCAACTTCTTCCCAAATGATGATTTCCAGCAAGCAAACATGAGTATACTCCATACAATATTTGTATGTTAGGCCCAGTCCTATCATTTCACATAATCTAGAGCTGGAAAGAGCTACTCAACTTGAACTCTTAGATAATAAGATGACATATTGTCATGGTCACAGGAAATCTGATCTCTAAAAGTTGATGCTGGAATTCAAGTGTGGAATAACAATGCAGAAAGGATTAAACATTACAAAATTATTTTGCTTTCTGCTTTCCTAGTACAAATGCATACAATAAATTAGGAGCTTATTGTGTTTGAGTAAGATTGTGACTAGATTTAATTGGTAGAAATTGATGCCTATTTATTAAGCCATTTATTAAGATGACTTTTATAATGGCAGTTGATGCCAGTTCTTAAGAAATAAAATTTAATCTTTAGAGATAAAATACTACTAATAATTGCAATGTTAGTAGAAACAGCCCATAAGGAGTTGGGATATGATTCAAATGTTAGGACACATGCTTAACATGTACAAGGCTTTGAGCTTTACGCCTAGCTCTGTATGGATGCTTAAAAATAACTGGGTATAATTCTGTGGCCACAGAGCACTACTGGATGAGGTTTCTTTTAGCAAAATTTTACAAATATTAAAAATACCAGAAACAATATATTGCATTTACATAATCATGGGTATAGAGTTTTATTTTTCTTAATTTTAAGCATTGAATCTTTAATTGTTTATGAAAAAATATTTGAAGATATTATAATCATGACAAGCCTCAAATAAAAAATATTCTCATTAGTGTGTTTTTCAAATACTGCCCTTAGCTTGGAGAATAGTGATTGAAAAAATATTGGGACTGAAGCCATAGTACAGTATGTTCAGACAATTGCCTTACATGTAGCAAACTCGGGTTTGATCCACAGCATCCTATATAATCCCCTAAGCATTGTCTTGAATAATTTCTGAGAACACAGCAAGGAGTAGCCCCTGTACACCACAAGTTATTTACCATAAACTAATTATATATGTATATATATACATACATACATATACATATCTACTGTTAAATATCTTTTAAAAGATGTATAGTGTTTTTTGTTTGTTTGTTTGTATTTTACTTTTTGGGCCACACCCGGTGATGTTCAGGGTTTACTCCTGGCTATGTGCTCAGAAATCGCTCCTGGCTTGGGGACCATCTGGGACGCCAGGGGATTGAACAACTGCCTGTCCTAGGTTAGGGCGTGCAAGGCAAATACCTTGCCACTTGCACCATCACTCCAGCCCAAAAGATATAAAGTTTTGGATGAATAGTAAGTATCTAAGTTTTTGTTACCTAATAGCTTCCTCAAATACTGTTATTCATTAAATAAAAATAGGTACTTTTATATTTTAGCAGGGGGATAAACTGACATTATAGTAATTTTGGTTTGAGGTGTGTGTGTGTGTGTGTGTGTCTGTGTATGTGTATGTGTGTATATGTGTGTGTGTGTACATAAATTATTTTGGGGACTGGATTCACATCTAAGTGGTGCTTAGATCCTACTGCTGTTTCAATGCTGAGGGATTGCTTTGGGAATATTAATGGGGGTCAAATGGTGAGGGAGGCCAGAAAGTGCCAGAGATAGTTCATGGGACTTATGCACACAAAACATGATTTCAAGCCCCTTAAATAATTTCTCCAGCACCATGTTCATGGCAATTTGAAGAAGGAAGAAAAAAAAGACAGGAATGAGATAAGAAATAGAATAGAAAGAACCACGGAGAATGAGCAAGTTACATCTTTTTAGTCTGTGACATACACAATTCAAAAAAAAAAAAAAACCTTGAGATAAATTTAATTTTCCTGATTTGGATGGGCAGGATGTTTGGACTTTTTTTTTGGGAGCAATTCAGGGATTATTCTTGGCTTTATATTTAGAAGTAATCCTTGGCAATGCTCAGGGGACCATATGTGGTGCATGGATTTGAACCATGGTCTTTGGAATGCAAGGCTAGCACTGTACATTCTAGATAATTTACCTAATTTTGAAGATGACACAAGATTGAACTTCAGATATTTTAACTTACTTTTCAGTCTCCTAAAGTTGGCTAGAATTTAAGTCCATGCCAGCCTGATTTTCTTTATTTCTCAATAAACATTTTTCCTAGCAGTTGTTTTTCCATCCTTTCAGAACTGGGGGATAACAAATTGTGTTTTTTTTCTTAACATTTCTTGCTTTCTATAGTTAGTATTTCAAGAATGGGTAGTTTCTTACCAGGTAAATAGAGGAGAAAATGAATTTTAAACAGTGCAGGAGAAAAGACAAAAATACCATTGTTAGAAGCCCCAGGAACAATCTCCTCATATATGACTAGGTTGAAGTGATAATGCTAATATCTCAGGAGTCCTTTGAACAATGGCAGGTGCCATCACTTCATGACTTTTACAGATCTCCCCTTAAAATAGACACACATCCAAATATATATATATATTTAGAAGCGTATTCCTGTGCTGTAGGAAATAAAGCATAAACAAGACTCTCACATTGCTTAAAAATTTCTGCAGCATATTAATCAAGTTTAAAAGTCATTATGAATGCAGGTGGTTTAATTTAATTTTTTATTATTTCCTGGTATTTAGACACTGTTAGAGTATTCTAAAAGGCATGAAACAGTATCATGCCATAATCCTAGAGTATGCTTTCACCTAATTTAATGATGGTGATGAAGATGAAAGGAAGTGCTCTGATAATGTACATTGAATAACATTTGTTCCATTATGGTAGACCTTGATGATCTGACATATGAGATGCCATTTTGCTTTGAACTCTAGGATAATAAAATAGAGGCCTGTCAACCAGGATAAGAGATATAGAATGTGCTCAACCAATCTTGTCATATAATATTTGATGTATTATGAGTGATCACCCTTTCCAAAATATGTCACTTTCTGCTGGTAGCACAGTAGATACTGTAGTTATAGCGTGTACAAATTGCTGTCTAAATGTATGCTCAATTTAACAACTGTCTGTTAAAGTTATCAACACACACCAACATCCATTACACAAAAGAACCCCTTCATGCATTAAGGCAGAAAGATTATTAAAATGATGCAGGAAAGGAAATATCCTTCGCTGCACCTTATAAAATGGCACACACAATATTTGAGAAAGCAGGCATTTTAATAGCACGGGAATATACAGTATAAATTTGACGCGGCAATAAATTTTTTTTAAAAAAGGAAAGCAAGAGCAAAAAAATAAAACTCTTTCCATATTGCACACATGTTAAGCCCTATGCTCTGACACCATAAAAAATAACATAAAATACACAGCAGGTGTCTTAAAACTGAAATGAAATTAATTGCTAACACAATACCATTAATTTCAGAAATGATGAAAAGGGAAAGTAAAAAAATATGCAGTGGCACAAGACACATATAATATTTGAAACAAATATAAAGCATAAATGTGTTCTACTGCTCATATTTTGGTCACAAATGACCAATTACAAATATATTTTGGTAACGGAAATATTGAACTATTAGTCATAGATTATTTAAGAGCATTGAAGCGGGTGTGGATCGGTGCCAGGAAGGTAGAAAAACTGGTTGTATTTAGAATTCCAGAGGAAAAAAAGGTATATGGAGCTTGTTTAAAAGGAAAATATAGCTGCCAAGAGAATATGGACCCAAAGCAATGCCTAGCTTGGGCCCAACCCCAGTTTGATTCTAAGCAGATCACCACCCCCAGGCATTACCGGGTGAAGTCCTGGTTGAAGCAACCGTCAAGTACTGATAAAGCGGTCCATGTCATTCCCCTCATTAGAGGCCTTACCGAGCGCTGCATCTGTAGATTCTCATGTTGACCCAATAACTTAATGGTCAAGAACTACTAATAGAGGCCTCCTGGCCTCCCAAAAATATTGGCCGGGGGCGGTGCTTCAGAGACCCAAAATGGAGACTCCAAAATATGCTATACATATCACTATGCTATGCTATTAAATAAAAATACATATCTTTTAATTTCCTCAGCTCTGAAGTTAGACCTATTTCAGTAAACAGTAAAACTCTGTATGTATCTGGCACTATGTGATATGACAGCTTCTAAGCCTTCTTTCAAATATATAAAAGAAATCATTGCAGTTCCTACTCTTTTTGTTTTGTGTAAATATTTATAGAAAGCTAGAGAGAATAAAGGTAAGTGCTTGGGCTTGAAGATCATATAATGGGAGTTCAAATCCTCTTCCTGATTCTTATTATAGAGTATAAGAATGGTTCTGTGTTTTACTTATCTTTTACCAAAAATATGTCTGTAACCTTTAATATTGGGAGGTTTTAATAAATGGAGCTTTGTCTCAATATGGAGTGCTTAGCTTAATATTATATTAGTCCAGGTGAGACTTTTTCTGCTGTCTGCCTTCCTAAATTGTTAGCGCCTTGACAGTGTCCCATATGGAAGAACAGATTCTTATTTCTCATGCAATTTTATATCTTGCCCAGTGATTGAAGTCTCTGTATAGCTGAAAGTTATCACGTTGTACAATGGATGGCTAATGAATAAATACAAGTAGCAATGGTATCAATCATAGACTTATACTGACATGTTGAAAATTATAAGCATACATATCTTTATTTGTGGATATGCTTGCATGTACATTTGTGCACATATTAAAATGCACAAGGCTTGTAACTTTAGGAACCAGACAGGAATACATTAGGTAAGAGAAAACTTCCATTTTTTTGAAGGTACAGTTCTCTTGTAGAGTTATCATTTAATCAACACTATGTATCAGTAGTATCTGTGGCTTTAGAGTGACATTAACTAATATTCAATTTCCACCCTATGTGATATGTTATTTCCTCAGTGAGAAATTTTTAGGGATCCACTATGGCAGTAGATTAATCTTAAACGTCAACTAAAGCATATGGTCTTCTATTAGCAAAAATGCTTGCTGTTGAAGATAATATTTTTATGATTGACCATAAAAATATGCCAATATTGTGAAAGCAAACTGGGTAGAGTTTTTTTTAGAAAGGAAAGAACCTCAGTGGAAGGAAATATATTCTCACTTAATCAAGATTAAGTCATAATAAAAATATTGCCTCAGTTGAATTCTGGACAATGGAGGAAATCTAAAGGCACTTTCAATTGAAGGAAGAAAGCAAAAGACATAAAGAATAAGAGGAAAGGAAGAGAGGGAGGGAGAAAGAAAAAAGAAGAAAGGAAAATAAATTCACAAAGAAAAAATAAAAAACATTGAAAAGAAAAGTAATTTAGATGTTTGATTCATGTACAGTATGATTTATTCAGAAGTTAGGTTAAAATTGTATTATTTTATTACCTCAAATTTATTGTTTTATATAATACACCTATAATGCCTAGATTTTTCTCATCTTGATTCTATTTTGGTGATTTTTGTTTTAGACATTGAGCTATTGAAATATGGTTTGTAAAAATTAAAAAAAAATGCATTGTGTATTTAATATCCACACCTCCTTCTCCAACTAGGGAAGAACTAATTTTCATTATGAAAGAAGTTAGATGTGTCTGTTTTGTTAAGACTGTTTTACTGCCATCTTCAATTTAAATACATCCCAATCAGAGCCATCTATTCCATCCCAGAATGTGATTCCATAATCAATTCATGAGCTAACTAAAAACAGTTCCCATGAAAATCTGCGGATTTCCTTGGAAAACAGAAACGTGTCTCTTCTTGGGTGATTAAAGTTGAAAATCACTTGCTCTAATCTTGCTACCAATTTGGGATAAATTTAAAAGGGGAACAACAAAACTGAAAGGAAATGAATAAAACTGAGTTCTGATGACAACCTGCATATCTTAAACTCAGTTTTGCTTAAAGTCTAATCTGTTTCTGGTTTGGGAGGGTTTAAGCCCAATTAAACAGGATTTCCAAAATTTGCAGCCAAAATATTCTGTCTCTGCCTGGCATTAAAATATAAGTTGTGTTTTTTGTTTGACATAACACCCTTTCTAAAGACTCTCTCTTACCTATTTCTTTTCATCACTCATTAATAATAGACCATTAAAAGCCATTTTTGGTGACCAACTTTGATGTACATTGTTTCTGTAGGCTGTTTCCACCTATTCTACTCAAAAGCAACTCATTTGCAAAAACTGTGCCAAAAGAACTAGCAACTTTCTAGTGAAAAATTCTATACCTTTTCTAATAATAATCTAAAAATTATATTCCCAGAATATTGTATAAAAGAATACAGCGTTTTGCTTTATTTTTAAGTGGTCATATTATAATATGTCTGATCTAGCAATTCCAAATTTACTGTAATGCTGACTGCTCTTTGTCTAATAGCGTTTGTACAATTATGTTTTATTTAAGCACCATAATGTACAAAGTTTTCATAGTTGGGTATTAGACCTACACTGCCCCAGCACCAATCACACTACCCGTGTCAACCTTCCTCTACTGGGGTTTTTCAGGCTATCTCCCATTTCACAGTCTGCCATCCAGACGGGCACATTTTTAAATTTGATTTTGGATGTTTGGATCTCATGTTTCCTGTGTTGTTGACTTGGTGGTTTGAATATTTACTTCTATCACTTTTCTACATCATTGCTGTACCCAATACACTAGACCTGTCCTCCATTCCACATTGCTTCTTGTCTATTTTTTTCTGACCCCCTCAATTTCTTTTATTCTCTGTTCTTCTTGTCCCTTTTCTCTGGGGGATAAGAGGAAATCTTATTCTATAGGGGAGATGTAAACAGGAAAAAAAAGCATATCTCCAGATATATTGCTCATGAAGAGTTTAGGTTCTTAGAAAATTGTTAAAAGCTTAGAGAAGGGCATGTCAACTGAGCAGGCTGGCCATCTGCTTCCAAGGTGATCTCACATTTTCTGTGATATTAAAAACCAGGGCAACTAGACTACAACTATTAGACTCTACTACAACTACTGCCCTTATTAGATACGGGAGTATCAATTATGGTAACTGAAAAAAAACCTCCATATTGTTGTACTTTATTTGAAAAATTCTTTCCCCTATGTTTCTAACTTTCAAAAAATCCTTTATGTGTAATTCATTAGTGGTACCTCCATTGTACCAAAGTTTGCAACTATTCAGTAGTCCAGGAGAACATCTCTTCATCTAGGACACAAAGGAAGACCATAGGAGGGGCAGGAGGGACACAGAGAGACAGGGAACTATTATAGGAAATTGACTCCTAATTGTGAAAGTTGGCATATCAAGCATCTGCCCTGTGTGTTTGCAGTCTGAATATCGAGATCTGATCTATAGATTGACTAGGAAGTCATCTCCTGATAGTTTGTTGCATTTACAGAGAATGCTCTTATTGTTATGTTTGGACTTCAGCTGTTTGGATGAGTTCATCCCACACTGTGGAAGGGACTCTGGTTTACCTAACGTTTATTCATTTAAATCCCAAACTTGACACACTAAATAAGTAAACTTTTGTTTGCTAACCTATAGTGACAGAAATAATGGTGGTTCATTTCTTTTCAAACCTAGCACTGTGTTCGCATTATACAGTTTTAGTAACTAGATAAGCTCTACTTGTGCTTACTGTAGTAATCAAGAAATGTGTCTGGTCTTCAGATGCAATTAGGAAGATTTTTACTAAATAAAAAATTCTCAAAAAGAATTTGTATACTGATGCTATGTTAGATACAGAGAATGAGCTAAAATGTTAAGATTAACTTCACTTGCCTCACTTTTTGAAGTGACTATATACTATATTGGACAGTGTTATATAATCTATGGTGATATAATAACATTTTTTAAGGAAATAAGTGAAAAGGATTTTGAATTTCAGTGACTTATCATTTGTACTGTTTGCTTTCAGCTCATCTGAAAACCATGGTGGATCCAAGTGACTTCTTGTTTTTTTTTTTTTTTTGTTTGTTTGTTTTAACACCGTGATTACAAATATGACTGTAGTTGGGTTTCAGTCACAAAAAGAACACCTTCCTTCACCAGTGCAAAAATCTTTCAACACCACCAATGCACTTCACCTCCCTCCACCGACACCCCCTGCCTGTATTCAAGACTTCTCTCACACCTTAACATTGTCATGATAGTTGTTAGTGTTCTAACTTCAATCTCCCCTCCTGGAGATGAGCTTCATATCATGAGCCAGTCTTTCCGGCCCTCATCTCTGGGCATTATTACACTAATGTCTTTTATTTTTCTTAAAATCTATAGATAAGTGAGACTATTCTGTGACTCTCTCTCCCTCTCTGGATTATTTCACTCAACATAATAGTTTCCATGTCCATCCAAGTATAGGAAAATTTCATTACTTTATCTCTCCTGACAGCTGCATAATATTCCATTATGTATATGTACCACAGTTTCTTTAGCCATTTATCTGTTGAAGGGCATCTTGGTTGTTTCCAGAATCTGGATATTGTAAATAGTGCTGAGATGAATATAGGTGGGAGGAAGGGATTTTTGAATTGTATTTTTGTGTTCCTAGAGTATATCCCTAGGAATGGTATAGCTGGATCGTATAGAGATCAATTTCCAGTTTTTTGAGAAATCTCCATATTCTTTTCTATAAAGGCTGGATTAGACAGTATTCTTACCAGCGGTGAATGAGAGTTTCTTTTCCCCCACATCCCCGCCAGCACTTATTGTTCTTTATTTTTGTGATGTGTTTCAGTCTCTGTGGCGTGAGATGGTACCACATTGTTGGTTTGATTTGTATCTCCATGATAATTAGTGACAAAAGATGGGGAGAAGAAATGAACAATTTCTCAAAGAAGAAATGCAAATAGCCAAAAGGCACATGAAAAAAAAATGTTCCACATCACTAATATCAGGGAGATGCATATCAAAAACCTAATGACTTCTTGATGACTTTTCATGGCAAATACTTTCCATGTGATTACTACTTCAGTCCAAGATCTCTGTCATGTACAAATGGGGTGCCTTTCATCTTGTACTATCTTTCCAATACCTATTGTATGTCATTTTAAGGTTATAATATTTATAGGTCATAGCTTCATCCTATCCAATTTTTTAGTGGAGTTAATTTGTATGCATGATGATACCCAATCTTAGTCTTACCTTTGTTCTTTGACAATTTAATTTGATAAAAATTTTTACTAACACTTGCATACTAATATTATCTTCATTATAGTTTTAGTTTGAAGCATAATTAGTCAGAAAGCATGTGTTATGGGTGATTTGAGCTGGTAAAAATAGTTGATCGAAACTATATCAAGGTTCATGGATCTAGTTTTTACATTATGAAAAAACATTTCCAAGGAAGACAGCTAGTGAAATAAAAATGGTTTATTTATATTTAGTATAGAGTAAAAAAGAGAAAAATCAGAGTAGTAGGAAAATTATAAAGTACAAGAATTGACACACTATCAACTGGATAGTTGAAATTCCCAAATGAAATGCCTGCTTTTTGTTTGTAAAGTCTGATTTATTTGGCTTTTTCAAAATGACCTGGCCTTGGGTCTTCTGTGTAGTAGATGATGGCCTACTGTTAGGGTTTGTCAAGGAGAAAAGATTTTGAGCCCCACAGATAATGCTTCTGTATTTAGAAGATTTCCTAAGGGCAAGCATGGGGTCATTCACTGGGGAGGGTCCTTGTCCTCTAGATTTGGAGCCTGTGGCTGATGTTACTCAATCTGAAATGTCTGGGTAGTTTCTTTTGAGCTTAGAGTCTGAATATAGGGTAAGGCTGCTTAACTCAGTTTTAGAACACAGTCTTTGTTTGACTTTCCAAATCTCATTGTCAGTGGCCCTTAAATAACTACATGCCTACCTCTGGAGAAGCAACTTAAAGCACTTTTTTGAAGTTTTTTGCCTCCAGAAATAAGAAACTTTAACTCTTTCTTTCATTCCTGATTTTAATTTAATCAATCATTGCTTGATTCCTTAAGCCCCTTTAACTGGTCAACAGCAGTCAATGGCAATCTATATGCTTTCAAGAGCTTCGCAAACCACTGCTTTGCAAAGTCACACATACATCAATTATACACATTTTGCCAATTACTTTGTTACTGTTACACCTTGTACTGATATTCTGATAATCTCTCATTGCAGGCAGGTTATATCCTAAAAAACTCAATACAAGAAATAAGAAGAAATTACCAGCTTGTTAGCCTTGAAGCTACACAGAAATCAGAAAGCTAGACCTCTTGGTGTTGTAAATAGTGACAACATCTAGATGAGTGAGGAAACTAAGGTACCACCTAGAGAAAAGGGGACACCATCAGGAAAGGAGAAGCTACATGAGAAACTAAATGTAAAATAATCAAAAGACTAAAATTAACTCAAGGCTCTTTCTTCCCCTGAATATGCCTATCAACCAAGTCTTACCTTATGTGGGCAGTTTGGGAAAAGTCCTACCATAAAACTAGTTTTGTAAAAACAAGCTGTATATATTTTCAACCTTGGAGGTTATTGCATTGCAACTGAGAAGCATATTTCTTTACTTTTTTTTTTTTTTTGAAAAATTGTATGGCTATTCTCCACCTTTGAGGTCACCAGCCTCTCCACCAGAGGCATGTGCTTTTGGCTTTTTCAGCTTTGGAAAAGTTAAACTAACAATGTAGCCGCTCCACAAAAAAAAAAATAGCAAAAGTATGGTGTGTTTTAACAGGGTATTATATTGAATAATTGACAAAAAATAGCAATGACTTTTCATGTTATATGGCAATGTAACAACAACAATAATATATTTCCATAAAGGAGTGTATATGTTCCAATAATTATATAAGTATTGTTTATTTAAACTTCAAGAAAGAAAATGCTTGGGTTGATGTGACAGTGCAGTGGTTAGAGAGGTTCTCTTGCACACAGCCAATCTGGGTTCAGTCCCTTTGATCACATATATTTCCTAGAATTCATGAGAGGTGATCCCCTACAGTTAAGATCTAGGAGTAAGCACTGAGAATCATCTTCTGTGGCCAAAGGGAGAAAAAAAAAAACAGAAACCAAGATTATTATATAAGAGGAAACAAACAGAGAGGTAAACAAACGGAAAGCCATTAATTATGGGGAGAAATTAATGCAGAGATAAATGATGCTGCTGGTAGAAAGAACAGCCTGCTGCAGGCACTGTAAAATCTGGAATGTAGAGTCACTGGAGTTGAAGGAAATCATTAGTTACAGAATTTTCTGAACTTGAGAAAAATACTTTTGCTTGTTTACCTTCAGACATTACTTTACTCTTTTGTTTACTTTTTACAAAAGGTCAAACTACCCTCCTGAGCAAAATAAATAAATAGTTGCCCATTTTTCCTCATTATAATCTATTGTTAATCATAAAACTGCTTGAAATTCAAAGAAAGATAATAATAAAATATGTTTCAAATGTAGTATATTTGAATGTTATTCAGATATAATTTCAGTGTTTGACATCATTAAAAATAATTGTAAAATAATTCCAAATTTTTATAGTAGAGTATATACTTCTAAATTGTAATTAGCATTATTCTTTCAACAGGTGCTCAAAGATAATAATGTATAGTCATTTTTGCATAAATTTCTATATGTGTTGTTATTTGGGGGGGTTTATTTTGGTGTAACTCACAAGTAGGCTCCAGGTCTTCCTTCCCATGAGTCTTACAAGGCCAGAGGTTCAAATTAAGGTCCTGAGTTTACAGTGCTGACTGGGTAGTTATGTGGCCAAGAAAACTTTTAAGTCAAGCTTTGTTTAGGAGTCTCAAATGATCAGTGATGCTTGAGAAACCAAGTAGTGCCAAAATTAAATAGAGATGGGATGCAGGCAAGGTATATGCCTTAAACTCTACACTATCTCACCGATTCAAAAAATATATTTTTTGGAAGGGAGGGGAGGAGTTTGGCTCTCCCTGGTTCTGTTCAGAGAATATTTCTGCTTTTTCATTCAGTGATCGCTCTTGTCTATGCTTCTGGTGCAAAGGATTGATCCCATGTCAGGTGCATACAAAATGCTTTCCTCATGGCACTATCTCTTGAGTTCAGGATCTATACTTAAAATTGACACATCAGGTATTAAATTAACTGGACACTGACCATACAGAGATGATTTTTGAATTATCAAGATTTATATTCAGAGATAATATATGTCAAGAAACGTTTGAATTCTATTAAAATACTAAAACTGTCTCTTCAAAAAGGAGTCTTAAGTTTTATATAATTGATAATTGATAAGAAGCTCTGAAAAATATGGGTTGGATTGAAATTGATTCAGGGTGAAGTTCTAATTTTTTTTATCCCTTCCTCTGTTTTTCATCCAGAGTTTTTCTAAGACAGCTGCCTTCTTGTGAACCTAAAATCTTTGTCATGCTACTTATTCATTCTGGAGAAGAAATTGATGGTCACTTCTAAAATGACCTTTCAAAAAAATGAAGAAAAAAATATTTCCAAAAGTTTCAAAGCAATGCCTTCTTCTACATAATTAGATCTAAGTTACATCCCTTACACATTTCTGAATAGCACCCCCATACTTGCCAATTGGTCCATCCGATATATTCACCAAGGGAAGAGCAATGAAATAGTTGTGATTGGTTTATATTCTGAAGGCCCTGTCTTGAAGCTGTCCAAATTCTCAGCTGAATGGATGCAACCCAAGGTGCTCAGAGTGGAAGGGACATGGTGGAAGCAAGTACAAAGTCAATTAGTGATAGGATTGAGCTGTCATCTTAGATCTAATATGTTCTTCTTGATTGACTACACTCAAAATTTATATACAATTAGTAGCTGATAAAAATACTGGATTTTGTTCATGTAAAGGCATTTTTCAATTCATGAAAACTGCTTAAGATCTCAATAGCTGTGGCCAGAGAAATTTTCTGTGGATGATGCAGTAGTCTTGCATATGTCTGGCCTTGGTCAGATTCCTTTTCCAAATATTCAAGCTCTGTTAGGAGTAATCCCTGAGCACTTCTAGACCTATTTTTTTCCAAAAATTTTAAGGAAAAAAATCTCAATAGTGTGTGCTGAAATTTTCTTGAACACTAGGACCCCTTTCAGATGTAGGAATTCCATATTATTCTAACTTTAGCTCTGTAATAATTCCCTAATATGAAAAGAGATGCAGGACTAGGTGTCCAGAGTGGGAGGCAGTTTGAACAGTCTGGACTAGAAATAAAATCCCTCATGTAGTAGGCGTTTGGGTACTCCAAGAATCATAATGAATGCTGAACAAGTGCTGAGGTGGTAAGGAAAAAAACAGATGGAGATGCCAAATCCATCAGTTACCAGCTTTATACTACTATCCACCTCAGGTTGGCCCATAGCCATGTTTATGGAAAATGAACAGCAATTGATGGTAACCATGGTTTCCTCTGAGACATGGTCTTTGGGCTGGATCATTTCTCTTGAGGATTTAATCATTTAAATAATGGTTGCAATCTAATTCATAAACACTCTTTCAAGATTAATTTAATTCCTCTTTAGATTTCAGATGATAAGACAGGGAAAACTGGGCCTGGGGGAAATGGAGAAGTGAGTCCTAAAGTACTCTTCTGCAAAGGAAATGAAATAAATGGTATCCATATGCTTCCAGATTGGTGTAGATTTTGAAGTCAAAAAGCATAAAAGTCTGGTAAATTGGATGGAGTTCCCCCTAGATCCATGATCCCCACTCTCAGAAGAAAGGGTTTAGACTGTAGCTATTTGCTGTAACACCTCCAGCCCTGCAGCATTTGGAGACACCTTGTCTTTTAAGGAAGTGCCATAAAGAAAGTGCCTAAAAGTTAGGAAACCCTAAGGTGGAGAGCCAGCTAAGTCAATTTTTGAGAAATTTCTGATGGGAAACACGCAGAAGAATTTGATTCCACGCATAAGAAACTTGGCATTATCACAAAAATTCCCCTCACTGTCTAGAAATATGGCTCCAGTAATCCTCATCCATTGAGTGTCCAGAAGCATCAACATTAAGTGGTATAAGAACATAAAAGTTATGTGTTGAATATTTTGGCCATTACCTCTGTCGTTCAGACCCCCAAACTGGTTTCAGTTTAAACTGGTTTCAGATAAACAAAATCAAGGAAAGCAATACGAATCACTCATGTATCTAGAGAAGAATTAAAAATAGGACAAGCAACAAAAATGCAGGTGAGTGAGCCTTAGCAAGCCAAGTTGCTTTGCAGTCTCCAACAGGCAGCTCATCCTACTGTCTAAAATAACATTCGCGCCTTCTTCAGGCTTTCTAGGACCATTGCAGCCAGGCTGGCAGTTCTGCTCTTTATCACTTTCTTTCAGGACTCAGGAGGCAGGAACCTTGCTCTTTCTGTTTCAGTTGCCTAAAAAGAAAAATAAACACAACTAAGTGCACACTGATTTAAACTTTCAGCCTAGAAAGGGCAGACATCGCTTTTGCTTCGATCCTATTGGTCAATCTCAGGGCCCAAGACATATGACCAATTTTTTTTAAGCAAGAATAGATCTTCCTGACTCCAGATATAAAAACATCCTGGTGTTTGAAAACAAGAGGCATTTCAGACTCCTTCTGGAAATCTTTTATATACCACGTTCATCAGTTTGGATTTTTTCCTTGATTTCCTGACTTTACAGATTAGAAAGTACTTTGGGAAGGGAGGCAAGCATTGCAGCAGATATTTTTGCAAGTGTGTGTGTGTGTGTGTGTGTGTGTGTGTGTGTGTGTGTGTGTGTGTAGTCATCATGATTTTCAACAACATTTCCATTTTGTTTCATGCTTGTAATGTTACTGTACCCCACCCACCATTGAAGTTGTATTAATTTGGGAAGTTACCATGAAAGAAGAAAGACATACGGGCATCTTAAAGAACAGAAATTTTCTTCTTTATATTTTGGAAGTTCCAACCTCAGAGTCTGCATGACTGGATATCCATGAGGCTTCTTCCACTGGTAGGACAACTGCCCATATATCTCAATAGTCTGTACCATCTTTTCTCCCAATGTCTTTGATCTCAACTTCCTCTTTTTATAGGAACCCAATCATCCTGGTTAGGGCCCTTCCTTGAGACATTTTTGTCTTAAGTTATTTCTTTATAAGTCCCATCTCTGATAGTCACATTCTGACACCTTAATTCAATGCAGATTGTAGGAGCAGCAAATTTAGCACATAACATAGGATAATGGAAGTAAATTGAAAAAAAGAATTAAAAAGAGTAGAAATACATATATTCTTTTAAGAAAAGAGAGGAGGGCCCGGGGAGATAGCACAGCGGTGTTTGCCTTGCAAGCAGCTGATCCAAGACCAAAGGTGGTTGGTTCGAATCCCGGTGTCCCATATGGTCCCCTGTGCCTGCCAGGAGCTATTTCTGAGCAGACAGCCAGGAGTAACCCCTGAGCACCGCCGGGTGTGGCCCAAAAACCAAAAAAAAAAAAAAAAAAAAAGAGAGGAAAACTTGTACTTTCATGAAGGGTCATATGTCAAAGGAACTTGGGAGACTTTGTTCTAACAAAGATACTGGAAAAGAGACAATAAACAAATCCTGCTTAGTCTGTAGATAAGAAGCCTATGGAATCCATGATCTATTCCTAAAAAGCATACACTATAACTAATGATAAAGGTAAGGGTTATAATGCAGAGAAATGTACTGCACACTCTACATGCTCTTTTCATATTTTCCCACCAATTTTCTAAAGAGATTCTTGTTCTTACTGTTGAGTTGAGTGAGGAAAACATCTAAAAATAAATGTTTCAGGCAAACGATAAGCATTTTTGCATACTTGTTATTATGGGAAATTATATCATGCTTGTCTTGTATGTACAAAATGATATAGCATTTCAAATTCCTAAGAGGATATTAATCTTTGGACTTGGGAACAAAAGAGTGACATACCTAGATATTCACACAACCTTTTTTATATTTGTTTTTAAAGTCTTATGTGCTTTTAATAATAATGAAGGCTATAAAATATAAAGTGAATCATTTGTGAGAATGTAGTTATCCAGCTTAAATGGAAAATATTATGGGGATTTCTCAAAAAAGTAAAACTTCGAATCCCTGCATTCCATATGGTCCCCTGTGCCAGCCTGGGGTGATTTCTGAGCATAGAGCCAGGAGTAACCCCCAGAGCGCTGCCGGATGTGACCCAAAAACCAAAAAAAAAAAAAGTAAAACTAGAAATGCCATTTAATATAGCAATTTTACTCCTAGAGAATTCAAAGAACATAAAAACATAATTTTCAAAAAGCCTCAAAACCTATCTTTATCATAGTGTAAGTTAATCATTTTAAATAAGCTCTAAAATTGGTGAATGGATAATAAAGACATGATATATAGATATAATGGAATATTATTGTTATCAAAAACATGAAATCTTGTCTTTTCTGCTACAGCCTAGTTAGAATTGGAATGGATCATGCTAAATCGAGATAGTCAGGAGACCTAAGGCACCTACTGGCTGGTTACCTGTCCCCCAATTCCATATGCTAATAATACCTGGATTGTCAGATCCACCCACAGCTGGGAGAGGTCTGTGGTTTGACTTATAGGTGTTGAGAAGAAGAAGAAAGAGTAGTAAAGGGAAGAGAAAGTTAGAGAGAGGAAGGGGGAGAGGGAGAGAAAATGAAAGAGATAGAGAGAGGAAGAGGGAGATGGAGAGAAAAGGGGAAGAGAGAAATAGAGGGGAGAGGAGAGATAGAAGAGGAGAAAGAAAAAATTGAGAGAGAGAGAGAGAGAGAGAGCTCCTGGGAGAAAGAAATGAAGAAATGAGACATGGTGAAAAGTCTGCATATGGAGAACAGGGCATTGGAATAAACTGAGCTGACTCCCATGAAACTAAACTGACTGCCTAGAAATTATTTCTTCACCGTTTCCCTGCAACCTTCAGACCCTCTTGCCAAGGGGCTACAGGTGCCATGCTGTGCTGAGAAAGGCCTCACCCCCACACTAGGACTCTATATTTTAAATTAATATGACACTGGCTAATCTCACTCATATGTGGGAGATGATGAAAAAAAAAAACATAGAAAAAAAAACAATCTTCAATGACTGGCCACAGACTTGAGGTCAGAATTAAAGGTAGGAAAGTGAGTCTAAATGGTTCAATCGACAATCAATGGATATTGGCACTTTTGTTTTGGGTGTGGTGTGGCATCATTGTACCATTAAAATGCAGAAACACTTGACCACATACAAACTATTTTTGCCACAACAAAATAATACAAAATTAAATGAAAGAGAGATAGTACAGAGTTTAAGATACTTGTCTGAACATAGCAGAACCTGGTTCAATCTCTGGCACTCTAGATTGGTCTCTAACCACAGAGAAGGGTTCCCTGAGGACAGAACCAGAAGTAAGCTTTGTCTAACACCAGGTTGGGTACAATGCTACACTCCTCAAATAAATTAGTTAATTAAAAATTTAAAAACAAACAGATAATCTTTTATCTGCTATAGATGAATGGTTTCCTCACTTTTTTCATAAAATAAAATTATTATATTAATATATGCATAGTTCACTATTGATATTAACCAATATATTGTGAGCATATAACAGGTATACATCAATAACAGGTATACATGATCTAAAAGTGGTATGTGCTTTTCAAATTAAAAGCCACAAAATAGAGAGAACTAGCAAAACAAGCCAAATAAAATTAGAAGTAAAGACAATATAAAATATAAAGCATTATTCTTGGCATCAGATAGAGAATTCTCAAAGACTTAATTTACTTATATAGAAGATTTGCCTACTTTGTGGCAAATATCCTAAGTAAACAAATTAATTTTCTTTTTCTTTCTTTCTTTCTTTCTTTGTTTTTGTTTTTTTTTTTTAGATTTTTGGGTTTGGGCCACACCCAGTGATGCTCAGGTGTTACTTCTGGCTCTGCACTCAGAAATCGCTCTTGGCTTGGGAGACCATATGGGATGCTGGGGGGAATTGAAACACGGTCAGTCCTAGGCTAGCGCGGGCAAGGCAGACACCTTACCCCTTGCATCACTGTACCGGTCCCTAATTTTCTTTTTAATTGATGCTATTATATATTATATATCACACACTCAAATTTATATACATGTAGGCTGGAGAGAGATATATCATACAGGATAGGGTAGGGTGTTTCCCTTTCATGTAACTGACCTGGGTTTAATCCCTTTCACCTCTTATGGTCCTCCAAGGCAGTCAGGAGTATTTTCTGAGAGCACAATAAGTAGTAATCCCTGAGTATTTCCAGAGTTCAGGAGTGACCCCTGAGCACTACCAGATGTGGTTCCCAAATAAAAATAGGAACAAATAAAAGATATTTTCTTTTTTTTTTCCACATCCAATAGTGCTCATGGATCACTCCTTGTGGTGCTTGAGAAAACATAACTGCTGCCAGTCATAAAACTGGGTTGACTGGGCGGAGAAGGCCCCTACTTGCTATAATATTGCTCTGTTTACATATGTTAATTTTGCAGTCATTGAAACTCGGACCTCTCATCTGTTAGAAGACTATTCTACCGGGGGCTGGAGTGATAGTACAACAGGAAGGGCATTTGCCTTGCATGCAACTGACCATATTCAATCACCAGCATCCCATATGGTCTCCCGAGACTGCCAGGAGTGATTTCTGACATAAAGCTCAGAGCCAGGAGTAATCCCTGAGAGCTGCTGCAGATGGCCCATAAACAAAATCTAAATTTTTAGTTCATAATAACAGTGAAAATCATGAAATTATTTTGAGGCAAAGTTTACCTTTGATAAATCCTCTACAAACAATGCTAAAATTCGGTGATTGTTTCTGAAATGTCACATTACCCATTTTGGGCAATATGTCTATTTTTCAAAAACTTCAAGTACTTTAAAGATGCGACCGATATTGTTATATGCCTGAGTTCTCTGCAAAGTGTTTTTGTATGTACAAATTCTGAGCATAATTGTTTCCCTCAGAAATAGCACGGGATGGGTAATAACAGAGAAAAATGCATTGCCAGTATTAACACAAAACAGAAAGAGACGAAACCTATAACAGGACATGCATATTTATAAAGAAGATTATATATATGTTCACATAGCTATAAATAACTCTCTAAGCGACCATATTTCAATTGTACATTTTAGTTGGAAAATTGCATTAATCAAGATCAGCCATTCCTGGATTGTACCATTTCATCTTTTGCAATACCATTGCTTATTTACTAACAAAGTCAAATGAAGAAGTCAAACTAGTTGTTCACAAGGAAATGGTCGGGCCACAGGGTAGCTTAAGCCTTAATTTTATCCACTTCAGTGGTTGCCACAGATGCCCACAGTGACATTGATACTTTTCTGGAAAACAACTCAAAAGTACGTAGCTTGGTTGGCATACATCACTGTGAATAGCTGTGGTCCAACTTGAGGATTAAAGTTACATGGAAAATCTAGTCATGATATTGAGTTTTCTATATCAGTACATGTTACTGAAACCGCTGCTCTGAAGATGGCAGGAACTTGATAAGCAGGGTCAAATTCAAGAAAATGAGGAAAATATCCACTTTTCCAAAATAAAATGTGTTGCATTGCCATACATTTACTAAAGCATGAAGATTATAGTTTATCATTCAGAATTTTTCAGTGTATCTTGCGATGCATTTGAGTAGAAAAATAGCATATTTGTTCTTCAAATGAATTCATGTCCCCTATTTTTTGCGTTTATGCCCTTAGATGATGAGTTGGTTTACATATGTAATGCATTAGTGCATTTGTGACAGCTTCTCCTCCACTGCCTTGAGTTCAGAAGCAATACTGTGAGTGTGTTTGTTTGTGTGTTTGGGACCACACCCAATGATATTCAGGTTTTATTTTATTATTAATTTTAAAATAATGTCTTTATTTAAGCACCATGATTACAAACATGTTTGTAGGTGGGCTTCAGTCATAAAAAGAACACCTCCCTTTCACCTGTGCAACATTCCCACCCCCAATCTCTTCAGAACTCATAAATATTTTGCCTTTTAACACTTCTAGAATGACTGTCAAATACCAGTTAAACATATGCAAATCATTGCATTAAGTTAAATTTATTCCTACTACCAACAACCAACCAAAAATCTAAAGAAATATAGTTGAAAAAATAAACACCAACATTTTATCTTGGAATATCCCATCCTTAAATTGAATTAGAAATTTAACTTTTAAGGTCCAAGAAAAAGTTTGAAAGTCAGTGTCCATACTTTGCAAATAGAATCCTAGAACTAATGCCTGGCATTTTCAGAAGTGACATCTCCAAGCACTGTGCTTGGAGTAACCCCTAAGTTTTACAGAGTATGGTCCAAACCAAGGGATGAGTGTTGCATCTCATAACATTTTTGCAGTCATCAGTCATCTACTGACACTGCTTCCAGTAAAGATGCAAAAAAAATATGTTTTGATGCTTTATATCTATCTGGTTGTGGCAATTCTGATCAAAAGAGGAATACAGAGGTAAACCAAGAATTATATACAACGCAGAAACAACCTTATAAATAATCAAAATATTGTTTTGCTCAAAATATATTAGCTGAATAAAAGCATGTATATGTAATGTAAAGAGAGCATGTATACAGAAGCTGTACACATATCCACATATATTATATATATAAATGTATTATGATACATTTCTATCAATATGGATAAACATGTTTATCCATGGCTAAACATGGATACTCAACCATAGTCATATAAACATAAAACATAGAAATTTTATATATTCTCTTTTGAATATTTTCTTTTTTATTAATATATTTATTGAAACACTTGATTATGATTGTAGTTGGATTTCAGTCATGTAAAGAACACCCCCCTCACCAGTGCAACATTCCCATTACCAATGTCCCAGATCTCCCTCCTCCCCACCCCACCCCCACCTGTACTTTAGACAAACTTTCAACTTCCCTCCTTCATTCACTTTGTTATGATAGTTATCAATGTAGTTATTTCTCTAACTGCACTCATCACTCTGTGCTGAGCTTCAAGTCGTGAGATGGACCTTCCAGCCCTCTTCTCTTTTGTCTCAGAGAATTATTGCAAAACTGTTTTTTATTTTTCTTAAAACCCATAGATGAGTGAGACTATTCGGTGTCTATCTCTCTCCCTCTGGCTTATTTCTCTCAGCATAATAGACTCCATATACATTCATATTTGGGAAAATTTTATGACTTCCTCTCTCCTGACAACTACATAATATTCTATTGTGTATATGTACCACAGTTTCTTTAGCCATTGATCTGTTTAAGGGCATCTTGGTTGTTTCCAGAATCTGGCTATTGTAAATAGTGCTGCAATGAATATAGGTGTGAGGAAGGGATTTTTGTATTGTAGTTTTTTTGTTCCTAGGGGATATCCCTAGGAATGGTATAGCTGGTTCATATGGGAGCTTAATTTCCAGTTTTTGAGGAATCTTTATATCACTTTCTATAAAGATTGGACTAGATGGCATTCCCACCAGCAGTGTATAAGAGTTCCTTTCTCTCCACATTCCCGTCAGCACTGCTTGTTCTCATTTTTTGTGATGTATGCCAACCTCTGTGGTATAAGATGGTACCTCATAGTTGTTTTAATTTGCATCTCCCTGATGATTAGTGACTTGGAGCATTTTTTTCTTGTGCCTTTTGGCCATTTGTATTTCTTCTTTGACGAAGTGTCTGTTCATTTCTTCTCCCCATTTTTTGATATGATTAGCATACTCTGCTAAGATGAAAATTTAAATGATCTGATTAAAAATCATGCTACAAACATTGAGAAATATTGGTCTTAAATATTTGCTTTCTTATCTTCGACAAAAAAACAAATGGCAGTAGAATTTTATAAGACTAGAAGATAATACACTTCACATTTACATCTACAAGTCTAAAGAGACAGCTCAACAATTTGAACCCACTTTGTGTGCTGGTGGCCTGGATACAATACCCCCACTTTATGTCCCCTGAGAATTGCCAGTAGTGAATACTGAGTAGAAAAATGAAAGTTAACCGAGGAAATGTGGATGTGGCACCTACACACTTTTCAAATTGATTTTATTTAATTTGGGACAATAGCCACAAACAGTGGTGCTCAGGTTTTACACCTAGCTCTGAACTCAGGTATCATCTGTGTCCAGGCTGAAGGAACATATGGGGTACATAGGATTAAATCCAGGTATGCTGCATGCATGTAAGGCAAATGTCCTACCTCTGGTACAATTACTTGAGCCACAAATCTTTCCAAATTTAGATGCAGAAGTTTAAAATTACTTGCACATTTAGATTATTTTACTGGGTTTTATGCATTAAATATATACAGAAGACATCTGTTCTAAGTAAATTGCTTCTAAAAGCCATTAGTAGCAATTACAATGGCAGTAATAACTACTTGGAATAAAGCACAAAATGATAAATGCAAAACCAGTCACTCATTTTGTGAAATATGCCAAATAGCAAGATTATTATATTTTTTTAACTCCTGTTTTCCAGATTTAATAGAGAGAGTAACAATGCCCCAGGCAATTCTGAGTTTCTTACATTTTAGTTTCTCATTGCACAAAAAATGTATAGGATGTGCCATTGGTAAATGTGAATACATATTTTTTAATCTCTAAACCAAGTACTGAAATGACATAAAAATCAAACAAATGTGACTTTTGATCCTAAGAAATTTTCAATAGTAAAAAAGTAATAGGAGCTCTGATTGGGAATTTTTGTCTCTAAATCAGAATATTTTATTTAAGTTACTCCTAAAAATTTCTTCTTATACAGTTTGACCAAACTTCTTCTCAACTAAATTTTATTTTCACTTTGCCTCTTGACCTAGCCTTTTCAACTTTTTAACAAATGCACAGGCAATATTTTTTTCTAGAGTGGAGGCTAGGAATGAGAGAAAGTGTTATTTCCCCTTATCCATTAGATCATACAAATCTCATATTTTTCCCATTTAGAAACCTGACATAGAGTTAATATGTACCATTCTAACATCTCAAAGATGTTAATTTTTAATAAGAAACACTTGTCTTAATAAGAATGGGTGAGATCATGTTAGCTTTATTGTGATAGCTGAGCAGTCTTTTAACAAGTGCCTAATGAAAAGAAACAGGGCGATTGGAGGTTTTACTCATTTTAGGCCACAATAATAGAAATTGGCCCCAGAAAAATTGATAGCAGATTCCACAGTTTGTGCAATGTTCCAGAATAATCTAATTTTGACACAATGCAGACTCAAAGAAAATATGAAGAGTGTGGCAAATGCACTAATTGTTTCCAACTCACCGAGAAATGATGATTAAGATGCTAGTTCAAGAATCAAAAAGTCCTGGGTTTTAATATCATCTTGGAACTGCATTAACTGTGTGATATAATGAAGCAACCCAAAAACTGTCGTTCTGTTTTTTCTCATTGTTTAAATGAGAATCATCATAGTCTGTACCTCAAAAATATTCTGGAATGAGCATATGGCCTGGTATACCTAGGCTGATCCCTAATGATAACTTATGCTCCCTTAAATGACAATAGCGTAGAAGTTATCTGTAAAATCTCTTACCCTCCAAAGAGCTCAGCAGTGACTGTGAGTCAAATTCCCATCCATGCCTTATATTGTTCCAAAATCACCCTAGCGTTTTAGGCTTGATTCATGGTATTATTTTCTCCAACTTCCTGAACATCAAACCTCTTGAATTCTATTGTGAAAAGTCTGTTTTCCTTGGCGAACCTTGATGTAAAAACTCTCTCTGCTCACTGCAATATGTTATTCATTTAATGCACTTTGAACAACTGTTCCCCAGGTTTGGGGAATAAAATAGGAGCATTCTCCTACATCATACAGTCCTTATAACTGTCCATTGACTCTCTTCCCTTTATCCCTTTCCAATTTGATTTATTTCATTTATCTCTTCCTTGCTCCTCCTTTCTGTCTTCTCATATGTCTTTTCTCTTTATCCATCTTCTCTTTATTCTCTACCTCAATTCCATTTTAAATCCTTTTAGTTGCACCCTGTCAAATAGCGTTTCTTCCTTTATTTTCCATTGAGATTTTTTTCAGACACATAATAAAATAAATATGGAGAAAGAGACAAAGTGAAGAAGGATAATAAACAAAGATAAATTCCAACTCAAGACCATAAGAGACTATGAGCTGATAGGGACTGCACAGTGTAGTGTTTCTGCCTAAATTAAAGGCTATTAGGTAGAGTTGGTGCTCCATAAAGTTCTAGAATTCCAGACCAATCACTTCAGTTTTATATGCTCCTAGTATCTTAAGAAAAATCGGGGGATGAGGGATGGAACTATAGCACAATGGGTAAGGTGTTTAGCTTGCACAATTAGATCCCCAGCAGTCCTTATGGTTCCCTGAGCTTTCCAGGAGTGTGGCCCAAAACCCAAAATCAACCAACCAAACTAAAACAAACTGGGGTTTGTGAGAGATCTGAGAATTTTTTACCACAGAACTTTGCAATTTCTCTTCAGGCAGGTTCAGTATTAGCCTTTTTTTTTTTTACCTTGGTTCCATGTTTTTCAAAATTCTGTACATTGTTTTGACATGTAGTTATCTCTGCAGGTAAATCAAAGTCCAAACGAAATGGTACTATTCTATATAGGAGGTGAAAGATGGATGAGATGAATTAAGTCTTTGGTAATTAACTTGAAGTCCATAGTGAATTGAATTCAATATATGTTGTCCACCAGATAGTCATTACTTATTACTGCATCTTTCAGCAAAAAAAAAATGCAGTTAAAATAATTCTTTCAGTTTTACTCATGTCTATAAATGGATATTTAAGGATGAAAATCTCTATATAATTTTTTTTATTTTTATAAAATTAGTTGTACATTCTTTTCTCTGTCACATAATTATGGTCCCATCTAAATTCTCTCAGAGCATCTCTCTGGTTGTTTTCTGAAATAAGACTTTTCCTCTTAAATATCAGTAGATTCTGTGTGTAGAAAGTGAATCTTTTCTATATTCTGAACATAACCGAAGAAACTTTTCCACATATGATTGTGGTTTCCAATGCTTTCTACTTTATACTTGTCTTAATACCTTGGACCCTCCCAAAATCACTTCCAGTGTCTGTTTGCGTTCTTTTTCTTCTCCGTTATCTCCTTTCCATGTTTAAATTTTTGTCTCTGCTAACAGAGGAGAAAGTCTGCAAACACATTCAATTTGCAAAAGTCAGACGTTACATATTTCAGTTGTTATATGCCAAGCAATAAAAATGCATCTATTATGTAGATATTTCAATAGCTGTGTAAAAAGCTTAACCTTTTAAAACTATAGAAAACAGGGGCCAGAGTGATGGTGCAGTGGTAGGGAGTTTGCCTTGCACGCAACTGAACCAGGATGAACCACGGTTTGATCTCCTGGTGTCCTATATAGTCCCCCAAGCCAGGAGCAATTTCTGAGCTCCACTGGGTGTGGCTCAAAATAAAAAAATAAATAAATGTCTTCCTGATAATATAAAAAAAGAACTATAGAAAACAATTTTCAGTCATGACCACAAAAATATAGGGAGTGGAGCACTTACTGACTGGTTTAGACTGTTGTCCCAATGCTTATTTTAGTATCTTTTTATTAATTTAGTTTCTACATGTACATATATATTAATATTTGTTTCTGTTTTGGTCCCCAAGTGAAGTGCTCAGTGGCTAAGCCTGTCAACAGGGCTCAGAAATCAATCTGAGAACTAGGTGGTGACAGGATAGAACCAGACTTCCTACATGCAAAATATGTGCTCCTGTGAATTGAGATATGTCTTAACTCTGGCCTGTGCTTTTATTTGTTAACTTGCTTTTTGCTTTGACTTCTCTTCACATTTTAGTCTCTAAATTTATTTTCAGGAACAGACAGACCCACTTCCAGAAATGTACCTTACTTCTCTTGGAGAATACTCAAGAAAAATACAGATTATGTTTTAAAATTGATGCATTCTCAAGAAGTTTATACTATTTCTTTTATTCTTAAACTTTCAAAGATTGTGCTTTTTAATGAAATAACAATAAATAGGTAGATCGCTAATGAAAAAATATAAATAAATAATGAAATAAATATACATTTGAAATAAATCTCTAAATCTATAACATAGCATCTATATACTCGGCAAGAATGCCTTTACTCCAAATATTTTAATAATTAATGAATGTTTGCTTAATGAGAATAAGTTCCACAACTGATTTATCTTTTTTTATTTTAGACCCCTGGAATTTACCCTCTGGCATTCATTCACTTAGGAAATATTAATTTTATACCTGCAATGTGCCTGAGGTTTGACTAGGTACAGTCAAATCAGATATAATAGACCCAGTCCCTTCTTCAAGGGAACAGAGAATGGCAAGAGGAAAACTGACAGAACTTTTGTTCTGTCCCAAGTGCTCTGCAATTAATGAGACCTGAGGGATTGGCACTAAAGAGGACAAAATGAAATCCGAGAAGGATTCCATCGATCCTGATAGCTGATGTGAATTCTAAACCATAAGCATTGAGCACAGTATGTGAAATCAAAAGGGCATGTTCTCTGCATGAAAAGACAGTGAATCTACTTATAAATTATTTTCTACAGCTAGATTGGAGATAGTAGAATATGAAATACCAGAGTCATATCTACCCCCCTCCCAACTCCAATTTTGTTTTTGGTCAGAATTTTAGACAAATGGAGTATCAGGAGGTGAATTTTAGGCAGGGCAGAGATCAGCTATGGGCAGCAAAAAATGTTGAATTTTATCTGAAAGACATGGCAGAACTTTCTGTGTGAGCTGACTTGATGCTTGTACTTTAGAATATTTGTCCAGTGGGAATAAAACATAGAGAAGTTAACTTTTAAGAGATAGAAGGCATTAGAATCAGTTGTATTTCACCAAAAAAAAAAAAGGAGCTAAAGCTTGGAGAATACAGTGGAGATGGGCAGGGAGATTATAATTGGAAACTTCCCCCAAATCTCTAGTTTATTTCTCAGCTATTTCAGGATGCAGGCAGAGTAGGAGAAAATCCCATTGGATATATATGCAAGCTTTCCAGCTTGAACAAATATTTTAATGTGAAAACTTCATCAGTTTATATCTCAGTCTTTGTGGAATGGACCAGAGAATTCCAATGAAAGAGAAAATAATGAATTGAACGCCTACTCTAACACACACAATCTAAGGCCAGGTTTTGTTCGTGATAACTCTAATTCCTACTGATCACCTAATTAATCCCAGAGAGATCTAAGACTTGAAAATGCAAATATTACACTTTTCATTGCAAGGTTAATTTGTATTTACCATCCACAGTTTGGCAAATGATTTTCTGTTTCCACCATGAATATGTATGGGTTGCTTTCAGCTACCAGAAACACTATTTTTTTTCGTCTTCAAAATTCTACTTAATGCTCTGCCTGCAGCAGGATTGACTTGGGTAGCAGCCTGCTAATTAAGACTGGGTACATTATAAATAGCAAATTGAGAGGCAATTGGTTGGTTGAGAAAATAAATACTGTATACAATGTGGGTCCCAACAGACATTTACAAGCATCAATTTTATTCTTTATACATAAAAGCCATGGGACTGTTTAGTCGACCTGAGCATAGTAAAAGGATTGCCTCAACTGAAATTAGAGTTATCACTTAAAGGGTACTTAAGAAGCACAAGACAATGAATAATAAATGCAATCTTGGACATAATAAAATATTCCTCCTTTATTTTTTCTCCTCTTAAACTATCGTCAATAGAATCTTCTATTCAATATTTAGATATATAGCATATGTGTACTACGCATATCAATGTATACATATATAAATATATTTGATTTGCACATTGTATATACCGTAATTTTTGTACCATAAGACACTTTCTTCCCCCAAAAAAGATGGGGGGCAAAATGTCTGTGCGACTTATAGATCAAATGCCACCTTGAGCTGATGCCTGAGTGCAGAGAAGGAGAGCAGAAACTAACCATTTGACATCAGCAGCGTTATGTCCCTTTTTTGCAGAGACATGCCATATAGGACAAGTAATCGGATTAACGCACTTTCACTTCACATAGAGAGCTTTTGTTTAAGACTATTTGATAGTTGCTGTGACTTTTTTTCTAATATTAACCAAAAAGTATTTTAAAAATGTTTTTTCTTTTATTTTCTGTTGTAAAAAAAAAAGTGAGGTAAAAAAGTTACATTTAACCAGCCGTGGACCGAATTATTGTAAATATACTTTGGCCTCAAAGGCTGGTTGTTTCCAGCCACCATCTCCTGATGCATCTCACATTGTACCATTTGCTTTAGAATATTTTTTCTTGTTTTCCTCATCTAAAACGTATGTGTGCCTATGATTAGGTGAGTCTTATAGATATAAAATTAGATATTTATGTATATAGATAGATAAACATTTTATATATCCATTGTGTATATATATATCTATGTATACATATATAGATATATTTGGTAATACATTGTACATACATAACAATGTATACAAATGTAGATATAAGCTTGATATATGCATTAGACATATATTTACAGAGATAATTTATATATGTTCCACTACTATAATTGTAAATGTCATGAATGTGAAGAGTTTTTCCCACTAGTTTCATAATTTTACTACTGTACAGCGCAAAGTTGATGTTTAGAGAATTCACAGAATGAAACCCGAGAAGTTCAGTGCTAGAACCACTTCTTCGGGGTTCCCAAAAGGCTACCACTATGAAACATTGTTTTAGCTTTGACTTTGAGTTTACTTTCAACTTTAAATACCTATATATGCCAATATAAGCCAATCCGAGTATAAGCTGACCCCCCTAATTTTACCCTAAAACCTGGAAAAACTTAGTGACTCGAGTAGAAATCAAAGTGGAAAATGCAGCAGTCACTGGTAAATTTCAAAAATAAAAATGTATGCCCCAAACAATTACAGGAATTGAGGAATCAGTAGACTAAATGTTTTGCAATATTTATTGCTAAAGAAAAATTGTAAACTAGCAACAATAAAACTTTAAATAAAATGTAGAAAACCATAGCTAAACAGGCAATCAAGATAAATCACAAAGGTTAAAATCCTTGGAAACATGATTCCTCCTCCTCCTCATCTGTATGTCCAAACAGAGCTTCAGCTGTTTCCGACATGAGGTAGCGGCACGGACATCGCTATCATCACTGAGTTCGTAGATATCATCTTTACTGCTGTCAGGTCTCATACAAAGAGCAGAATATTGTGGGTTAAATAGTTCAATAGCATCCAATTCAGTTCAGTTGCGACTTATGGACTGAGCTGAAGCACTGCCCCCTCCGTTAGACTACAGAAGACGACTGGAGATTAAGTATATTTGATTTGGTGGATGTGCACTGAAACAAAGAACCTGTATGACCCGAGTATAAGCTGAGTTCAGGTTTTGTGCCATTAAATTCGGCTTAAACTCGAATATATACAGCAATCCAGGGCCAGTGGGAGAGAGCTCATAGCCTCAGTACATGTAAGAGGACTAGGTAGTCTCCAGGGTACTATATGGCCCTCCTAAAAGGACACAGCTAGGGGTGACCCCCAAGCAATGATTTTTTGTCGCCCCTAAGCAAATCTAGGTATAAATCTAAAACCAAATAATATATAAAATGTAAGTGTTATGAAGAAAAAAAAGTTAAATCTGTTGGGATTGTGAGTTTGTGTATTTCGAGGTGTGAAGAAACGGAGAGTGGATGCTTCCTATACAGAAGTGGAATTTTAATCAGAGAGAGAGTGGAAAAGAACAGTTATCATAGAGATAGAAAAAATGGTTCTCTTTTGAATATTATACCAAATACACACAACATGTAACACACATACACACAATAGAGATACATTTATCAACATGTGTATTTTATTTAAGCATATTTAAATACACATGGAAATATACATACACATGTTGGATTACATCTATATTCATCTGTAGGCACATATTTTATTATCTTCATAGGCAACGGGTAGTACTTAGAGTCCCACAAAGCAATAGATAGTGTGTTTGGATAAGGGTATACATCTAGTATGAGATTGAGGGATAGGATTGGGGAAATCTTACATGCCAGCTATATTTTTCATCACTTAAATTATCTCCCCAGGTTCATATAATATATAAATATTTAAATAACTTTATTTTCTTTGTACACTTTATTTTTGTCTTAAGTATTAATCACACAAGAAAGAAATCTTCAGTTTAAAAATCCTATTTAATCAAATAAATACATAAAAACAAAAACAAAAGATCAATGATTGCTGTTTGTTTTGTTTCCAAAATAAAGTGAAATTTATAAGAATACTTATAAAATCCTGTTTCATTGTTAACTGCATGTATATTAGGATCATTTCTCCTTTCTTATATTATAACTTTTGCTGTACTTAACAGATCAGTGAAAATATATTAGAGATAGATTTTGAATAAAATCTACATGTGAGACACTAAGGATCATTAAGTTTGTGTAATTTTTATAGCTTCAATTTTAGGAAGATTACCTAATTATTAGAATCAATTTAAATGTCACAGTGGCTTCTTAAATGTAGCAATCATGTTTATTGATTAAAATACTATTTTAACTACTGTCTACAGCATATAATATATAAGTTAAATATATTTTTAGTGAACTTTCTTCAGAGTGCATTATATAAGAAGCAAATAGATACATAAATAAGTGAAACATAAAATTGCTCTCTTTAGAGAGTAAAGTGATTGATACAAACAATCTCCAGTGACTTGAAATAAAGTATAGAACAGCAGGTAGAAAAAGTGAGTTTATTAAGTAAGTGATCAAATAGAACTAAAGCAAAACTATATCTATAATGTGTGATGAGCACAGATATTTGTGTTATGGGCCATTAACATTTTGCTGAGAACAGAAAAACTTTTGTCCCACTAGTCTGCTCATAGCAGTAAAACCAACTATTTTCAGTGTATTGTAAAATATTATTTCATAAATGTATGCTTTTGATGAAGAAATTTTTTCTTTTCATATAGAAAATGAATGTCAATATAGTAAAAGTATTGCTTTCAAAATTACTTTCCCAGTATAAATCTATAAGGGGTCATTTCTTGCTTTGCTGAGCATATTTTTTTAAATGGTTTAAATGTGTGTGTGTGTGTGTGTGTTTGTGTGTGTGTGTGTGTGTAGATTTTAGAGTGTTTCCTTGCATGGACAAACACTGCTCCAAACCCCCAGCACCATATAATATGTTCAAAGCCCTTCTAGGAATAGTGCAAAGCCAAGAGTAAGCACTGAGCATCTCCAGATGTAACCCAAGCAAACAAACAAACAAACAAACAAAAACAAAAGAAAAAGAAGCAATCTAATAGTTTACATTCATTTGATTTTGTTTCTGACTTTTTTAGGGTTTTTTTTTTTTCGGTTGGTTGGTTATTTTGTTAGTTTTTTTTTCGGTGTTGGTGGGGCACAACTGGTGATGCTCAGGGGTTACTCCTGACTATACACGCAGAAATACTCCTGGCTTGGGGGACCATATGGAACTCTGGGGACTGAACTGAGTTCCTTCCTAGGTCAGCTGAGTGCAAGGCAAACGCACTGTCACTGCTCTGGCCTTGTCTCTGATTCTTGTTTTGCTTTGTTTATATACACTCATCATCAATAATATTTGGAACTCCATTCCACAGTCTTATTATTTTAAAATCATCTAATCACATAACCACTAAACATTTTTCAGAATATGCTGGTTAATTACTTCTCATTTCTCAAATCGGGTATGCCATCTGGAAAGATGAAGAGAGTTAAAGGGTATTTAAAATATGTCTGGACACTTTAGTTTTGAGCTTTACCTTCACCCCTCTACAGAGGTCCTCAGTGATAAGAATTTGAGAATTTTTTCAAGACATTTTAATTCTGTTAAGCCGCTTCCTTGCATTTTTATATGCTGATATAAAGGTCAACTTTCATGGGCTGCTAAGTTTTGGGCTTTGCAAATTGGAAAAAAGATGGACGCTTTCTACTTATAAAAGGGAATTGTCTTAATATAGAAGTGTCTTCTAAAGTCACTTTTTAGGCCCATGTATGTAAACGAATCCTGGCAGGATCCAGACTGCTAGGGATTGAACCCCAGTTGGCTGCATGCAAGTCAAGCACCCTCTTTGCGGTGCTTTCACTCTGGCTCACACTCCTGCTGTAATGCTAAGATGTGTGCTGGGTGGCTCTCCATTTTTGGATAAGCCCAATTTCTCTTTTTGGCAAATTATACTCTTTTTCTCTTCCTTCCCCTAACCTTCCAGAGAATTTTTAAATAAAACACATTATAACTCAAAAAAAATTAAGTCACTCTTTAAAAACATTTAATCTGAACTGGGAGTAAAGCTAAACAAGAAGAATGTAATTTGTTATATTGCTTGGGAATTTTGAAATTAATTATTTAATCAGACACGGGCCTTTTTCAATTGAGGTAGATTATCCCTTTGAGAATGTGTGTTGACACATAGATGCTGTTTGGCTGTGGAGGCAGGAGCTCTATTCCCTTTGGAAAGGTTTCTTTCAATTTTTTTATTAATCAAGAAAATAATGAGGTTATTATGATTATAGAAAGTGTAAAAGATCTTTTTTTTTTGAAAGTGTAAAAGATCTTAGAGATCAGTCAGTATTATATCTTTACATATGAAAAAAAATTCAGCTCCAAATGTAAATGTCTTCTCAGTTTTATACAGTATGAAACAGACATTTAATTGAGATCAATTTTCATGTATTCTTTTCCTGACAATAAAATAACACTTAGATTTTTATTTTTCCAGTTTTTATAAATGTACTATACAGAATAGAACTTCCACATCTTTGTGTTTATTTTTAAACTCTCTGTGTCTCTCCAAACATATAAAAACTAAGTTCCATGAGGTCAATAACTACTTGTTTAGTGCATTTTTAATAAATTGAGATGTGAATTCATTCCAATACAATTCTTCAGAACCAAATAGTGGCTGGCCATACATTTTAAAGGAAATATTAAATACTTTTTGGGCTTATTTTGATTTTTATTCTATCACATGAATCAACGCCAAATATCGTATTAGTCCTGAGACTATTAGTTGGCTATCGGTCCAGATGAGAACATAAAGCAATCAATTAAATTTGAAGACCCTTCTAATACTCTCATTGTCAACTCCTACATAGTAGTGTAAGACATTGACCCAGTATTGCTTTGACTGTAATTCCTCTATAAACAAATAAATCACACTACAATATATTTGCCCATGTATTTTCCCACCTTGATATAAATGCAAGGAGAAAAATAAACATGCTGCATTTTATCACAGTAAGAAAGAAAATTTATTTAATTAGATTGAAGTGTGTATTGTAGCATTCTTTGACTTAGCAGAGCTTAAGTTAGTAATTAAAGGACTGGGCATTTTTAGTAATATGTAACCTATTATTATTTAGTAATAAATGGTAAGATTATAAATATTTTTCTTGCATTTGTATGTCACTAAGAAAGAGTGCTTTAATCATTCTCCAGACAACATTTTCTATGAGAGAGACTGTGTGGAAATGGATAAAATATATCGATGCCATATTTATTAAAATTAAAATTAATTTTAATATATGCATAAAACCACTCCATTTATCATTTTAGCTGACAGATGAGAGAACACTTTAAGATTTCTAAATGATTTGCTAAAGCAAAAGTGAAACCCATTTCTCCTCTCATGCTTGACTTTTGCTACTTGGAAATTTTAAACACTTTGAGCTAAACAATTTCTGTTCTAGAGGGTGAAAACATTGGATCAAAACTTGACATGATTTTTTCCTATTTTCACAGATCAGTTTTAGCAATCTTGAGATTGATAAAGATCAACAATTTTCTACATCAGATTCAAGGGGAATAAGCTAATAAAATATTTAGTTCTTTCTTGTTTTCAAAGAGATAAACTAACCGTCAAATCACTTATAGGGCTTAGCGTGAAAGGAAAGTCTCCAATGAGATCAAGGAGATGCCTTTTGGGAATAGCAGCAAAAGGATGATTAGAGAATGAAGGGAATAAGAAACACAACCTGCTGGAATATTGCTGCAAATGGAAAGATACTTTAAAGCTCTTTTTTCTTTTTCTTTTTTTTTCTTTTAAAGCTCTTTTTTCACTCTATGGCCTAGAAGAAAAGAGTCAGAGAGACATTTTGTTAAAATTTACAAATGTTATTTTCATCATATTTATTTTGCTTCTTTCTGCGACTTCAACTATCAGTCATGTATTTTGTCCTGTTGCCTCTACCTCTTGACATGCAGGGAGATATGTATGTACTTTTAGAGAGTTATAGCCTTATAATGAAACATGGACTGTAGAAAAAATGGAGTCTGACCAGTTGTGGTTGTAGCTGTGCTCTCAAGAATATTAGTGAACCTTTCCCCTTTCTCTGTAAAGAGAAAGTGAGAACATACTTCAAAAGTTTGTGGTAAATGTTAGATATGTCATCAAGTCAAAGTCATGGAATGATAACAGAATTCCAGAAGGCACTGGACTTTATTGTTACTCACTCACATTATTTTTCTTTTCTTTTTTCTTTTTTCTTTTTCTCTTTCTTTCTTTCTTTCTTTCTTTCTTTCTTTCTTTCTTTCTTTCTTTCTTTCTTTCTTTCTTTCTTTCTTTCTTTCTTTCTTTCTTTATTTCTTTCTTTCTTCTTTCTTTTCCTTTCTTTCTTTCTTTCTTTCTTTCTTTCTTTCTTTCTTTCTTTCTTTCTTTCTTTCTTTCTTTCTTTCTTTCTTTCTTTCTTTCTTTTTTCCTGCTTTCTTTTGTTTTCTTCTTTTCCTTTCTTCTCTACTGTTCAATTCTTTCCCTTTTATATTTAAGTTATTTTTAGCCACACCAAGTTGTTCAAGGCTTACTCCTGTGTTTGTGCTCAGCAATGACTCCTGGCATACTTGAGGGAAAAATGTGTGCACTGGGGATTGAACATAGCATGGTTGAATACAAGGCAAGTGCCTATCCTCTGCATGGTCTGTTTGACTCCTCATTTTTCTTAGCATATCTAGCCACCAGATTCCACTCTAATGTACTTTGATACTCGTATTCAGTTTCCTAGAAAATGAAATGATTTTGAAATATCTTAAGAAATCTGTGGCATTTTGTTTCTAATGCTTTGACCATATGATTTTCTTTACCTGAAATAATGTCCTCTTGTTTCTACCTCCCCAAGTAGACTCTTGCATAAATGTTGCTTCTTTTGAAAGTAATATAATATATTTCACAGTAATATAACATATGTATATGCTACATTTGAAATATATATTGAAAAGTATATTTTAAAGTAATATAATATATAAAATAATATATGTTATTTATCATATATTGAATAATTCTCTTTAATCTTTTCTACTGAATCTCATTTGTCCTACTTTGTCTTATACAATCAGGGCTGTAAGGAATGTTTCTTGAACTGGGTTCTTGGATATTGTATGTGTCCACACAGACCTCCTCTAGATTTGTGAATTTTATTTCCTATTTGGGATAGTCTTGAAAAGTCTTGGAAAGAGTACAAGCTTCGGGGTCACCTCTATAACATGCTTGTAAGTGAGTTTTCACAAGTATTTGGAATGCCTATATTTGAATTTTATTTTATGAATAGAGTCACATGAATTGAAGGACAGGAAACTCCTTATGGCATAATAAAACATTTCACAATATCTCAAATAGAATCAAGGGTGCAATAAAGTAAAAAAAAGATAATTCAAATAATTCATGCTGTCTCTGTTACATTCACAAGGCAGGTTGATGCTTCAGAGATATTCCACTTTTTAGGAACCCATTTATCCATCTTTTCTTTGACAGTAACTATTATACAGAATATGCATGAATACCACTACTTTTTATATAATAGCTTGAGGTTGTATTACTATACAAATCAAGCCATCAAAAAAAGGAGAATTTTGTTTTTAAACAAAGAAAATGATAACATTGAGCTAGTAATGACAACTCAGATGATGGATCTACATCTAAAATTCAGATGAATCAACTAGAAACATAATATATAAATATTATGAACATAATATATGAAATATAATAAGATATAAAGATTTCTCTTATTGACTCAAATATAAATCAGTTTCAGCAAATTGGCATCATATATATTATAAAACCATTGTTCTATTTAACTGTTTTATTGATTTTTCAACTTCTAATCAATTTCAAATTTATTTTTCATTCTGCAATTATTTGTTGTCTCTCTATGTATAAATAACCCATCTAGTTCTCAGAGATACAATGGAAGATATAGAGAGAAATAGTCTAAATTTCATAAGCTTTTAAATGCATGAAAACAAAATATTTATGAAAATAAATAACATATAGGAATTGAGATATATTCGTGGTATGAGGGGAAAATGAAATAGAAAACAGGAGAGTTGAGGATAAGTACAATCTTCCAAGCAAACAGCCTGGGAAAAGCATTTATGGCCAAGGGACAATTCAGATGCCCTAAGATAAAAACTTGCCTATGTATTTGATAGGAGCTAATTGGTCCACAGGGTTGTAGAGAGCTTATTGAAGGGTAGAATAAAATAACAATGACAACAACAACAACAACAACAACAACAACATGTTCTATGTCTGGCCTTGTAAACAGAGAGGTTGTGTGTTTTTATTAAGAGTGCAGTGATAAAGGGGGTTGGAGAGATAGCACTACAATAGATCGTTTACCTTGCATGCAGCTGATCCAGGACAAATGGTGGTTCGAATCCGGCATTCCATATGGTCCCCTGAGCCTGCCAGG